>NW_006408634.1:7454831-7466821 GCF_000296735.1 Chrysochloris asiatica
AAACAAAAAGAGGGTCCTGCTGGGAGAAACTGGCAAGGAGAAACTCCCGCGTTATTACAAGAACATCGGTCTGGGCTTCAAGACACCTAAGGAGGTATGGGGAAACTTGCAGAAAGAAAGGATGAGACACCCCCCGCCCCCCAGTCCTTCCACGTGTGCCTAAGCCCGGTTATCCTGGCCAAGTCTGAATGGCTGCCAGGGGGCTGCTGGGAATTGTAGTTTTGTGTGCCACGCCCCCTGCCTGTCCGGTACTTAACTTCTCTTCCTTATTCTGTCCAGGCCATTGAGGGCACCTACATTGACAAAAAATGCCCCTTCACTGGTAATGTTTCTATCCGAGGACGTATCCTGTCTGGTAAGTGAGGGTGGGTATCTGAGTGAGAAGGGGGCTGGAGGCTGTGACTACAGAGTTTATTTATTTATTTTTTGTGACTACGGAGTTTTTTATTAATTTTTTGGAGGTAGTTTTGAAGAGGAGAAGGGGCTGAGAGATTGGGGCCGTCACTTAGATAATGTCTAGTTTCATGATGTCATTGTGCACTGGTAGGACCCCTGCCAGACCTTCCTTACTCCCAGCATCCCCTGGGTGGCCCTTGGCCCTCTTCCTCATGCAGCTTGACCTCTCCCCCTAGGTGTGGTGACCAAGATGAAGATGCAGAGGACCATTGTCATCCGCCGAGACTATCTCCACTATATCCGCAAGTACAATCGCTTTGAGAAGCGCCACAAGAACATGTCTGTACACCTGTCCCCTTGCTTCAGGTGAGCATGGGCACCTGATTGGGGTGGCATTTTGGGCAAAGCCACAATCAACTTTCCAGCTGCTCCGCGGGAGAAAGATGAGGCTTTCTACTCCTGTAAAGATTTACACCCTCGGAAACCCTGTACAGGGTCGCTATGGGTCGGAACCGACTCGACGGCACTTAACAACAACAACATGAGGCAGAAAGTTCAGTAGATTGGTATGCCAGACAGGAGCCTTGGAAAGATGGCAATCAAGTGCTGCTTTGTTAAACTGTTTTCTTGGGAGTGAGTTTCTGTGTTCCTGGCTTGGTGTGTGCTGCTCACAGGCAGCAGACAAGGGAAACGACTGGGCAGCCAGGGCTGGAGGAGGTGACTGCTGGTGCCAAGACTGGCCTGAGTTGTCATGATCTGGGACCACTCTGGCTGCTGGGGGCGAGGACCTAGACTAGAGGAGCACAGGTGGAGGCAGGGAGGCTGCCTTGAGAGAAGAGACCCTTTGGGGCTCCAGTTTTGTCTTGTATGACAAAGACCCCAGCAGTGCCTGGACAAGGGGTTACCATTGAGGGAACTCCCAACTCATAACAACTCCCCCTCTACCAGGGATTTCAGCAGCTGAGTTTTTGGAAGTAGATTATCAGGCCTTTCTCCCGAGGTACTTGTGGGTAAACGCCTAACCTTTTGTGCACTCCCCTCTTCTGCAGGGATGTCCAGATCGGAGACATCGTCACAGTGGGCGAGTGCCGGCCCCTGAGCAAGACTGTACGCTTCAATGTGCTCAAGGTCACCAAAGCCGCTGGCACCAAGAAGCAGTTCCAGAAGTTTTGAGGCCGCCCATACCCCAAGTGAATAAAACTTCTTTTTCCCATTCCCAGGCTGGACTTGTGAGATCTTTGGGGAGGGCGGGGGGGAGGTTGGAGGGGATTTTTCCCTGAGAACAGAACACGGTTCTTCTGGGAAAATAGAAACCTAGCCCACATCTCTACCTCCTGCCTCCCACTCACTTCTGAGTGAAGGCCAAGACCCTGTGTCAGCTGCTGTTCCTCTGGGTCTCTAATTGTCACTTCAGCTTGATGTCTCATTAAACAAGCCCAGCTACCAGAGGTTAAGGTTCCTCCCCCCAATCCCTGGGGAGGAAGTAAGGGTGGAGGCCGCTGGGTTCTTCCCCACCCCACCCCCAATCTGAGGCTTCCACTGGAGCTCTGGGGGCACTAGAGGCCTTCCTAACCCTGAAGTGAAGACTTGGCTTCAGCTGGTATCCCCTGAGGAGAATGAGAATAGGAAACACAGGTTGGGCTCTGCCCTGTGGGCTTGTGGCAGACTTTAGGATTCTACTGGTCAGTGGTCATCCTCCCTTTGAAGGGAAAGAAACGCCTCCTTCTAAAGGCCCAGCAAGTAGCTGTCCCAAGTCTCACTCAGGTTCTGGAAACTTCCTCAGTAGCAGCTGCCTCTTAAA
This sequence comes from Chrysochloris asiatica, assembly GCF_000296735.1. Lineage (NCBI taxonomy): Eukaryota > Metazoa > Chordata > Mammalia > Afrosoricida > Chrysochloridae > Chrysochloris > Chrysochloris asiatica. The sequence continues at coordinate 7,457,029 of NW_006408634.1, forward strand.
ACCAAGGAAGTGGGTCTGGGGGCCAGTGTTGCAGCAAAGGCCAACCTTCAGCTCAGTAGTGCTGCCCAGCCTGGAGGGGAGGTGGAGGTAGGAGTCCTGGGTGGGGAGAGAAATCAGAGCAGGGCATAGGGTGCTGTTGAGGCTGAAGCAAGCTGCCAGGACTGAAGATGGAGAGACCCTAAGGTGAGAGAGATGCCGGGCTTCCTGGGCACCGAACAAGGAGAGACCTGACCGCGTCTGAAGACTGCAGGCGGGACTGGTGAAAGACAGCTGCAGAGACCTTGAGCAGACAGAAGGAAGCTGGAGAAGGCTCGGAGCTCTGGGTGGAGGGCAGAGACCCCCTCAGGGCTCAGCCAGCCAGACCTGGGCTGCTTCTGCTGGTGGTATGCCTCAAATGCTGGAGGTGCCGGTCCCCGGTCCCTATCCCCCACACCTGTACCAGGGTCTTAGGTGAAGCACTGGTACGAGGGTTGGGAGAGAGGGCCACGAGGAAGAGAAGTCACTGCCTGCAGGGCGCTGCCTCCCCCTGCCTTTAACCCCGGCCGATAGGGGCGGGGGTTCCTGCCAGAGGAAGTGGGCCAGCATCAAAGAGGGCAGGAAGGGGCAGGGACAGGGCAGGGGGTGGTGCACCCCACCCTGGTTTCAGCCCGCTCCACCCTGTGTGCAAGGGGGACAAAGACCCAGAGAAAGAGGGATAAACACAAAAAGGGGGGAGAGACCAAGCGGAGCCGGTACCGAAAAGGAGAGAATCAGGGAGACAGTTCTAGAGGGTGAGGGGGACAACAGGGACCCCCAGAGAGGGACAGGGAGCCGGTACCGAAAAAGAGAGAATCAGGGAGACAGTTCTAGAGGGTGAGGGGGACAGAACAGGGACCCCCAGAGAGGGACAGGGGTTTAGGTGGCAGAGGCCTAGAGAAAGGACAGGGATTTGCAAGAGGGAGATGAGACAGTCTCAGAGAAGGAGACAGGGACCTAGAGAGAGGAAGACAGTCCCAGAGAGAAAGGAAACAGTCCTAGAGAGGGGGGACAGACAGTGGTGGGGGGACCCAAAGAAAGGCAGGCAAAGACAGGAGGACAGAGACCTTGAAGGAGGGATGGTCTGGGGGAGCACAGACTGCAAAGAGGGTTCCAAGGCCGCTTAGAGTGGGCAGTCCCCCTCTCCCACAGGTGTTTCCTTTGAGGGTAGGGTTGCTGTGTTTACAACAACAACAACAGTCCAGCTCCCCTCATTTCCTCCCTTGCAGTCGTTGGGGCGTCTCCTTGGCACCCCATCGTGTGTTAGGCTGCTGAGTCCCAGGGCGTGGCCTGTGTTGGTTTGTATGCTGGGGGAGGAATGCCTACCAGCAGGGGGCGTTGCTGTAAGGACCCAAGAGCAGGACCTCAGTCCTCTTGCGGACTTCCCCCAGGAGCAACTGTTTCTGCCTTGTTTCAGTCCTGCAGACCAAGTCAGAGTCTGGGCCTCCTCTCCTTCCACCCTCCCACCCACTCTCCCAGGACTACTCCCTGTAGCCTTGGATCCTCCTTCCTTCTGTCAGTCCTCCTCAGATCTCTGAGCCATAGCGCTAACTCCTCTCTCTGCAGGACTACCCTTCGCAGATTTCCACCAACTTTCTCCAGGGCTACTTCAATCTTCACTCTTCACCAACCTACCGCACTCAGCTAGTAAAACATCCAACCGTTTCCCTGCTTTGCTTTGCTTCCTCCATGGAACAAAAAAAATGACCTGTTGTGGTGCTGTAGGATAAGCACTGGACTACTCACCGAAAAATAGGCGGTTCAAACCCACCAGTCACTCCTTGGAAACCCTATGTTGTTCAGAAGTGTCATCAAGTTGGTTCCAACTTATAGTGACCCTGTATGGTTGCTGTGAGTCAGAACCAACTCAACAGCACTTAACAACAACAATCACAAGGTAAAAGCTATTTATTGCATACATGTATAATTTGTGCCATCAGTTTCCGTTTTCACTGACTAATTTTCGGGACTCTACCCAGAGAAACAGTGACACCAGAGATGGAGGCAGAGACAATGATGTGGAGAGATGGAGTGGCTGGGGACTTTAGACCCAGAGAGGGAGAGGGGCTGTGTGCTGATGAACCGGGCACACGCTTGCAGAGTATATATACCCTTTGGTTGGTTGATGATGCATGGAGGGGATTATAACCATGGCAATGAAACGATATACGATAGGATGAACGTAAAACTAATGTTCTCCCATGTAAACTATCACATAATTCACAATAAAACATTAAAATAAATAATAAATAAAGACTGCCAGAGTCCTGGTGTGGAGTGGTGGGTTAATGTGCTAGACTGCAAGGTCAGTTTAAACAGCAAGGTCGACGGTTCGAGCTCACCAGCCACTCCTCGGAAACCCTATACAGGGCCGCTATGAGTGGGAAACAACTCAAAAGTACTTAACAGCACTTGCTAGCTGTGAGGCCTCATCCAAGTGTTCCACTCAGAACGTGAGTTTCCCAATCTGCCATTGTTGTAATTGTTCATGGTGTCATTACATACAAAAAAGCCAAACTTTACCTGCGTCATCTTAATGGTCATCAGCATGTTGAAACCCACCTTCATGGTTATTGTGCCAATTTGTCAGGGTTTCCTCCTACCTTCCCTGGCCTCTCTACATCACCATCACCAAACATCTTGTCCTTCTCCAGTGAGTGATGAGTTCCCCTGATGACTCCCTCAAAGCAAGGGAGTCCCACAATATTCTGTGAAATCCACAAGGTTTTCACTGCCTCATTTTCAGCGGTTGATTGCCAGACCTTTCTTCCTCCTCGGTCTTAAGCTAGACCCTCCCCCTAAACCTGTCCATCCCAGGTGACCCTGCTGATATTTGAAATACTTGTGGCATAGCTTCTAGCATCTCAGCAACATGTACGCTACCATAGTATGTCACTGATGGGTGGTTCTCAAACCTGTAACTTCAGACAACTCTAAATTCTTGTAAAGTGGAAGAAGGTCAGTGAAAATGAGGAAGACCCTCAAGGAGATGAGCATGGATTAGCACAACAGTAGCAGCTGTCTCAAGTTAGCAATGATTTGTAAGGATGGCGCAGGACCGGGCTGTGTTTTGTTCTGTTGTACATAAGGTCACTACGAGTTGGAATCATTCAATGACTCCAAACAACAAATATCCTATTGGGAGGCAGCAGCCTGACCACGTGTGTCAGTGGGGGCAGGGCCAGTTCTGGTGATACTTCTGGGGGAAGTAATTATGGAAGGGCCCTGAATCTACTGTTAGAGGAAGGCCCTGTAGGCTGCATCGTGTTACAGCTGGTCCTTGGACCCTGGGGACCCGATTTTGCAGGTAGCCTGGGAGGTATTACACGGTTGTAGACTTCTGTGATTGGTTGACACAGAGTTCTGTATCTCTCTTGTTGTTTTTGTTATTGTTATGTGCTGTGGAGTCGGTTCTGACTCATAGCGACCCTGTACAAGGTTTTCGAGGCTGTAAATCTTTACGAGAGCAGAAAGCCTCATCTTTCTCCCGTGAAACAGCTGGTAGTTTCGAACTGCTGACCTTAAGGTTTGCAGCCCGATTCGTAACCACCATGCTACCAGAATCTTTTTTAGCATGCTTCTATTCTGTCAAATGCCTATCATAAGCCCAGTGGCATTGGCATGTGAAAGGGACATTAGTACCTGGGAGGGTTTTGTAGGGTCCTGGCTTTCCAATGGCTCCATCCCTCAGCTTATCACACAAAAACGGGGCTAGTCTTGGATGTATCATAGTGTATTATGGTGCTCACATATGAAAACAGGCCACAGGAATATTATATTTTAGCCAGACTGGCCCATGGCAAGGAGCCCTGGTGATGCTGTGGGTTTAGCATTTGACTGTTAATGGCAAGGTTGGTTGTTCAAACCCACCAGCCACTCCCGCAGGAGAAAGATGAGGTCGATTGCTCTCAGAAGATGTACTGTCTGAGAACTGACTCGGTGGCAGTGGGGTGTGTTGCATTGTTGTTGTTAATCTTAGAAGGAGCAGATCACCAGACCTTTCCTTCTTGGTGCTGCCGGGTGGGTTCAAACCCCCAATTTCTCGGTTACCGAGAGCACAAACTGCTTCGTAACTACCCAGGATAGTTCGGGTTTTTGTTGTTGTTAAATGTCATTAAGTTGGTTCTGACTCACAGCGACCCTGTATTGTGTTTCTGAGGAGCGGCTGGTGGGTTTGTACTGCTGACCTTGTGGTTAGCAGTCCAGTGCTTATCCTACAGTGCCTCACTTGTCCTTGTTGCTAAGTGCCTTCAAGTTGCTTCTGACTCAGAGACCCTGTATCATAAGGGTGGGGAACCTTTTTTCTGCCAAAGTTTATAGCATCGTTCGTGGGCCATACAAAATTAGCAACTTAAAAATTCACCTGCTATCTTTGGTCAAACATTCCATTAAACTCACCCTAATGTGATAACTGGAACTGGGGTTACCTCCTCAGGGCCAGACCAAATGATTCTGATGGCCTTATATGGCTCACAGGCTGCACGTTCCCCACCCTGCTATACAGAGTTTCCAAGGAGCGGTTGGTGGGTTTGAACTGCCGAACATGGGGTAGCAGTCCAGTGTTTGTTACTGCTTTCATTCATCTACAAGTGCCTACTGTGCTGCTGGCCCCTAGGGGTACGGAGTGAGTGAAAGTAACAGACCCAGTCCCCAAGGACCTGGGATCCAGTGAGGGGACCCCTGAAGACCTTAGACCCTGAATCACAGCCGGGAGGAGCATTGAGGGGGAAAATGAACTCTTGTTACAGCGGTCACCCTACTATGTGTCCCTCGCTGAGCCTTTACGTGGGCTCCTGGCTGCTTCCTCTCTAATAGGGCATCGCAATGATTATTACCATTCTACAGTTAAGGATTGAAGTTGTCAAGGACTTCATTCTTCTTGGATCAACTATCAACACTCATGGAAGCAGCAGTCAAGAAATCAAACAACATATTGCATTAGGCAAATCTGCTGCACAAGACCCTTTTAAAGTGTTGAAGAGCAAAGATGTCAGCTTGAGGACTAAGGTACACCTGACCCAAGCATGGTATTTTCAATAACCTCATATGCATATGAAAGCTGGACAGTGAATAAGGAAGACCGTAGAAGAATTGATGCCTTTGAGTTGTGGTGTTGGAGGAGAATACTGAGAGTGCCATGGGCTGCCAAAAGAACCAACAGATCTGTTTTGCAAGAAGTGCAGCCAGAGTGCTCCTTGGAGGCCAAGATGGCTAAACTTCATCTCTCATACTTTGGACATATTGTCAGAAGGGACCAGTGGCTGGAGAAGGATATCATGTTTGTTAAGGTGGAGGGTCAGAGAAAAAGAGGAAGACCTACAGCGAGATGGATTAGCCAAGTGGCAGCATCGATGGACTCAAGTGTGGCAACAGTAGTGAGGTTGGGCCAGGATTGGGCAGTGTTTTGTTTTGCTGTGCATAAGGTCGCTGTGAGTCGGTACCAACTCGATAGCACCTAACAACAAAAATACAACAGTTAAACGGAGGCTCAGACAGGGGAACCTGGAAGTCAGGATTTGAAGTTTTAACCTCAGGTCTGATGGCATTCTGAGGCCAGTAGGGGGCACTACAGTGTAGATGCTGAAGGAAGGATCTTAAGAATGGTTAAGGTTCAAGTTCAGGTTCAGGAAGTCCCACTTAGAATTGGTGTTGGTGGTGGTATAGCACACAAGCCAGGGCCAGTTTCCTGGGCAAGCAACCTGCCTCACTTGGGCTCCTGCTCTGCTGTCTTCTTGAAATTTGAATAAGAGCCCAGAGTTTTCATTCTGCTTCGACCCTCAGCAACTATGTCACCAGTCCTGCCACGGGAGAATTCCTCATGCATTGAGGTAGGTCCCTTCGGTTCTTACAGCAGGATCCTGGGGACTGAAAGGGAAGTCTGGGGTGTTCTGACAGAGCTTGGGGGCATGAACCCTAGGACTGGTGTCACCTAGTGTGGTAGTTCATGGTCTTACCCCCCACCCCATGGACCTCCTCCTAAATGAGACCATACAGAATCCTTAGTAATGTTTATTGCCAATGTTAATCATAGAACAAGATGTGATACAGTTATAAATTGATTACATGTAATACTTCTTGATTAGATGAAGGCTAACAACAAAACTTTTGTAAAATCTTTCTACACTGAATTACAACATTATAAATTATCATTAGTAACTGAGTATAAGTTCTTTTTTATTTTCTCATTTTCCTTTAACTACTGCTTCATTCTCATAGAAACTACTGACATAGGTTCATAAATACTACTTACCATAATATGGAAGGAGCTCTGGTAGCATAGTGGTTACGAGTTGGGCTGCTAATCTCAAGGTCAGCAGTTCGAAACTACCAGCTGTTCTGCAGGAGAAAAGTGAGGCTTTCTGCTCCCGTAAAGATTTATAGCCTTGGAAACCCTATGCAGGGTCGCTATGAGTTGGAACCAATGCCGCCACCACCACCATATTACAGTAGCTAAAGCATCAGGCAATTTGACAAAACCAGCAACTATAAAAACACCAAAGGGGCAGCAATGAGGACAACAGCATGTGCTTGTACAGCATACATAAGGAACCACAGGATTTGAAGCGTCATTGTAACTGCATAATGATGTCCGCTTTGATGGGAGCCCACAAGAAGGCTCAAAAACTAAATCAGCACAGAGTTTTAGCCTTGTTGGTATGGTGATATATGAAAGCTGAGCTTGGGAAAACTGTTTTAGTTGTTATAGTGAACTACTGGGGCATTTTTATAAAAAAGAATGCATTTCTGCTGAAAAAGATGACAACAATTTTTAGACAGTTGTTTTGGTGTTACTTCATTTACCACCCAGTGTTGTGTGTGCCTCCATCCATCCCCAGTGATGTCACTGACCCTGGGGATTAATGGATCATTAGAGTATGGATCATTAGAGTAGGGCTGTGAAGATAACATAGGAGCCCTTTAGAAGGTATCATAACTGGCCCATGAAGACTCCAATAGTTAAGGTTTTGTGTCGACTTGACTGGGCCAGGATGCTCAGTGTTTGGCAGTTAAGATGTAGTTATCGTCTGTGATGAAATTGAATATATTGTAACCACCCACATCTCTGATGAGATCTGCTATGAGCAGTCAGTCAATTGAAAGGAAGTTTTCTTGGGGGTGTGGCCTACTTCCTATATATTAAACACTCTGACAAAAGATGCTGCCTTCTGCTGGGTCTGGCTCCTGCACCCAGACTTGAGTCAGTGACCCGCTCCGTTGCCTGCTGATCCTGGGATTTGTCAACAGCCTGCCATCTGACCTGCCCAACCCACCAAACTGCCTACCTGCCTGCCGCCTGACCTACCAATCTTAGTTCATGGGACTCACAAACTTGGGACTTGCCCACCTCTACAACTGTGTGAATCATGCCTTGATATTAACTTCTTTTGATATATACATATATAAGAGAACCCAGCCTAAGACAGAGACATACCAGGACCCCTGAACATTGAGAAGGGATTCCCAGTGGGCATTCTAAGGGACCTTGAGACATTAGAGAGGAGGGACCTTATGGGGAATGTTAGTGAAGACGCCCCCTCCCCCACATGAGGTGCTTCAGTGGTAGAAATCTAACCTTCCACGCAAGAGAACCATGTTCGATTCCCAATTACTGAAGCTCCAACACAGCCACCGCCCGTCTGTCAGTGGAGGTTCGTGTGTTGCTGTGAAGCTGAACAGTTTTCAGTGGAGCTTCCAGACAAAGGAAGATGAGGAAGAAAGACCTGGAAATCTACTCTTGAAAATCAGTGAAAAAGCCTATGGATCATAATGTCCCCCCAAATCCTCTGTTGGCCTTTGCCTGTAATGACAAAAATGACAAATATGATGGCAGTCTTTGAGGAGCAAAGTCTCTGAAATTCACAGTCTCCGAAACCCTAAGGAGCAATTCTACTTGACCTTACATAAAAGGGTTATAGTTACTATGAGTGGGAATCAGTCCCATGGCTTTGGACTTGGGTTGGGTTGCTCAGTCATTTATAGGGAAAGTGAAGGACAGGGCAACATTTGGTTCTTTTGTGCATGGGGTCACCAGGAGTAAAGGGCAGGTTCAAGGACACCTAACAACAACAACAATAGGACAGACCCCTGAAAGGCCTCATGACCCAACTGGTCATTCCCCATTTAAGCAATGAACCCCAAGACCATTATAACAGGAGGGGCTAATCCCCTAGAATCTGTGAATGAATATGTTTCCTCACATAACATCATGAATGTAATTGTGTCCTCAAAAAATATGTGTCGTAACTCCTAATCCCTCTGCTGCATTGTGTGCCTGTTCCAAAGAAAGGGGATCTAACACAATGCAGAAACCGTTGATCAAGATCATTAATATCACATGTAAGTACATTTTTGCTGAAAATAATGAAAAAAAATAAATGATTGCAGCAGTGCATCAACAGGGAGCTGCCAGAAATTCAAGACTGACTCAGATAAGGACATGGAATAAGGAACGTCAGCTGGATCTTGACTGAAAGCAGAGAATATCAGAAAGATGTTTACTTGTGTTTTATTGACTACAAAGGCATTTGACTATGTGGATCATGACAAACTACGGATATCATTGCAAAGAATAAATATTCCACAGCACTTAATTGTGCTCATGAAGAACCTGTTCCTAGACCAAGAAGCTGGATTACATGAAGAGGAAAGTGGTATCAGGATTGGAGGAAGAGTCATTAACATCCTCCGATATGCAGATGACACAACTTGCTTGCTGAAAGCAAAAAGGACTTGAAATACAGATGAAAATCAAAGGATACAGCCTTCAGTATGCATTACACCTCAATAGAAAGAAAATGAAAATCCTCACCACTGGACCAATAGATAAAATCATGATAAATGGAGAAAAGATTGAAGTTGTCAAAGACTTCATTTTATTTGGATCCACAATCTTCACTCATGGAAGCAGTATCAAGATATCAAACGACATATTGCATTAGGCAAATCTGCTACACAAGACCTTCTTAAAGTGTTGAAGAGCAAAGATGTCAGCTTGAGGACTAACGCGCACCTGACCCAAATCATGGTGTTTCCAATTGCCTCATATGCCAGTGAAAGTTGGACAATGAATAAGGAAGACCATAGAAGAACTGATGCACTTGAATTATGGTGTTGGTAAAGAATATTGAGAGTCCCATGGACTGCCAGAAGAATAAACAAATCTGTCTTAGAAGTACAGCCAGAATGTTCCTCAGAAGTGAGGGTGGTGAGACTTTGTCTGTCGTACTTTGGACATATTGCCTCTGGAGAAGGGTATCCTCACCTGGAATGGTGGAGAGTCAGCAAAAAAGAGGAAGACCCCCAACAAGATAGACTGACACAGTGACAGCAACAATGAACCCAACAAAACAACAGGATGGCCCAGGACTGGGCAGTATTTCATTCTGTTGTCCAGAGGGTTGCTAAGAGTCAGAACTGACTTGATGGCACCTAACAATAACAACACACTGCAGTATTGAAGGATTGTTGTTGTTGTTAAGTGCTGTTAAGTCATTTCTGACTTATAATGACCCTGTATAGAGTTTCTGAGAAACAGCTGGTGGGTTTGAACCACCGACCTTATGGTTAGCAGTCTAGTGCTTATCCTATAGTGCCACATCAGGACTCTGGGAAGTAGCATACGAAATTTATTTTCTCAGTAATTAAGTGGCTAGCCTATGGAATTCAGGGTATTTAACAAAAAGTCATTAAGCAAATAAGTTAGAAAGCAAAAAGTCATTAGGAAGACAAGAAAGAAGGAAAAGGTCAAAATGGATGTCAGAAGAGACACTGAAACTTG
>NW_006408634.1:7469411-7482178 GCF_000296735.1 Chrysochloris asiatica
GGCTTTTCACTGTTATGTTAATGAGACAGTATTGGTGTAGGGTGTATCTTAAGTCTTTTATGTCTTTTGAGCTATAAGAGATTAACAAGCTAGTGAGTGAGCAGAGATAGGGAAAAGAGATGCTAAACCACATGAACATCAGGAAGATGCAGAAGTTCAAAAGAGACAAGGATCTTCCTCCAGAGCCAACAGACAGAAAGCTTTCCCCTAGAACAAGCTCCCTAAATTTACACGTCTAGCCTCGTGAACTGTGAGAAAAGAAATTGGTTTGTTAAAGCCACTCATTTGTGGTGTTTCTGTTATAGACGCACTAGGTAACCAAGATGGTGGTGATGATGTGCCGTGGAGTCAGTTGCGACTCATAGCGACCCTGTACAGGGTTTCCCAGGCTGTAAATCTTTATGGGAGCAGAAAGAACTAAGATACATGGTTAAAAGGACTTTGCAGCTAAGATGAGGTTAAGGCTGCTGAGATGGAAGGTTCTCTGGGATCATTCAGGAGGCCTGATGTCTCACAAGGGTCCTTATTAGAAGGAGGCAGGAAACTCAGAGTCAGAGAAAGAGACATGAAGATGGAAAAAGTTTCTTTTTTGTTTTAAAGATTCATAGCAGAATTAAGGGTCATTAGGGTTTACAGGGGACACTCAGAAGGAATTACAGAAACCTTCAAGGTCATGTGAAGGAAGACTGGACCAATTCCAGCAGGGTCTAGAGAAGCTTCTTGGTGCTCAAGGGGAGAGCATTGTGGGACCTTAAGGACATTCAAAACTACATATTTATTTTATATTGTTGTTGTGGATGGAGGCGAATACGCACAGCAAAATGTACACCAATTCAAGTATCTACATGTAAATTCAACGACACTAATTCACTCTTAAAGTTGAGCAATCATTCTCACCATTCTTTTCTGAGTTGTTCTGCATTCACATAAACTTTTTGCTGTTGTTGTTAAGTGCCGTCGAGTCGGTTCCGACCCATAGTGACCCTGTATAGGGTTTCCAAGGAGCAGCTGATGAGCTTGAACCGCCAACCTGCGGTTCAAATGGACTTTGCAGTCCAGTGCATTAACCCACAGCGCCACACCAGGACTCCTTCACATAAACTTACTGCCCCCTAAAATTCCTCTCTAAGCTTTTGAGGCGCTACTGTTAATAAGCTCCCATATAGATAGATCTTAAGAGAGCACATTTTCAATGCACATATTGTTCCGGTTAAGGTAAACTATTACTTGATTTTAATAAGACCTCAGGGGATATTCTTGGTTTACAGATGATATCAGGGTAGGTTTGGAGTCCATAAGAAGTTGGACTTCTGTTCCACATATCCCTCCTTTTGATCAGGATTTTTCTATAGTATCTTAGTTCTGGTGTGGCGCTATAGGATAAGCACTGGACTGCTAACCACCAGGTTGGCAGTTCAAACCCACCAGTCCCTCCTTAAAAACCCTTTACAGGGTCGCTATGAGTGGCAACCAACTCAACGGCACTTAACAACAACCTCTTAGATCAAAATGTTTGGTAATGATAGCCAGATACCATTTCTTTCTAGTCTTGTGGCAAAAGAAGCAATGAACCACCTTCTTCTTTTCCTGTTTCTCCTTCCTCTGTTGCTCCTGGTAAACAGAGACAAATTGTCCTGCGTCCAATAGTGGAACCAGAAGAACTGGTAGGATCCTAAAAAATTTGGCAAGAACCAGTGGGACAGTACAGCAGCACTCAGGTGTCCTGGAAGAGATGCCCGGTGTGTACGGGAGCTCAGAGAGGGACAAATAGGATGCAGGCACTCCTGAGGGAGCTGGGTTATGGGACAGGACATCTGGGCTGTGCAAGAGGGGCTTGGCAGCAGGAACTCATGGACTTGTTCACTTAAAGTGGTCCTATCTGCCAGTCCTGGGGCCACTGAGAAAGGTCCTAAAAAATGTTTTAACAGGGCCCTGGGGCCATTGGAGCAGGACCCAGAGATCTAAAGATGGTACCCAGAGCCAGAGAGCAGGACCAAAGAAAGACCCTTTGTAGTCCGGTCTGAGGACCTTTTGGGTGGGGTAGGGGGCATGACACCAAGTTCCTAGGAGAAGGTTGTTGTTGTTGAGTGTTGTCGAGTCGGTTCCAACCCATAGCGACCCTGTACAGGGTTTCTGAGGAACAGGTGGTGAGCTTGAACCACTGGCCTTGCAGTCTAAATGACTTTGTAGTCTGGCGCATTAACCCACAGCGCCATATCAAGACTGCAATTCTGTCTTTCTGTGTATCTGTTGTAGTTCTTGTCTATCTTTCTGACTCCTTGTCTATGCCTAGATCCATCTGTGTATCTGTTTGTTTAATCTGTCTACAGGCATACATCATTTTATTGCTTCACATTATTGAACTTCACAGCTGACTACATTTTTTTTTTTTTAATAAATGAAAGGTTTGTGGCAATCCTGCATCTAGCAAGTCCGTCTTTTGCAATCATGTGTGCTCACTTCATGTCTCTGTGTCCCATTTTTGGTCAGTTTCACAATCTTTCATACATTTTCATAATGCTACTGCACACTTTATAGACTAAAGTGGAGTACAAGCAAAGTTTTGATATCGTCTGGGAAACCAAACAATTCCTGTGATTCGATTAATTGCAATATTTGCTTTATTGTGGTTGTCTGGAAGACAACCTGCAACAACTCAAGTATGCCTGCATTTATCCATGTGTCTGGACTCCTGGTGTGGTGCTGTAGAGTCACCACTGGACTGTGAACCACAAGATTGGCTGTTCAAACCCACCAGCTGCTCCTTGGAAACCCTGTAGGAGGCCACTATGAGTCGAAACCGACTCAGTGGCACTTAACAACACAGCATCTATTTGTCTTTGTATCTATTTTATCTATCTTCCTACTTGTCTAGATATCTATTTTGTCTTTATTTCTGTTTTCCTATATATATATCTATTTCCCTACCTGTCTCACTCTCTGTCTTTCCTGTGGGGGCTCTGAATGGAGCAAAGGGAACCCAGGAGAGGGTTTGGGGAGTCTTGCAACAGAAATGGGGGCAATTAGAACAGGGTTGGTAGCAGGGCGAGGGGCTGGGGTTGAGAGCACATGGCTAGAATCCAGAAAGTGTGCTGTGATAATGGTTCTATTGGTGTTCAGTTTGCAGCCTCCAGGAGGTAGGGTGGCAGACTCCAGAGTATTCAAATACTCTGGAAGGCCACATGGCTGGGTCTCACAATACTACTATGGGCCCAAGGGACATGGAGGTGGGCACTTAAGATGATCAAGGGACATCCTGGGGCATGGGGTAGGGAGACCTCTTGCTTATGTTCCCACAGGTGTGGGTGGTACAGCTGCTAGTCCAGCAGAGCCAGGGAAGCCTCAGGGGACCCGGGGGCCATTATACAGGTGTAGGGGCACAGTGGAGTCTTGAGACCATTTTAAGGGGCCAAGAGAAATTATCCCTTTACCATTGAATCAGTTCCAACTCACAGTAACCCGACATAGGGCACAGTAGACCTATTCCTTAGGATTTCTAAAGCTGTAAATCTTCATGGGAGCAGAGAGGCTTATCTGCCTGCCTTGGAGCAGCTAGTGGGTTTGAACCCCTGACCTTGTGATTAGCAGCCCAACAGTTAGCCCACAATGCCACCGGTGGCCCTCAGACCATATGCATGTTACACTAGGGCTCAAGGGAGCCTTCAGAGAAGTTCTGGGGACTCTTAGCATGGAACATAAGGTTTGGGGACATTTTAGCAGGATCTCAGAACATGTAAAAGGCCCTTTGAGTATCATAGGGGGTCCAGAAGTATTACAGGAAGACCCATACATGTTCTATCAGGCCTCTGGGAGGCCTTCATTGCAGATCCCCAGGGTGATGATCCTCAAGTTTCATGCAACACAACATTATAACAGGACATAGTGGCAGGATGACAGGGTGTTGGGAATGTGTGGTTATGAGGCAACGAAGAAGACCTTTAAGGAGCAGCAAGAGCAGTTAAAGGGCTGCTTAGGGTAAGGGCAAAGGGGGAAATATAGAGGCATTTCCAGAACTTTCTTTATAGCAGGAACTTGTGAAGGCCATGGTGGGGACACAAGATGGTCATAAAGGACCCAAAGAGGTCTCCGAAGTTTGCACCCTGGTAGTTAGTGTTGGGGTCAGGTCCCACCACATTCGCCGAGTGGCTGACGCCTCAGAATGAAAATCAGGGAGTAAGAACAAGAGACCGGAAAAAAAAGAAAGTGAGGCTGAGAGAGACAAACACCACGGGGGAGAGGCTGGGCGAGCGATGGGGTGTGCCCTGAAGCTGGGGGAGCAGTCTCCGGACAGGATGTAAGAGAGGAACTGGGGTCTCCAGTCACGGGAGCCGGCAGGCTGAAGGCGAGACGGGAACATAGCTGCGGTGAGCGGGGTTGGAGGCCAGACCCGGGAGGGAGTCCGGGCGAGGACTCCCGGGTCTCAGGGAGGAGGGAGCTGGGGCTCCTGGCTCCCGGACTGAGAGAGGGGAGGGGGCAAAGGACCAGGTCTAGGGCCGGAGGGGTCTGACTCTCGCCAAGTCTGTAGGCGGAGGGAATTGGGGTGCTGACTCGGGTCTGAGGGTTGAGGGATCCGGTGAGGGTGGGGTCTGAGGGCGGAAGGGGCCAGAGGCCTTGATCGCGGTTCTTAAGACGGTGGGCCATGGGGGGTCCAGGATCACGGGTCTGAGGGAGGAGGGGCGGGCCGTCCTCTACGAAAGGAATCTCAGCCTATCCAGGTTCTGTAATTAATTAACCAACACGGATCAAATTCAGGGGTGAAAGTTCACGGACGAGGAGGGAACTTTCTTTTAAGAAAAACCTGTTACCCACCAGACCTAGCCCCCCGGACCCATACCCAGCCGCCCGGGACCGGGGCCGCGCGGCGGGTCCCCGGAGGAAGGGGCGGGGCGGGCCGAGGTTACCCACCTCCCTCCGCCAGGTCTCCGACTCAGGATGGGGGTCCCCCGACCGCGGTTCTGGGGGTTCGGTGTGCTGTTGCTGCTCCTGCCCAGGACGCTGGGCGCAGGTGAGGGGCGGCGGGGGAGGGGGGTACGGGCGCCGCGGGAAAGCTGAGCCATCGGATTCCAGATTTCACTGGAAAACCGCATTTCCTCCTCGGCTTTCCCGGTTGTTTATCGCTCTCCTCCGCGGGCGGCCTCTGGGACTGGCAGCTACCAATCGCTAGTTTCTCTGGGTGCCCGTCCCCTTCTTTGCGTAGGTATCTGCTGCCCTTTCCTTCTGTCCCTCTCGCTCTCTGGGTCCCTGCCCCCCTTTCTCTGTGGGTCTCTTACCCCCTCTCGCTCTGGGTCTCTGACCCCTTCCTTCTGTAGCTCTCTGTCCCCTTGTCTCTCTCTCTTTGTCTGTCCCTGTCTCTCTAGGTCTCTGTCCCCCTGTCTCTCTCTGTCTCTCTGTCTCCCCCTGTCTCTATGGGTCTCTGTCCCCCTGTCTCTCTCTGTCTCTCTGTTTCCCTCTGTCTCTGTGGATCTCTGTCCCCCTGTATCTCTGGGTCTCTGTCCTCTGTCCTCCCCCCTCTCTGGCTCTGTGTCCCCCCCCAGTCTAGCATGCCCCTCCATCCCCATGTTCTCCTCACCTCTCTCTCCACAGACAGCCAACTCTCCCTCCTATACCGTCTCACCGCTGTGTCCTCCCCTGCCCAGGGGACTCCTGCCTTCTGGGTGACTGGCTGGCTGGGTCCACAGCAGTACCTGAGCTACAATAACCTGAGGTCTGAGGCTGAGCCCTATGGGGCATGGGTCTGGGAAAACCAGGTGTCCTGGTATTGGGAGAAAGAGACGGTCGACCTGAGAAACCAGGAGAAGCTCTTCCTTGAAGCGCTCAAAGTCCTGATAGGAGAAGGTGAGGCCTGGGCTCCTGGGCCTGAGGAAGGAGGGGGCCAGGACCCAGACTCTGGTTCTGAGGGAGGAGAGGGATGGGGGTGTGGATTCCTAGATCTGAGATGGAGAAGTTGGGGGTCAGGACTCTTGGTTTCACTCACCCTCATGTGGTCCCCAGATCCCCAGATCCTGCAAGGTCTGCTGGGCTGTGAGTTGGGCCCAGGAAATGTCTCGGTGCCCATGGCCAAGTTTGCCATTAACGGCGAGGACTTCATGACGTTCAACCCCAAGCTGGGCATCTGGAGTGGGGACTGGCCTGAAGCCCAAACCATTAGCAACCAGTGGATGAAACAGGACGAGGCCATCCATAAAGAGAAGACCTTCCTGCTGGACTCATGTCCCCAGAGGCTATTGGGCCACCTGGAGCGGGGCCGTGGGAACATCGAGTGGAAGGGTGAGGAACCCCTGACTCCTTCCTCTTCCCTGACCATGGCCCCACCTCCACTTAGACTCCCCTGCTCCCAACCATTCCAGGCTCTTGTGTGCCCCAGTACAGAACCCCAGCTCCTGCCCTAAATGACCCTTTCAGACTTGACCTCTCTCTACCTGCACTCAGAGTCTACATTCTAATCCCAGGACCCAATTGGCCCTTCCGCATCTATGCAACAACCTTCCTCTGAGCACCTGCTCATGCTGTTCCCCTAGTCTGGAACACCCTTCCTGCCTCTCTTCACACATTCCAAACCTACTTAGTTTCCAGGGCCCAGGCTGACCATCACTTTTTCCAACTCAGCTGTTTCCTTCCCAGAGGCCTCCAGGCCTCTAAACATCCAGCCAACATTGGCCAAGTGAATAGTAACAGATGGAGCACTTCATAGCATCTTCTTGTTGTCATAAAGTGCTGTGGAGTCAATTCCACTCATAGTGACCCTAGGTAGGATTTCCAAGGAGCAGCTGGTGGGTTTGAACTGCTAACTTTGTGGTTCGCAGTCCACTGCTGATCCTACAGTGCCACACCAGGAGTCCTGATAACATCTTAAGAATTTATAATTATTTGTGGAGGCAAGGTCTTTGTTGTTGTTGTTGTTAAGTGCCGTCGAATTGGTTCTGACTCATAGCGACCCTGTATAGGGTTTCTGAGGAGCTGCTGGTGAGCTTGAACCACCGACCTTATAGTTCAAACGGCTTTGTGGTCCAGCAGATGCAGATAACAACCACAACTAATCAAAAGGTTAGCAATTTGAATCCACCCAGCAGCCCCTTAGAAGAAAAGCCTGTGATCTGCACGTCTTCCAGGGGTTAACTCAACAGCGCTTAGCAACAACAACAGCATTGCTGTTGAGTTGACTCTGGCTCCTGGGGCCTTATAGGACACTGGAGATCTACCCTTTCAGGCTTTCTAAGGCTGTAAGTCTTTATGCAAGCAGACTGTCACATCTTTCTCCTGCAGAGTAACTGGTCGGGTTCAAACCACCAAACCTTTCAGTTCAGTGTTTAACCCATTTGCTCCACTAGGGTTCCTTTCCTTTAAGATCAAAGCCAAGCAAACCCTATGAGGCAGCAAGCAGTTCTCCGTAACACGTAGTGTAGGAATCAACTTAACAGCAATGGGTGGTTACTTGTAGGTATGATAAAGGTTTGTAGTATGGATTTTAACTGGCGCTGTGGGTTAATGCGCTGGACTGCAAAGTCAGTTTGATCCACAAGGTTGGCAGTTCAAGCTCACCAGCTGCTCCTTGCAAACCCATAACAACCCTAACCGCACTTAACAACAACAACAACCAACTAAAAGGGGGCTCTGGTGGCTCAGTGGGTTAATTATTGGGTTGCTAATCACAAGTGTGGCACTGTTGGAGCAGCACTGGACTGAGAACCACAAGGTCAGCAGTTCAAGTCTACCAGCTGCTCCTTGGGAACCCTATATAGGGTTACTATGAGTCGGAACTGACTTGATGGCACTTAACACCATCAGTAATCACAGTCAGCAGTTCAAACCCATGAACTGGGTTTGAACATGGATGAAAAATGTGGCTAGACGTCTGCTCCTGTAAAGACTTATAGCCTGAGAGACCCCGTGGAGCAGTTCTAACTCTCTTGTATAGATAGGCTCCTTAAGACTTGGAATTGACTTGTTGGCAGTGGATTTGGGTTTTTTCTTTTGGTTCCAACTAGATGAGTCCCCAGGTAGGGTCATGCTAACTAAAAAGGTTGGTGGTTGGAGTTCACCCAGAGGCATCTCAGAAGACTGGCAATTTCCTTCGAAACCATCAGTCATCCCAAACCCTATGGGGCACAGTTCTACTCGGTCACACATGGGGAAACCAGACACAAGAATTACTTCCAGGGCAAAGGGTTTACCAGATAGAGTTACGTACTGTATTGAGTAAACAAGGAAGAAGCAGGTGAGGATTTGGACGTAATACGAATCCCCATGGGTTGATTGTATTTGAAGGGCAGTGAAGGGGGTACATGGGAACAGGGAAGGGCCATTCCAGGTCCTGGGCAAAGAGAAGGAAGGGACATGATTTTCACCTTCCTGAAGCTCCTGAACTGCCCAGAAAGACAGAGGTCCAGTGGAGACACACTCAACTATGAATACCAAGTACCTCAAAGGAGAAGTGACTTTTCCTTTTTTAATCTAAAAACTGTCAAACTACACATAAGCAGAGAGAACTGGATAATGCTCCCACCCATAAGTCTCCATCACTGGTCTTCAACCATGATCAGCCCAGAGTTATTTATATTTTACTCAACTTCTGACCTACTTCCCCATTCCATCTCAGATTTAGCTTTGGTAAATTCCAGACTCTACAGTATTTCATCTGTAAATCCTTCAGTATATACATATTGGGTTGTTGTTGTTGTTAACTGCCATTGAGTTGGTTTTGAC
The DNA here is from genome assembly GCF_000296735.1 of Chrysochloris asiatica. NCBI lineage: Eukaryota > Metazoa > Chordata > Mammalia > Afrosoricida > Chrysochloridae > Chrysochloris > Chrysochloris asiatica. The sequence continues at coordinate 7,478,115 of NW_006408634.1, forward strand.
TCATAGCAACCCTGTATAAGGTTTCCAAGGAGCCGTTGATAAGGGCATTAAAAACACACACAAACATATATATATCACACAAACATATATATATGTAACCACCACACTTTATTCTGGAGCCCAAAGGCTAAAGGGCTTGGTGTTGAGGAAAAGGTTCAGAATTTCTAATGTACCCAGGGGCTCCCAAGGAGGAAGACTTGGCAGTCTGCTCCTTTCAGATGAAACCAATAACAAAACCCAATGCTGTTGAGTTGATTCTGACTCACGGTCTGTGGTTCCAACCCACCAGCTGCTCTGTAGGAGAAAGATGTGAAAGTCAACCCTTGTAAAGATGGACAGCCTCAGAAACCCTCTGGAGCTGTTCTGCTCTGTCCCATGGGGTCTCTAGGAGTCAGAATCAATTGGATGGAAATTCCTTTGGGTTTTTGGTATAACAGAAACACCTCCCAACATTGCTTCTGCTTCATTGCCCACTACCTACATGTGGTTATTTGTATTTTTAATTCAATGTAAAAGCTCAGTTCCTCTATTTCACTAACCACATTTCTAAGCACCCAATACCACACTGGAGAGCACGCATATACAATGTTTCTATTACCACGGAAATTCTGATTGGATAGAATTGACACTATTGTATGTCTTCTACCCAGAATAACCAAAACCATTGTCTTAAAGTCATTCCTACTCATTTGACCCTAAAGGACAGGGTAAAACTGCCCCACAGGGCTCCCAAAATTTCATTTTTATGGAAACAGACTGACACGTTTCTCACAAAGTGCCACTGAGTGGGCTCAAACAGCTGACCTTCTGAGTGAGTCTCATGGAGTGCTTAACCACTGCGCCAGGGCTTGTTCCTTTAAACTTCAAAACCAAATTAACCCCATTGCCTTTGAGTCAATTCTGATTCATAGTGATTGTATGTAGATTAGAGTAGAGCTGCCCCAAACACTTGGCTTTCCAAAACTGCCATCTTCACTGGAATAGACAGCTTCTTCTTGTTCCTAATGATGGCTGGTGGGATCAAACCGCCAACCTTTTAGTTGACAGCTGAGCCAGTGTCAGAATGCTCAGTAAGTAAGGTAAGCACAGGCTTACCTTACTTGTGCTTACTTCCTAATTTGTAGTGAAATATTTCACATGGAAGCCAGGTTTACCTTGCTTAATGGGTAATCCACTCCTGCATATGAGGGGCACTACCAGTCAAACGATGTATTGCATTAGGAAAATCTGCTGCACAAGACCCTTTTAAAGTGTTGAAGAGCAAAGATGTTAGCTTGAAGACTAAGGTGCGCTTGATCCAAGCCATGGTACTTTCAATAACCTCATATGCATTTGAAAGCTGGACAGTGAGTAAGGAAGACCGTAGAAGAATTGATGCTTTTGAGTTATGGTGTTGGAGGAGAATATTGAAAGTGCCATGGGCTGCCAAAAGAACCAATAGATCCATTTTGGAAGAAGTGCAGCCAGAGTGCTCCTTAGAGGCCAAGATGGCCAAACTTCGTCTCTCATACTTCGGACATATTGTCAGGAGGGACCAGTCATTGGAGAAGGATATCATGTTTGGTAAGGTGGAGGGTCAGAGAAGGAGAGGAAGACCCCCAACAAGATGGATTGGTCAAGTGGCAGCATTGATGGACTCAAGCATGGCAACAGTAGTGAGGTTGGTCCAGGATCGGGCAGTGTTTCATTCTGCTGTGCATAAGGTCACTGTGAGTCAGTGTCGGCTTGATGGCACCTAACAACAACTACCAGGAGCTTTGGTAGCGTAGTGGTTACGAATCGGGCTGTGAACCGCAAGGTCAGCAGTTCGAAACTACCAGCTGTTCTGCTCCCATAAGGATTTACAGCCTCAGAAACCCTGTACAGGGTCACTAGGAGTTGGAACCGACTCCACAGCACATGACAACAACAACACCAGTCAAAAAATGAGCCCAGTGGTGCAGTGGCTAACCACAAGGTCAGTGGCTCAAACTCACCAGCTACTCCACTGGAAAAAAGATGAGGCTGTCTGCCCCTATAAAGAGTCATAGTCTCTGGAATCCTAAACCGTGCCCTATAGGGTGGCTATGAATTGAATCAACTCAACAGCAGTGTCAGTAGGATGAGTTGAAAATAGACTCAGTGCTCCCCACTGTCACTGCCACCACCTTTATCTACCTCAAGCAAAAAAAAAAAAAATCCACTTCATAGCGTCCCTGCACAGGGTTTCCAAGCCTGTAAATCTTTATGGGAGCAGAAAGCTTCATCTCTCTCCCTCTGAGCAGCTTGTGGGCTTGAACCACCGACCTTGAGGTTAGTGGTCCAGTGCTTATCCTACAGCACCACCAGGACTTCTTATTACACCTATAAATAATTAACTACAATCCCTTGTTATCCTTATGTATTCCCTTCCTGTTCAGTTGGCTTTTATGAATGTGCCTGGGTTACTTTTATGAATGTGCCTGGGTTACTTTTGTTTCAATCAGAAACCACCTGACTTCCACCTAGTTCAGTTAGTTACTCAATTAGTTACTTAGAGTCCTGGTATGGTGCTGTGGGCTGATGCACTGGGCTGCAAGGTTGGTTTGAACTGCAAGATTGGTGGTTCAAGTTCACCAGCTGCTGCTCAAAAACCCTACACAGAGTCGCTGTGTGCCAGAGGGCTCCGAACATCAGCAACAACTCAGTTTCTTCAGTGTCTGTAAGTTACCACGTATCTTTTCTTTTCAAATCACTTGGTTTCTTGAAACTTTGTTTCTTTGGAGTAGTGTTAGGTTGTCAAGAAAATCGTGCAGAAAGTAGGGAGAATGCACATATTTTCTCCTACATAGCTTTTCTTTTTATTAACATCTTATATTCATATTAGTACCAAACCTACTGCTGTCGAGTATATTCCAAATCATAGAACTGTATAGAAAAGAGTAGAGTTGCCCTGGGAGTTTTCCAGGTGCTAATTAAGCCGGGTTCATAGGAGCTCTGATAGTTTAGTGGTTACGAATCAGGCTGTTCATTTCATGGTTAGCAGTTGAAACTACCAGTCGTTCTACGGGATGTACAGACTCAGAAACCTTATACAGGGTCACTATGAGTTGGAACTGACTCCACAGCACATAACCACCAACGACCACAGTTTGTATTAGAAATCTTTGGTTTGGAGCAAACCGTTAAGTGCTCCACCATTAGCTGAGAGGTCGGTGGTTCGAACCCACTCAGAGGTAGCTGGCACTCTTTGACAACCCTATTTAAGATCACTGTGAGTTGAAACCAACTCAACGGTATTTAACAACAACAATAACAATAGTTTTAAGAAGATGACAGGAGATATTTTTGGTTTAAGGTTTAGAGATTAGGATAATCTTTTGGAAAAAGGACACCATACTTGTAAAGTATGAAACTTGTAAAGTATCATTGAAAAAGAGGAAGATGCTCAATTGATGGATTAACACAGTGACAGTCAGAATGGACGCAAACGTAACAATTGTGAGGACGGCACAGTGTTGTTTTGTGTTGTGCATAGGGTCTCTAGAAGTCAGCATCACCTTAATGGTACCCGACATGCATGGACAGGTGATCCAGCATTCTTTGTTGCAAAGACCAATCTCTTCCCAACTATCACTCTCTCCCCTCAAACCCCTCTCAGCAGACCTCAGCTCCAGAGAACCTTTTCATATCCAGAGCTGACTTTGACCCTCCCCTACCCCTTAACCCTCCTGCAGCTCCCCAGATACCCCAGGATAGAGCTCTAGTCCCTCAGCCAGGCACTTGAGGTCCTGCATGGTGTAGCCTCTGTTCATGTCCTCAGCCTCCCATCTCTCCATTCTCTGTAGCCCAGATGGATACCCAATTGTTGTCGATTTTGGTTACCATCAAGTGGATTCTGGGTCATAGCAATTCCATATAGGTTACATAGTATATAGCAGCACCATTTTGATGTCCTAGTTGTAATCATAATGAAAGCAGAATGTCTGGCCTTTTCTTCTGTGGTATTACTGGGTGGGTTTGAACCACCAATCTGCAAACTGAATACTAACCATTTGTACCACCTAAGGTGCAATGCCAAGGAGCTCTGGTAGCATAGTGGTTAC
>NW_006408634.1:7483536-7488366 GCF_000296735.1 Chrysochloris asiatica
TTGTAGGGCTTAGCTCACCGCTTCATTGCTGTTTTTCCCTCACTTCCCCTTATCGGTGTCGAGCGTCCAATGCCTCTCTCTTGATTCATGTAGCTTTAGAGTAGGTTTGGATACGTTGTGGTGTAAATTCTTCAGCCTTACTTTTCTTCTTAAATATTGCCTTGGTTATTTTGTTATTGTTGTTAAGTGCCACTGAGTTGGTTCCAACTCATAGCGACCCTGTATAGAGTTTCCAAGGAGCGGCTGGTGGGTTTGAACCACCAAGCTTGTGCTTAGCAGTTCAGTGTTTCTCCTACAGCATCATACAAGGACGCCTTGGTTATTTTAGGGCATTAGTATTTCTATGTACATTTTAGAATTGGGCTTATCAACTTCTACCAAAATAATCATGTTGAGATTCTGAATGTGATTGAATTGTATCCATAGACTTCTTAACAATATTAAATCTTCTAATCTACCAACATGGTAGATCTCTTCACAAATCTCATTCTTCTATAATTTTTCTCTGTAATATTTTATAGTTTTCAAGAAAGTGGTTTTATATACCTTTAGTTATGTTTATTCCTAAATTTCTTGTTAAGTGCCATCGAGTAATTTCTGACTCATAGTGACCCTGTATAGGGTTTCTGAGGAACATCTGCTGAGTCTGAACAGCCAACCTTGTGGTTCAAACCGACCTTGTGGTCTAGTGATTATCCTACAGTGCTACACCAGGACACCTTTATTCCTAAGTAGCTGGGGTTTTGTGTTTTTTTTGTGTGTGTGTGTTATGTTAAGTGTAAATGGGTTAAAAAACTAATCTAGGTAGGGCAATAGGTTTGCACTTGGCTACTAATGTAAAGATTGATGGTTTGAACCCACCTAGTGGAAACACAGAAGTCCTGGCAATCTGTTTCCTTGAAAATTACAGCCAAGAAAATCTGTGTCTTATCAAGCTGTTCTACTCCAACCCATGGGATCAGGATGAGCTGTTCTACTCCAACCCATGGGATCAATGTGCTGTCACAGCAAAGGGTTGGTTGTGGGTTCGTAGCTAATTTATGTTGTTAAGTGCCATCAAGTCACTTCTTACTCATAGTGACCTGTATAGAGTTTCCAAGGAGCAGCTAGTGAGTTTGACCCACCAACCTTACTATTCAAAGTGACCTTGCAGTCCATTGCTTATCCTACAGGGCCACACCAGCACTCCAAGAAGTACTATATGTATAGATACTTCTGTTGTATGCAAGGATCCCAGGTGGCAAAGTGATTAAACCCTGAAAGCTTGGTGGTTTGAATTCACCAGCCCTCCATACAGACAAAGGTGCTTACACCCTACGGAGCAGTTCCATTCTGACTTGGATTTCACTCGATGGCAACAGATTTGTGTTTTTTTCTCATTTATTTTTAATATGTCTGTTAGGCATGGTGCTGTAGGATCAGTACTGGACTGCTAACCCCAAGATTTGTGGTTCAAACCCACCAGCCACTCCTCTGGAGAAAGATGAGGCTTTCTGCTCCAGTAAAGATTTACAGTCTCGGAAAGCATAGATAGGGTCTCTGTGAGTCCGAATCGATTCAATGGCAGTGGGATTGTTTTTATTTCTTTGTTTGATGGAAGGAAAAAAATGGATGAGAGGTGGTGTTCCACAGGTTGGGATGGTGTCTGTCCCCCTGGAATGGTTCCCCCCTTTATCCACTAAGTTCTTCTGCTTCAGCACAGTGCAGGGTACACCCTGTAGATGTGGTGGAAGAAATGGGGGCTCCCTGCCCTGGGCCCAGCCCTGTGTGTCCCCAGGCTTGGCACTCAGGTCTGTCCACGTGTTTGTCTGCAGAGCCGCCCTCCATGCGTCTGAAGGCCCGGCCCAGCAGCAGCCCTGGCTTCTCTATGCTCACCTGCAGTGCCTTCTCCTTCTACCCCCCGGAGCTACAACTGCGATTTCTTCGGAATGGACTGGCATCCGGCTCTGGAGAGATCAACTTCAGTCCCAATGGCGACGGCTCCTTCCATGCTTGCTCCTCACTGCAAGTCAAAAGTGGCGATGAGCACAATTATTGCTGTGTTGTGCAGCACGCAGGGCTGCCAAAGCCCCTCAAAGTGCAGCTCGGTGAGGGCTGGCTGGCGAACCTCTGAATTCCCAGTGGTCCACTGCTGTGATAGGTTGTCCTGAATCTGACTGACTTGTGCCCAGGGCCCACTGCTAGGGAGTCAATTCTGACTCCCAGTGACCCTAGAAGACAGCAGAACCACCCCATAGGGTTTCCAAGACTCTAAATCTCCTATGGAGCGGCTGGTGGGTTTGAACTGCTAATCTTTTGGTTAGCAGCTGCATGCTTAACCACTGCACCTCCAGGACTCCTTGCCTTATACTCAGCTACTGCCTACTCTTGCAAAGCATGATATAACCTTCTATCCTGTGCTGCGTGTCCTCCCTAAGGCTGCTGATGCTGGTAGGCCCCATTGAATCTGACCACCTATTGACCAGTGTGATCAGTCCTCTCTGAGTCTGCTGCTGGTCCTTCCTGAGGCCAGCCACCTTCCATCTTGCTGCTGCTGTTCTTCACCAAGTCTGGCCTATCATTGTCCGCTTCTGCCGGTCCTTGCCAAGACTGACCATCTACTACCTTGCTACCATCAGTCTTCCTGAATCTGATCTTCAGCTGTTCTCTGCAGGCCTGTCCTCCAAGGTGGAACGCCACAGGTCCCTTGGCTAATCTGCCCAGCCTTCCTGCCTATGGCTGGTTCTCCCATCCATCCTGGGGATTCCCTGACCAATTCAGGACACCCCTGATGGCTTTCCACCCCTAGATTGTTGGTGTGGGGAATTTCCAAGGTGAGAGGCACAGGAACCCCAGTTCCCTGGCCTGACTCCTGGGGGCGAGGGTCCATTCACCATCCCTTACCTTTTCTGGCTGCAGAATCGTCATCCAAGTCTGCCATGCCTCTGGTGGGACTCTTCATCGGCTTCCTACTGCTCATAGTGGGAGTCACAGGAGGAGCTGTGCTGTGGAGGAGGATGAGGACCGGGCTGCCAGGTGGGGGGCAGGAAGAGGAGGAGCCCCAGAGAGGGGGGCAGAGACCCAGAGACAGAGAGAGGGACAAAGACCCAGAAAGAGAGGCTATAGAGACTCGGGGGAGGAGGGGGGGAAGGCCCAGAAAGGGAGGGGCACTGAGACCTAGAGAGAAGGGGTACGGAGACCCAGAAAGAGAGGATATAGAGACTTGAGGGGGTGGAGGGAAGAAAAAGACTCAGAAAGAGAGGATATAGAGACTTGAGGGGGTGGGGTGAGAAAAAGGCCCAGAAAGGGAGGGACACTGGCCCAGAGAGACCCAGAGAGAAAGAGGGTATAGAGACCCAGAGAGAGAGAACATGGAAGAAGGGTGGACAGAAAGAGGGTCTCACAGAGTCTTAACGACCCCCTATTCCTCTCTTCAGCCCCTTGGATCTCCTTCCGAGGTGACGATGTTGGAGCTCTCATCCCCACGCCTGGCCTGCCGCAGGAGGCTGACTCTCAGGATCCCAATGCACTTCTAGATGCTGCCTGAGCCACCTCCATCCTGGCTGCCACCAACTAATGTCACCAGGGCCCTTTTCATGCTGTGAGACCTCAGAAAGGAATCCTGGCATCTCTGAGCCTCCAGGAGGAGAACGGGCCCAATGTCCACCCTCTGGACCCCTCTGCCAATGGTTTCTCAGTTTCCCCTCCTGATATATAGAGCTGTCTTCCACCTCCACGTATAATATAATTTGGGGCCTGAATTGATTGTGTTCTCATCATTTGCAAACTTAAGGAGGCAGGTGATAGAAGACCTGGACTCCAAATCTCACCTGCAGTTAACTAACATGTCAAGTGGAATCTGACAACTTCCAGAGTATATACCAGCTTGCACATTTTTCATTCATAGCTTCCGCAAATCAAGTGCCTATACTTTGCCAGGTATTTGGAGAAGTTCTTGGTTGAATCTGACCTGAATCCCTCTTGATGGAGCAGAAGAGAATTGCTCCCTCTTTAAGAGAAGGGGGTTGATTTTCTTCTGTTATCAGGGTGTGTGTGTATGAGTGGGGGGCCTTACCTTTCAACAGAGGGTCCTTGTCTTTGTTAACCAACAAGGGTTAGGTTAGAAAGACAGAGTTTCACATGAGCAAGAGATTTAAAGAAAGATATTGAGAGGAAAAGACTTGGTCAGAGGAGATGAGGAGGGCCCTAAGGTAACGCTAACCCTCATCTTTCTGAATAGAGATTTGCTGGGGTTGTAGTAGCATTGTTGTTGTTGTTGTTGTTAAGTGCCATTGAGTCGGGTCCGACCCATAGCGACCCTGTACAGGGTTTCACTATGTAGTAGCATAGTGGTTACAAATCAGGCTGTGAACCGCAAGGTCAGCAGTTCAAAACTACCAGCTGCTCCGCGGGAGAAAAGACTATGCTCCTGTAAAGGTTTACAGCCTTGGAAACCCTGTTCAGGGTTGCTATGGGTCAGAACTGACTCGAAGGCACTTTACAGCAATAGTAGTAGCGCTATAGGATAAGCACTGGACTGCTAACTGAAGGGTCAGTGGTTCAAACCCACCAGCTGCTTCTTGGAAACCCTATACACTGGGTCTCTATGACTCAGAACTGACTTGACAGCAGTTAATAGCAACAACAAAAGATTTTATTTGGGCAGAGGAGTTATGTTTATGCATAGGGGTGGGCAGGAATTTCCAGGAAGTGGCCCATTTAAGAGGGGCCATGGTAATTGGATACTTGCTACTTTTACAGCTTGTTTTCAAGCTGGATTCCATCTCAAAGGCTTCTGGTAAGGGCTTGTTGTTGTTGTTAAGTGCCGTCGAGTCGGTTCCGACCCATAGC
>NW_006408634.1:7488466-7503579 GCF_000296735.1 Chrysochloris asiatica
TCGCAGCCCGATTCGTAACCACTATGCTACCAGAGCTCCTTTTGTAAAACTACTTGCATGGGACATCAAAGATATTGTCCGATGATTTCCGCATCTTTCTCCCGCGGAGCGGCTGGTAGTTTCGAACTGCTGACCTTAAGGTTTGCAGCCCGATTCGTAACCACTACGCTACCAGAGCTCCTCTGGTAAGGGCAGACAAAAACTTATTCTGGTATGTCAAGCATGCGTGGTTCTTTACGACCCTGGTTCAAACCCCTCCCAGAGGCTGGTGTTCTCTGCCTCAACAGAAAGTAATCATTTAAAGTTATACTTAGACTCCTGGTGCGGTGCTGTAGGATCAGTACTGGACTTTGAACCATAGGGTTGGCAGTTCAAACCCACCAGCTGCTCCTCAGAAACCCTGCATAGGATCACTATGAGTTGGAAACAACTCGATGGCACTTAACAACAACAACAACAGAGGACTGAGTTGGCTCCTGGTGCTGTAGGATCAGGTTGGCAGTTCAAACCCATCAGCTGCTCCTTGGAAACCTTACATAGGGTCTCTATGAGTCGGCACCGACTCGACGGCACTTTAACAACAGCACTGTGGAAAACAGTACAGCCTGTAAAACATTTTTCAAGGAAGTGAAATCCTGAATTTTTAATAGGTGGTTTTCCTTAATGGCATTTTCTGGGATATGTCTCTTTATCGGCGTCCTAAGCATTCACTGTACATCTTTATAATTGCTGAAGCAAACAGGCCTTAGTATTCTTTAAGGTTTTAGTCACAAGACTTAAGTCAGTAATTCGTGTTTAATCTTGATTTCTGGACCCCATTTTATCCCTGTGTCATTTTGGGATCACTTAGGCCATCCAGAGAAAAAGAAATAGCTAAAACCACATTTCCCATAATGCCTCGGAGCCAGGACAACTGGACGAAGTCGGACTAGGTACCCCAAAACCTGCTGGGAATTGTAGTTCACTTCAGCCGCATTATTCCGGCGTTGCCGACCCTGGAAAACGGTCGGGCGGAGCCTTCAGGGTCCCGCTTTCTTTTGTGGACGTGGCGAGGATCACCCCTGCCCGCCAGGCGCTCATTGGCCCCGCCTCTCGGAGCCCTCGAGTGCTCTCATTGGTCATAAGGCGGGGCTTCTGCGCAGGCGGAGGCGAGGCCAGGCTGGAGACAGGCCAAATTGGGCATCTTTCGGAGAACAGGCAACTGAACTTGGAAAGCGAAGCCAGGCTGCATAACGGGGTAAAGGGGTGCAAGGGGTGCCCAGGAAGGGCGGCTTGGGACAGCTCGGGTTGCAGATTAGAGTCCATGTTGGAAGCGACTCTCTGGAGTTGACGTGATCTCTTGTTGTCCACAATCCTCCCCACTCTTTGCGTGGAACGTGTGCCACGTCTTACCCAGGAGTCCCTTACTTGTGGGTGTGGGACCCCTATGGACTGCCCCAGAAGATAGAGTCCCCTTCACTGGTTTTACCTCTGAGACACCGCTCCCTTTTATCTATCCTCGGACTTTCCTGAGGCCAAAACTTTGCACCTTTTCTTGTTCTACAACCCCACTCCACAAATCCTCCGGGCCTCTCCCCTCCAACTCCTCCAACCCCTGACTGCTGGCCTCCGCCCCTCCGCAGGGACTGACGATGTGGCGACAAGCACTTCTGCTACTACTTTTGCTGCTGGGGCGGGGGACCCAGGGGAAGCCGTCTACGGACGGAAGCCCTCATGGCCAGGGGAGGGTGCACCAGGCAGCCCCCCTGAGCGAGGCAGCTCATGATGACGCCCACGGGAACTTTCAGTACGACCATGAAGCTTTCTTGGGACGGGAAGTGGCCAAGGAATTCGACCAGCTGAGTCCTGAGGAAAGCCAGACCCGCTTGGGGTAGGAGTCATATGGGGGTAGGAGTGGGGTGCAATGGGCGGTGGGTGGGGGTACGAAGAGAGATTATCTGAGCATTGGTGAGAGAATGGAGTGGACCTCCCTTCCTCAGGCAAAACACAACTGAGTAAGAATTGAGTCCTCGAGATATGACTTCGGAAAACAGAAGGATCTGGATCAGCTGCTGTCCCCCTGGTCACTTTTTATTCCTGTATCCTAGTTTCCTGCTCTGGAAAAGGGTCACCAGTATTCTTTGGATTGTCGGGGGCTGGTGTGAAGAATAATGAGATGTGGAGTGTAAGGAGAACAAACAGCCTTGGGGGGAAAAAGGCTGAGCCCTGAGTCCCAGAATGAACTGCGTTGAGAGGAGAAAGGAGACTGAGCTAGAATGAAGCTGGGAGCAAAAGGCAATTGAATGGCCCCTCTCTATGCTTGCAGCCAGTTCCCTTGCTATCCATCCATCCCACAGATGTCTATTGAGCGCCTACTGGGTCCCAAAGAAGCTCTGGTAGCATAGTGGTTACAAGTAGGGCTGCTGACCTTAAGATCAGCAGTTCGAAACTACCAGGTGCTGCGTTTGGTATCTTCCACCAAAGGCATGGAAAGTGTGGCTCCCGGTAAGGGAGTAGGCGCAGTCGGGAGATTGACACGTGCCCCTCCTCTGGTTTACAGAGGAGCTTGGAGCTTCGTTTCAGCTCTATAAGGAGATGTGTGTTGGGTGAGAGCTTGGCTCTGTGTAAGGGACAGAGCCTGGATGGGGTGGGTGTGGCCTGGAATTGACATCTGCTACACCCCGGCTCAGGAGGATCGTGGACCGCATGGACCAGGATGGGGACGGAGACGGCTGGGTGTCTCTGGCCGAGCTTCGTGCATGGATCGCGCACACGCAGCAGCGGCACATACGGGACTCAGTGAGCGCGGCCTGGGACACGTATGACACGGATCATGACGGACGTGTGGGCTGGGAAGAGCTACGCAACGCTACCTATGGTCACTATGAGCCTGGTAAGTGGCGAGACCTTGAACCCCACCCTCCCCACCTCCACACACACCACTGACTGATTTTTGGATTCCTTCCTCCTGAAGACCCTGGGATCTGTGACCTTTGACCTCTGACTCTTAAGTCAGAATCCACCTATTTCTGGGACACCCCCCCCCATCCCCCTGAAACCGCTAACCTTTGGCCTCTGGGAGTCACCATCTGTGATACTGTGAGTAGGGGACTGCAGATCTTTGACCAGCCACGCCTAACTTCCCACCCTGTCTGTCTTCCTGATCTCTGATCTCTCATCCTGAGAATCCATAAACCCATTTACACAGGCCCTACTCTTTGGTCCCTTCGCTCTGTTCCCACAGCCCCAGTCTTGGCACCCACACAAGGCATTGTCCCCTCCCTCCTAGGCCCTTGCCCCAGCCTCCTACCCAGCTCCTTGGTTTTCTAGTCTATCCTGGGAGCTGACCCTGCCCTTCCCTGCTCAAACCCTCTCATGGCTTCCCAGTGCCAAGTGGATCTCTGAACTCACCAAGCTTTTCAAATGTTCACACTCTGCACATGCTGTTCCTTTGTAAAATGTACTTCCCAACTCTTGGGCAGACAACCAGAGTCAGTATAACCTACTGCATTAGACTGTGACTTTGAAGCCCAACGGGCCAAGGTCAACTTCAAGTCTGCTGTCACTGACCTCGGACAAGTGATTTCCTCTCTCTGAAGGTTTTCTTTCATAAAGTGAGAATAAATGAAAGAACCCACTTTCTCTTCAATCTGTGAGAATTCAGTGCAATAATGTGGACAAAGCACTGAGTATCTAATTAGCTCTCTATACAAATTAGCTGGAGTCCTGATGTGGCTCCGTGGGTTAATGCGTCAGACTGCAAAGCTGTTTGAACTACAAGGTTGGTGGTTCAAGCTCACCAGTCGCTCCTTGAAAATCCTATACAGGGTCGCTATGGGTTGGAACCGACTCGACGGCACTTAACAACAACAACAACAACGTACAAGTTAGCTAATATACAACTCATACATATAGGAATCCCTGGATGGTGCAAATGGTTACTAGGCTTGGCTATTCATGGGAAGTTTGAAGGTTCGAGTCCACGCAGAGTCACCTTGGAAGAATGGCTTAGTGAACTCCTTCTGGGAAATCGACTATTGAAAATCCTATGGAGTACAGTTCTACTCTGACACACCACACGAGTCGCCAAGAGTCATGGTCAATACAAAACCTGTTGCCATCAAGTTGGTTCCAACTCATAGCAATCCTGTAAGGGCAGAATGACCCCCACAGGGTGTCTAAGGCTGTAATCTTCTTATGGAAGCAGATTGCCAGATCTTTCCTCCGTAGAATGACTGGTGAGTTAGAACTGCCAACCTTTTGATTGGCAGCCGAACACTTAACCACTCTGCCACTAGAACCCAAACCCAAGCCCACTGCCAACAAGTCGATTCTGACTCATAATGACGCTATAGGACAGAACAGAATCGCTCCATGAAGTTTGATGTGGTGTCAAGTTAGTTCCAACTCCTAGTGACCCTGTAATAGGGTTTTTGAGGGTGTAAATCTTTATAGGAGCAGACTGCCTCTTATTTCTCCCTCAGAGCCACTGGTGGGTTAGAACTGCCAATCTTTTGGTTAGCAGCCCAACACTTAACCCGCAGTACCATCAAGGCTCTTCATACTACACAGATGAGTTGTACAGTATTGGCATTGAAGTTAAGTACCATGTTGTTGTTAGGGATTATGGAGTTGGTTCAACTCAGCAACCTGTATAGGATTTCTGAGGCTTTTATTAAAATCCTTGTGGGAGCAGAAAGCCTCATCTTTCTTACACGGATCAGCTGGTGGGCTTGAACCGCCAACCTTGTGATTATCTTATGGAGTCAGATGAATCATTAATTGTGTGTAAGTCTCCCACCTTGACCCCCTGAGTTCACCCCCTTGGTCCTTTCTTAGCCTGCCGTCCGTCATTTCCATGAAAGGCCCCTCCTTCCCCAGGTGAAGAATTTCATGACGTGGAGGATGCAGAGACCTACAAGAAGATGCTGGCCCGGGATGAACGGCGTTTCCAGGCAGCCGACCAGGACAAGGATTCCGTGGCCACTCGGGAGGAGTTGACGGCCTTCCTACACCCTGAGGAGTTCCCTCACATGCGGGACATCGTCATTGCTGTAAGTGAGGGCTCAAGAGGACTACCTGTGCACCTCCCACCCTCTCACAGTTCTCTGATCCCAGGTCCAACTTCCCAGCACTCAACTGGGGAGATCCAAAGTCACCTGCCTTCCAGAATTGTCCCCAGACCCCAAACACAGATTAAATGTAGATTGGAATCTTTCATGTCCACTTCCTGACCTCCCTGGGGTCTAATCTCTTCTCTTGCAGCCTCCTGTCTCCCTTCTTGTGACTTTTGATTTAGGATTTGGGACCCAGCTACCTTTAGAAAACTCCCTCCCCACTTCCCACCAAAAGCGACTCAAAATATCCCAAACCCTTTGACATCATGTCAATTCCAATTCATAGTGACCCCGTAGGACAGGCTAGAACTGCCCCATAGTTCTAAGACTGCTGCATCTTTCTCCTATGGGGTGGCTGGTGGGTTTGAACCACTGACTTTTTTGTTAACAGCCAAGCACTTAGTCACTGCACCACCAGGGCACTACCAGAAGTGCCTTGGGAAACCCCAGTCTTGATAATGAGTGAGACATACTTACATTAAAGAATGATCTCTCTTTCATTTGAAATTCCAATGTAATGGGCAGTCTGCCTTTCATCCATCTTCCCTAACATGTTGAGGTTCGATTTTGCTAGAAGATACAGTGAAGTATCAAATGTCCGCCCAGTCGTACAATGACTATGTTTGAATGTGAAAATAGGGGAAAATGAGACTTACTCAAGAAGTACAGAGAAAAGCCAAGAGCAGAGGTGTCAGTGTGTTGAAATAGTTGTATCTATAGGTAAAAGGAGCTCTGGCAGTGTAGTTGGTAACGAATCAGGCTGTGAACCACAAGATCAGCAGTTCAAAACTACCAGCTGTTCCGCAGGAGAAAGATGAGGCTTTCTGCTCCCGTAAAGATTTACAGCCTCAGAAACCCTGTACAGGGTCACTATGAGTCGGAACCAACTCCATGGCACTTAACAACAACAACGAAGGTAAAATCAGAGTCCTGGTGTGGCACTGTGGGTTAATGCTCTGGACTGCAAAGTTGGTTTGAACTACAAGGTTGGCAGTTCAAGCTCACCAGCCGCTCCTCGGAAACCCTATATAGGATCGCTATGGGTCAGAACTGACTCGTCAGCACTTAACAACAACAACAATAGGTAAACTGGAGCCCTTGGCTGCTAATCAGAAGGTTGGCTGTTTGAACCCACCCGTTACTCCTCGGAAGAAGGATGTGGCAGTCTGCTTTTGTAAAAATTTACAACCTCAGAAACTCTATGGAGCAAGTTCTACTCTGTCCTATGGGGTGACTATGAGTCAGAATGGACTTGATAGCAATGGTTTCTTAGGATTTTTTTTTTAAGTCTTTTTTTAAAAATTATTATTGTGAATTGAATGATAGTTTACGTGGTAGAACATCGGTTTTGCACTTATCTTATTGTGTTTTGTTTCATTGCAATGATTACAATCCCCTCCATGTATCATCATTTAACAGTATTTGCTTCTATTCCCTCTGTTGTTGTTATTTTTATGTACACAAAGACACTCAGGCATATATAATCATTTAAACAACCAAAGGGCACGTTCTGCAAGCCTGCCTCCTGGCTGCCAGCACACAGCCTTTCTCTTTCCATGAGTCTAGAGTCCTCAGCTGCTCCCTCTCTCCATGTCCTCATCTCTGCTTCCATCTCTGGTGTCACTGCTTCTCTGGATAGGGTCCCACATTCTGCTGCTCATGCTCTTCTCTATTGATAATCTTCTGTTCCTGGAATGTAAGATTAACTATTTTCCCCCTTATGTTACAAAACTTCTTCCTTTAAGTTGTGGCAATCACAATTAGTCATGATAACAATTACTCACTATTGAATCAAAAGAATTCAATCCCTATCTCCTTTCACCAGACCTATCTAGACAAGATGAAAACTATTCGGTGGGGATTCTACCTTCCCCCACACACTCTGAAATTCAAGTCCCTCTTGAAAACTTGTAAGCCAGCTACTTTGTGCCTTTAGAGCTCCCCTCCCCTCCTCCCATTTTCGGTAGCCAAGGTCATGAGTTGGGTCCAACTCATGACGACCCCTTGTATAACAGAATAAAATGTTGCCTAGTGTGTACTGTCTTTACCATCGCTGGTGTGTTTCAGTATATTTTGTGGCCATTGTGTCAGGCCACCTCACTGAGGGTTGCCCTCGCCTTCGCTCATCCTCTAATTTAACAACCACGATGTCCTTCTTCTACAATCTGTCCTTCCTGTCAACACATCCAAACAAAGAGAGTCAAAGTCTCAAACAATATCCTGCAATTTTGGGGGTTCACTGGCTACGTTTTGGAAATAGATTGCCAGCTCTTTCTTCCTAGTCTGCGTTAATCTGGAATCTCCTCTGAAACCTGTCCACCATGAACGACTCTGCTGGTATTTGAAATACTTTCGGCTGTAACTTCCAGCATCACAAGGACGCACAAGCCACAGACAGTACTGCAGGCGGGTGGCAGAAATAAGGACTAGGCTCTGCTACCATAAAGAGGTGTCTCCATTTTGAGAATCTTTGCTGAGACATGAACAAGTTGAAACACAGGACAAGCTTCTGTATGAGACCAACTTGGGCATCATAGGACTTCAGATGACTCTAAATCCCCTTGTTTCCCAAACGCATCCTGCTCTAATACCTGCCCCCACAAGGTCATTCCAGAGCTAGGTTCCCTGAGAGAGCCTCACAGCTGCTCACAAGAGCCAGGGGTAATGCGCTCCCCATCCCAATGCCTCTTTCTCCCCAGGAAACGATGGAGGATCTGGACAAGAACATGGATGGCTACGTCCAAGTAGAGGAATACATTGGTGAGTGGATGCTGGCTCCCTTCTCCAGGATGTCTGTCTTTTCCAAGCCGGGCAGCAGCCCCATGTATCTGTACCTAGTGCCCCTGTAGGAACAGAAAAGTACTGTCTCACAATTCTAGAGGCTGTAAGATTGTTTCCTTCTATGGTTCTTTGGACCTCTCTCCTGGTTCTGGTGTCTGCCGGCTGTCTTGCTGTTTGGAGACTTGTAGACAGTCATCACCTGGTGTCTGTCTTTCCCTCTGTGTGTGTGTGTGTGCTTCTGTTCTGGTCCATTTTTATATATAACTGAGAAGTGATGAGGTTTAGGATCAACCCTATACAGGTGTATACTCAACTGGTTGATTATATTATACCGGATTGTATTGTTGTTGTTCAGTGCCTTTGAGTTGTTCTGATTCATATCAACCCTTTATAGGGTTTCTAAGGAACGGCTAGTGGGTTTGAACCACCGACCTTGCAGTTAGCAGTCCAGTGCTTATCCCACATTGCCACATACAAGGTGATTATAATATGTATGGAAAGTGGTGATATTACATTAGATGTGAGAGCGTTACATTATATTTACGGATGGAAAGCAATTATATTGTTGGCGTATTCATTTTCTTTGAGGTTATACTACATTTGATTAATATTTTTCCCTACTTAAAACTGTCTGTTTCATCTTGAAAGCTACTTGACTTCTTTGCATTTTGGAAGTTTGGTATCTACACTATTCTCTCTTCATGCTTTGTAGTTGATTTCATTACAAATTGATATCTCTGGTGCCCTAGTTTCAGTATTATAGGTTTGATTTACTTATAATACTTCTACACAATAAACGGAGTCCTCGTGTGGTACTGTGGGTTAATGTGCTGGACTACAGAGTCAATTTGAACTGCAAGGTTGGCAGTTCAAGTTCACCAGTCGCTCCTATGAGTTGGAACTGACTCGATGACACTTAACAACAACAACATACAATAAACACTGGGCTGCGAATTACAAGGTCCATAGTTCGAGCCCACCAGCTGCTCCATGGGAGAAAGAGAAGGCTTTCTGCTCTTGTGAAGATTTAAAGCCTAGGAAAGTCTTTACGGGGTCACTATGAATCAGAACCAACTCAACAGCATTTAACCATAGCATCTTCTCACTTATCAACTAACCTCATCATCCAATAGTCCACATTTATGACAATAGTAAAGAAAACTACCACGGGACTATTTTGCACATTAACAGCATATATCTGGCTGTGATGGTGATGTGTCAGCTGGCTGAACCATGATTCTCGGTGGTTTACCAGTTATGTAATGATGTGGTTTGGCAGTTACGAAATAGTCATCCTTTATTTTAATCTACTGCTAATTTTCAGGTAACAACATGGTCTTTGGAATCTCACCATGTCAATAAATGGAGAGTAGGTGTACATTCCCTTGTTGTTATTGTTAAGTGATGTCAAGTCGGTTCTGACTCATAGTGACCCTGTGCAGGGCTTCTGAGGAGCAGCTGGTCATTCAAACCGCTGACTTTGAGGTTCAAACTGATCTTTTGGTTCGGTGCATTACCCTGCAGTGCCACACCAGGACTCTGTGCATTACCTTAGATGTAAGATAATTAATTATATTATGGAAGGTAATTACATTGCATTGTGGAAGGTTATTTGCTCTACCCAAGGCCAATGGTCTAATCACAAGTAACTACTCCAGACAGCAGCTCAACTCATGTTTGGCCAACAACTGGCACCACAGCCTAAGTTGATACATAAAATTAGCTATCACACCCCCATAAGAGAGCACAGACTCTCTAGAGGTGGGGAAAGGACATTGCTTGGGCCCATGCATCCCCCCAAACAGCTACTAAGTACCTGTCATCTAATCTAATCTAATCACTGTCTATAATGTCATGTAATTGCTATGTAATCTAAGCACTGTGTGCCAGGCACTGTTCTAGGCCCTGAGGAAGCAGACTTGAACCAGACAAAGGTCACCGGCCTCCTGGGGGGAGACAGACCAGGACTAGGCTCAGTCACCACATATGAGGGTGACTCGGAAAGTATTACTGCCAGGGGGTCCTTTATTCACTCATAGGTTTATTCCAAACAAAATTATGTTTGAACATGTCTCTGCAATCAGAAGATGGCTGCAGACAAATTCTCTCAGTAATTCACTTGTCTTATGTGCCGCTGCAGGATAAGATACTGGACTACCAGGTCTATTTGAACCACAATGTTGGCAGTTCAAACCCACCAGTTGCTCTTCAGAAACCCTAGACAGCAGGGGTGGGGAACCACTTTTCTGCCAAAATTTATATCATCATTGATGGGCCATACAAAATTACCAACTTAAAACTTTCGCCTGCTATATTTAGTCAAACATTTCATTAACTCACCCCTAATGTGATGGCTGGCGTCCTGGTGTGGCACCATAGGTTAAGCACTTGACCTCAAGGTCAGTTTGAATGGCAAGGTCAGAAGTTCAAACTCACCATGCTCTTCAGAAACCCTTACAGGGTCGCTACGAGTTGGAACTGACTCGATGGCACTTAACAACAATGTGATGGCTGGAACTGTAGTTGCCTTGGCAGGGGCAGGTCAAATAATTTCCTGGGACTTACATGGCCCTCCGGCCAGATGTTCCCCATCCCTGCTATATAGGGCCACTGTGAGTCAGGACCAATTTTAAGGCACTTAATAATAACAACAAAAGTCTCTTAATGGTGACTTACAAACAAACAGACAAAAAGGTCTAATCAAAACTGTTAACTTCTGAGGGGATCTGCTGAGCCAATGAAATTCAAGGCAGAGAGGTCAGCTCAGAAGGCTATGGCAACTTTCTTGGGGGATCCCAGAGAGGTGGTTGTGATCAATTTTCCCAAAGGACACAGAACAATCATGGGAGCTTATTATGAAGAAGTTTTAAGAAAATTGAGAACTACACTGATGAAAAGAAGAGCAGGAAAGTTTGGCCAAGGAATTGTTTTCCATCCTGAGAATGCACCTGCTCATTCTTCGAGAGTAGCAAGCGCTGTCCTAGGAGAATTTCCCTGGTAAACCTTACCCCATCCAGCCTACAACCTGATCTTGCCCCTTCACATTTTTTATTTCCCAAACTCAAAGAACATTTTGTAGCGATACTTTTTGACTGACCCTCACACACAATCCTCCCGCTGGGGGAAAGGAAGCATTCTGGAGAAGAGTACAGCAGGGCCTCGGAATGAATGTTGAGGAGGGTCACCTTGGCAAAATAATGTCGGGGCCGAGACTGGGATGAAGTGAGGGCGTAGCAAGTCTGGAGGAATATGGGAGTAGCAGTCCAGACATAGGGAACAGCTGCTGCTGAGGTCTGAATAACAGTGAAGTGAGCATGGTGGCTTCTGGGAGTCCTGGGAGCAAGGGGGAGTGTGACAAAGGAGGAACAAGGTCCTTGAGGGCCATGATGAGGATTCGATTTCTAGTCTAGTCTATGGTTCTCAATCTTAGTCTATCCAGAACAGTTGGCACCAAAAAATTTATCCTTTTGTGTCTAGCTTCTTTCACTCAGCATGATGTTTTCAACATTCATCTCCCATTGTATGAATGAACCATGTTTTGTTCATGCATTCATCTGTTGAAAGCATGTGAATAGTGTTGCAATGGAACATTGGTGTGCAAGTGTCTGCTTGAGTCTCAAGCCTTTTGGGTGGAATTGCTCAGTCATATGGTAGTTCCAGTAGGATAAGAACTAGACTGGTAACCATAGCAGTTCCAACTCACCAGCTGATCCTAGGGAGAAAGATAAGGCTTTCTGCTCTAGAAAAGATTTACAGGCTCAGAAATCTTACACAGTGTTAGTTCCTATTAGTCAGAATTGACCCATGGCAATGGGTTGGGGCTTGGTTTATGGTAGTTAGAAGAAACCCTGATGGTTGAGCATTCAGCTGCTAACTTACAGGTTGTTGGTTTGAACCCACCCTTCAGTTCCTAGAGAGAAAGACCTGGTGTTTGTTCCAAAAAGACTGCAGCCAAGAAAACCCTGTGAGGTATGGGTTCGCTATGAATTGGAACCAACTCCATGGTCACCAACAGGATATTTCTCTGTTTGACTTTGTGGAAAAACCACCAAACTATCATCTTCAGTGGCTGCCCCGTTTTACAATCCCATCAGCCATGGATCGCCGTGATTCCGGCCGGGGTGACACGGGGTGTTGTTCTAAACTCAAACCGGTTGTTGTCAACTCGATTCCAACTCCTAGTGACCTTGTAGAACAGAGTAGAACTACACTAGAGAGTTTCCATGGCTGATGATGGTGTTGACAAAGGATATTTATTATGCCATAGACTGCCAGAAGAATGAACAAATCTGTTAGAAGAAATACAGCCAGATCGCTCCTTAGAAGTGTGCATGACTTCTCATGCCCTTTGGACATGTGGTCAAAAAGGACCAGTCCTTAGAGAAGGGCATCATGCTTGGTAAAGTGAAGGGTCCGTGAAAAAGAACAAGGCCCTCAATGAGGTGGACTGACCCAGGGGCAACAGCAGTGGGCTCAAGCAGAACAATTGTGAGGACAGTGCAGGACTGGGGAGTGTTTTGTTCCAACATACAACGGGTTCCTATGAATTGGAACCAACTCGGCACCTAACAACAACAACGTTTATAGAAGCAGACTGAGTTGTCTTTCTTCTGTGCAGCAGCTGATGGGTTCAGTCTGCTAGCTTTTTGGTAGCTGAGGATTCTTTGGTATTGATCTAATAACAACTTTATTCTGTTACCTGGCAGAATAATCTTGACTCGTGTGTCTTCATATTTTGGGCTTATGGTGTGATCTCATATACCCACTGTTTCTCAAGTCATCAAAACAATAGCCTGTAAGTGGTTTTGATATTAATTCCAATTAAACAGAAGAAGAAACTGATGCCAATGACAAGAACGAGTCACCCTGGGTCTCTCGACCTGGAAACACCAGGTCTGGACCCCTGGACTGGGTTCCTGAGAGCCGCCCTTGACCTCGCCCCTCTGCCACCCCCAGCCGACCTGTACTCAGAGGAACCTGGACAGGAAGAGCCTACTTGGGTGCAGACGGAGCGGGAACAGTTTCGTGACTTCCGGGATCTCAACAAGGATGGGCGGTTGGATGGCAGTGAGGTGGGCCACTGGGTGTTGCCGCCTGCCCAGGACCAGCCGCTAGTGGAGGCCAACCATCTACTACATGAGAGTGACAGGGACAAGGTACATGGACAGGACCACGGTCCTCCTGCTGGGGGCCCTGGTGCACAGAAATTACCAAGATCCAGGCTTGTATGCTGGGTCAAAGGAGAGATGTCCTGAGATGCAAAGAGTGGGGTGAGCCGCACAAAGAGATGAGGGGATAGAAAGCCAGAGAGAAAGGGAAACAGAGACCCAGAGAGACGGGGCGGGGAGGGGAGATGGAGACAAAGACCCAGAGAGAAGTGGGAGACAGAGATCTAGAGAGAGAGGGAGAAAGAGACCTGGTGGACCAATTAGATTTCCGGAGGGGTCTCACCTTCAGGGCCACCCCCACCCCCCGGCTGATCTCTGACCCTCCCCCAGGACGGCCGTCTGAGCAAGGCGGAGATTCTGAGTAACTGGAACATGTTCGTGGGCAGCCAGGCTACTAACTACGGAGAGGACCTCACGCGTCACCACGATGAACTCTGAGCCCGACTCAACCACTACAGCCTCTTGGCACCTCAGCCATGACCACGCCCCTCAGCTGTAAGCCCGCCCCTCGCCTGTAGCCACGCCCCTCCATCCTGACTCTGTCCGCTCTTTGGCCCTGTAGGATGGTGGATGCAGGCGGGGGTAGGGCTTGGGAGTGGGTAAGATGGCCTGCTCCGGATCATCTTCACTCTGAGGCACCCTTCACCCTTCCCACAGCCCCAAGGTAATACGCATGCGTTTCTCACTGGCAAAATCACCCTGTCCAGACCCAGGGACCCTCATCCCAAAGGCTTGGCCTTCAAAAACCTCCACTACCCGCCTGTCCCTTCTAGCTCCTAATCTGAGCCTCGGCCCACCCAGACCAAGAAATACGCCCCATCTCATCTGGTCCGATACCACCCCAGATGCCTCCCCCTCTAATTGAGGGTCAATAAAATCCAGGGCCTGCCACCTCTGTGTCTGTCTGTCTGTCTCTCCTAGTAGGGACAGGAGTTTTGGGAGGAATTTGGGAGGAACTGGGAGTTGTGGGGAATGTGGGCAGAGGGAGGGGTCATTTGAAGAAAGGGCCTGGGTGTTGGCAGGGTTTTAAAGTGTTCTGGGGAAGGAAAATACAAAGTATAACTAGACCCAGCAGTAAACATAACCTGCCCTGGCTGAGTTCAAGGAAGCAGAGACATCCACCCAAAATATGTCAGAGTGAAGACGGGGATGCATGATGGTGAACTGCTGGTAACTGGTAAGTTGTGAATGGGCTCACTGGGAGAGGAAGGGAGCCATGGGAAGGTCTGGGAAGAGTAGCCCAGCCAGACGGAACTGCGGGTGCAAAGGCCATGGGGCAGGACCTAGCGAGTTTGTCTGAGAAATAGCAAGAGGTCTAGTGAGACTGGAGCCCAAAGAATGAGGGGAAGGGCAGGAGGTGAGGACAGAGGGAGCAGGGGGAGATCATAGAGGTCTAGTGAGACTGGAGCCCAAAGAATGAGGGGAAGGGCAGGAGGTGAGGACAGAGGGACCAGGGGGAGATCATAGAGGTCTTGTGGGCAGGCACCATCCTCTTGTTTGGTGGGACAAGACAGAGGCAGAGAGAGAGAAGGAAAGAAACCCAGAAAGGGACAGAAACCCAGGATGCGTAGAGGGAGGAGGACAGAGACAGAGAGAGGAGGAGATAGAGACTCACTAGGGTGGGGTTGGGGGAGGGCTGAAACAAAAAGAGAAGGTGCTAGAGATTAGAGGGCAGAGACCCAGGGAGTGGGGATAGAGACTCAGAGAGGGGGGCAGGGGTCCACATTAGGCTTCACTTGGCTGTGACGGTTTCTCAGACTGTCCTTATTCTGACTTTGGGGAGCACTACTCAGATATCCAGAATTCTGGTGTGGCACTGTGGGTTAATGCACCAGAAGAGCCGTTTGAACTACAAGGTCGGCAGTTCAAGTTCATCAGCCACTCCTTAGAAACCCTATACCGGTCACTGTGTCAGAACTGACTCGACGGCACTTAACAAAAATAACTTGGATATTTGAGATTTGTCTGATGTTTTCTTCATGATTAATTAGACTACATTTTTGGGCTCCTGTCAGTGTGTTGTACTGTGGTAGTTTGCATGTTACTATGATGCTGGACGTGCAGTGAG
>NW_006408634.1:7504959-7506596 GCF_000296735.1 Chrysochloris asiatica
GACTGTACACATGGACCTCACCAGATGGAATACATAGAAATCAAATTGACTACATCTGCGGAAAGAGAAGATGGAAAAACTCCATATCATCAGTGAAAACAAGGCCAGGGGCAGACTGTGAAACAGACCATCAATTACTCATATGCAAATTCAAACTGACGCTGAAGAAAATGAAAACAAGTCCACGAGAGCCAAAATATGACCTTGAACATATCCCACCTAAATTTAGAGATCTGAAGAACAGATTTGATATATTAAACACTAACGACCGAAAAATAGAAGAGCTGTGGGATGACATCAAGAACATCATACATGAAGAAAGCAAAAAGTCATTGAGAAGACAAGAAAGAAGGAAAAGGTCAAAATGGATGTCAGAAAAGACACTGAAACTTGCTCTCTAGCATAGAGATGCTAAAGCAACTGGAATAAATGAGGAGGTACAAGAGCTGAACAGAAAATTTCAAAGATCAGCTCGAGAAGATAAAGCCACATATTACAATAAAATGTGCAAAGATCTGAAATCAGAAAACCAAAAAGGAAGAACATGCTTGGCATTTCTCAAGCTGGGGGAACTGAAGAAAAAATTCAGTCTCGAATTTCGTTATTGAAAGATTCTCTGGGCAAATTATTGAATGATGCAGAAGGCATCAAGAGAAGATGGAATACACAGAGTCACTGTACCAAAAAGAAATAGTTAATGTTCAACCGTTTCAAGAGGTAGCACATGATCAAGAGCTGATGATACTCAGGGAAGAAGTCCAAGGTACACTGAAGGAATTGGCAAAGAACAAGACACCAGGAATTATCAAAACTGAAATATTTCAAGAAAGTGAGGTGGCACAGGAGGCACTCACTCATCTCTGCCAAGAAATTTGAAAGACAGCTATCTGGCCGACTGATTGGAAGAGATCCATATTTGTGTCCATTCCAAAGAGAAGTGACCCAATGGAATGCAGAAATCATCAACAATCTCTGATATCTCACGTGAGTAAAGTTTTACTAAAGGTAATACAGAAATGGCTGCAAGCATACGTTGACAGAGAACTTCCAGAGGTTCAAGCCAGATTCAGAAGAGGCTGTGGAACCAGGGATATCATTGCTGATATCCGATGGATCTTGGCTGAAAGAGAATATCAGAAAGATGTTTACTTGTGCTTTATTGACTACACAAAAGCTTTCGATTGTGTAGATCATGACAAGCTATGAACAACATTGCGAAGTATGAGTATTCCGGAACACTTAATTGTGCTCGTGAGGACTCTATACCTGGACCAAGAAGCAGTTGTTCGAACAGAACATGGGAACCCTGAATGGTTTAAAATTAAGAAAGGTGTGCAACAAGGTTGTATTCTTTCACCGTACTTATTCAACCTGTATACTGAGCAAATAATCCAAGAAGCTGGGTTCTATGAAGAAAAACGTGGCATCAGGATTGGAGGAAGACTTGTTAACAACATGCAATATGCAGATGATACAACCTTGCTTGTTGAAAATGAAGAGGACTTAAAACATTTACTGATGAAGATCAAAGAGCACAGCCTTCGGTATGGACTACATCTCAATGTAAAGAAAACAAAAATCCTCACCACTGGACCAATAAAAAACATTCTTATCAACGGAGAAATCACTGAAGTTGT
>NW_006408634.1:7515246-7584367 GCF_000296735.1 Chrysochloris asiatica
ACCAAAGGGTATACCCTGCAAGCTTGCGTCTCAGCTGCCAGGACACAGCCCCTCTCCCTTCCTGAGTCCAGAGTCCCCAGCCACTCCATCTCTCCACGTCACCATCTCTGCCTCCATCTCTGATGTCACTGCTTTTCTGGGTTGGGTCCCCGCATTCCATTTCGCTCCCTTGGTGGTCTCAGGGAGCTCTTCTCCTAGACTGCAAAGTCAGCCACTCACCTTCTTTTGTTACAAAATGTCTACTTTTACATTTTCAACCCTCACAGTCAATCCTGATACCAATTATTCACTATTGAACCACAAGAGTCTTATCCCCATCACCTTTCATCAGCCCTGTCCAGGCAGATTGGAAACCACTCAGTGGAAATTCTACCCTCCCCCGCACCCTCTGGAACTAGGCTCCCTCTTTTTTTGGGGGGGGGGGTTCCTATCCTCCACACCTTTTATCAACCCCATCCAAACAGGTTGGAAACAACTCAGTGGAGTTCTGCCTTTTCCCGTACCCTCTGGAACTAGGTTCTCTATTGAAAGCTTATAAGCCAGTCACTTCTTGCCTTTGTTGCACAAACTTTTTGAACTCCAAGTCTGTTGTGGATTATTTCATAGTCAGAGTCATGCCTAGATTTGCAAATGATTTGCCACATAATCCACTGTCACTTGTTTATTTGATTCTGTCTAATCATGCATGCTCAATGTTGTCATCAGTTGTGAATGTGGATAAGTGTTTTAATATAACTGGAGTGCGGATAATTCTTGACTCACCCTCATAGTAGGGGGGAAGGATGGCAGTCTGCTTCTGTTAAAAATAAAAATAAAAATAAAAAAACGACAGCTATGGAAACCCTATGGGGCAATTCTACTCCGTCCTATAGTTTCCCTGTGAGTTGGAACAGACTGAACACCCATTTTTATTGTTATTTTACTAAATATGTGGGGTACGCCCCTTCTAGCTCTCTTAGGATTTACCTCCTCACTCTCTGGCTGCTATTCTTGCGAAGAATCCTGTGTTCTACTTTGTTAAGCTAAGAAGACTATGAGTTTTCCCCAGCATTTTAGCTGTCCTTCCTGGCATAGGCTAGACTCCTACCCACAGGCAAAGAGCTATAATAAAAAAACACCGATAATTTGTTGAACGTAAAACTGATGATTTGCCCTTTAAACTTTAAAAAAAAAAAAAAACCCACCCAGAACCTTTCTCTTCTTCTGAGTGTCAGTTCTATCCAGCTTCAGCCTGCTTCTGGTAATTGTTTTATATTTTACTCAGGTTATAGATATTATGTGTTGTTGTTGTTAAGTGCCATGAGATGCTTCCGACTCATAGAGACTCTTTATAGGGTTTCCAAGGAACAGCTAGGCCCTAACCTTTAAGGGAAGGAGCTCTGGTAACGTAGTGGCTACGAATCAGGCTTATGAACCTTAAGGTCAGCAGTTTGAAACTACTAGCCACTCCACGGGAGAAAGATGAGGCTTTCTGCTCCCATAAAGATTTACAGCCTTGGAAACCCTGTATAGGGTCTCTATGGGTCGGAACCAATTTGACAGCAGTTAACAGGAACAGCTGGTGAGTTTGAGCCACTGACCTTGTGTATGTAGTTGGGCATTTAAATCCCAGCTCCAAGTTTTGACTTATGGTAATATACTGTCGCCTAGTGGCCGGAGGGAATCCTGGTGTGGCACTGTGGGTTAATGCACCAGACTGCAAAGCCATTTGAACAAGGATGGTGGTTCAGCTCACCAGTTGCTCCTTGGAAACCCAATTCGGGCTCACTATGGGTTGGAACCGACTCAACGGCACTTAACAACAACAGTAGCTGGAGAGGAGTTCTGGTGTGGCGTTATGTGTTAATGTGCGGGACTGCAAAGTTAGTTTGAAATGAAATGAAAGGTCAAGCTTATCAGCTGCTCTTGGAAACCCTGTACAGGATCGCCTTCGTGGCACATGGTTAAACACTAGCCTGCTGACCAAAAGGTTGGTAGATGTGACAGTTGGCTTTTGTAAACATTATTGTTTGTTGTTGAATGCTGTCAAGTGTGTTCCAACACATTGCAACCCTACGTACAACAAAATGAAACACTGCCCAATCCTCACAATTGTTGCTGCCACTGGGTCAATCCCTCTCCTTGAGGGTTTTCCTCCTTTTTGCTGACATTTTACTTTTGTTGTTAAGTACTGTCAAATCGGTTCCGACTCATAGCGACCCTGTATAGGGCTTCAAAGGAGCGACTGGTAAGTTCAAATTGACCTTGTGCTCCAGAGCTTATCCTATACCACCACACCAGGACCCTCCACTTTACCAAACATGATGTCCTTCTCCAGGGACTGGTCCCTCTTGATAACACATCTGAAGTGTAGGAAACCAAGACTCGCCATCCTGGCTTCACTTCTTCCAAGATAAATGGGTTAGTTCTTCTGGCAGTCTATGGTACTTTTAATATTCTCCAACACCATAATTCAAGTGCATCAATTCTTCTGTGGCCTTCCTTACTAATTGTTCAACTTTGACTTGCATATGAGGTCATTGAAACTACCATGGCTTGGGTCAGGCACACCTTAGTCCTCAAACTGAAATCTTTGCTCTTGAACACTTACTTTATAGCGGTCTTGTACAATAATTGATTGGCCTAATGCAATATGTCGATGGTTTTCTTGACTGCTGCTTCCATGAGTGTTGCTTATGAATCCAAGCAAAATTAATTCTTTGATAACTTCAATAGTTTCCCCATTTATCATGCTATTTGTTTATTGGTCCAGTTGTGAAGATTTTTGTTTTCTTTACACTGAGGGGCAATCCATACTGAAGGCTGTAATCTTTGATTTTCATCAGTAAGTATTTTGAGTCATCACTTCCAGCAAAGAGCTCTGGTAGCACAGTGTGTTGGACTATTAACTGCAAGGTCAGCAGTTCAAATCTACCAGCTGATCCTTGGGAGAAAGATGAGGCTTTCTACTCCTGTAAAGATATACAGCCTTTGAAAACCTATACAGGATCACTATGTGTCTAAACCAACTTGATGGTACACAACCACCACCACCACGTCCAACACGCAAAGTTGTTTCATCTGCAGAATGCAAGTTGTTAATGAGTTCATCTTCAATCTTGATGTCATATTCTTCTTCATATAATCCATATTATTAGGTTCTGTGCCCACCATACAGATTGAATAGTTTGGTGTAAGGATACAGCCCTGGTGCACACCTTTCTTGGTTTTAAACCATTCAGTGTCCCCTTGTTTTGTTCAAAAGACTGCCTCTTGGCCTATGTACAGGCTCTTCATGAGCACAATTAAGTGTTCTGGAATACCGATTCTTTGCAATATTATCCATAGTTTGTCATGATTCACAGAGTTGAATGAATTTGCATAGCCAGTAAAGCACAAGTAAACATCTTTCTGGTATTCTCTGCTTTCAGCCAAGATGCCTCTGATATCAGCAATGACATCCCTCATTCCACATCCTCTTCTGAATCCAGCTTGAATTTCTGGCAGCTCTCCTGTCAATGTATTGCTGCAATTGAATTGTTTTTTAAATTATCTTCAGCAAAATTTCACTTGCAAATGATATTAATGATATTGTTGGATTATTTCTGCATTCTTTTGGGTCATCTATTTTTGGAATGGGCACAAATATGGATCTCTTCCAGTCAATTGGTCAGGCAGCTGTCTTCCAAATTTCTTGGCATCGATGAGTGAGCCCTCGCAGTGTTGCATCAGTTTGCTGAGAGATTTCTATTTGTATTCCGTCAATTCCTGGAGCCTTGTTTTTCACCAATGCCTTTAGTGCAGTTTGGACTTCTTCCTTCAGTATCATTGGTTTGTGATCATATACTACCTCTTGAAATGACTGAACATCAACCATTTCTTTCTGGCACGATGACTGTGTGTGCCTTTCATCTTCTTTTAATGCTTTCTGCATCATTTACTATTTTGCCTGTTGAGTCCTTCGATATTGTAAGATGAGGCTTAGTTTTTTTTCTTCAGTTCTTTCAGCTTGAGACATGCTGAGTATGTTCTTCCCTTTTGGTTTTCTAACTCCAGGTCTCTGCACATTTCATTATGATATTTGATGTCATCTTCGTAAGCTGCCCTTTGAAATCTTCTGTTCAGTTCTTTAACTTCCTCATTTCTTCCATTCGTTTTTTAGTTTCTCTACTCATAAGCGCAAGTTTCCAAATCTCTGCTTACATCCATTTTTGTCTTTTCTCTCTTTTTAATGACCTTTTGCTTTCTGCCTGTATGGTATTCGTGATGTCATGCCATACCCCTCTGGTCTTCAGTGTCTAATGCATTCATTAGACCAGTGTCTGGTCGTTAGTGTCTAATGCATCAAATCTGTTCTTGAGATGGTGTCTAAATTCAGGTGGGATAAAGCTTTTGGCCCTCATAAATTTGTTTTACTTTTCTTCAGCTTCAGTCTGAACTTGCATATGAACAACTGATGTTCTGTTCTAGGCTGTTCCTAGACTTGATTTGGCTGATGACTTTGAGCTTTTCCACCATCTCTACCCACAGATGTAGTCAATTTGATTCCTATATATTACATCCAGTGAGATTCATAAGTATGGTTACCTTTTATGTTGTTTGAAAATGGAATTTGCGATCAATACGTCGTTGGGCTTGTGAAACTCTATCAAACAATCTCCGGCATCCTTTCTGTCACCAATGACATATTTTCCAACTGCTTTGTGATAATAAGGGTTTTGTGCCCACTTGACTAAGCCAGGATTCCCAATGGTTTGGCAGTTGAGATGTACATGTTCACATGGTGAAATCTAATAGGGGCATAGTTAACTGTATGATGATTGGCCATGGGCAAGCCAATCAATTGAAAGGATATTTGGATATTTCCTTGGGAGTGTGACCTGATCCCAATATAATGGACACACAAGAAAAGCTTGCTCTCTTTTCAGCTGGGGATCTGGGACTCTACAATTGTGAACCATTTCCTTAATATAAAGGTCTCTCTCTATATATATATGTTTCACTGGTTTTGTTTCTCTAGAAGACCTAAGATATCCTTCTTCCTTGTTTCCAACCTTCCCATTCTTATCCCCAGTAATTGTCAATGCATCTTGATTGCGTATTTGAGCAAAGTCAGAGTGAGGAAGTTGATAGAATTCTTCAATTTCATCACCACTGGCTTTTGTGATGGGTGTGTACATTTGAATAATTGTGGTATTGAATGATCTTCCTTGTAAGTGTATGAATATTATCCTATCACAGACAGCATTATACTTTTAAGATCTTGAAGTGTTCTTTTTGATGATGAATGCAACACCATTTTCTTCAATTTTTCTCAACATGGTAAACCATATGGCTGTTGGATTAAAATGGCCAATACCAGTCCATTTTAGCTTACCAGTGCCTAGGATATCGATCTTTGTGTGTTCCATTTCATTTGACGATTTACAATTTTCCTAGCTTCATACTTTGTACATTCCATGTTCTGATTATTAGTGGATGTTTACAGCTGTTTCTTCTAATTTTGAATTTTGCCCATCAGTAGTAAATGAAGGTCCTGAAAGCTTTGCTGGATTCATTATGGTCACCTGGACTTTGAGGAGATAGTTCTTCCCATCATGTTTTGAGGGGCTCATCTTCGGGCACTATATCTGACAATGGTCCACTGCTATTCATACAGTTTTCGGTGACTAACCATTGAGAAGTGATCCATCTCTCTTTCTTGCTACTCTCAGTCTGGAGCGCCACTGAAACCTGTCCACCGTTGAGTGACATTGCTGTTTGTTAAAATACCAGTGGCATAGCTCCCAGCAACACAGTAACATGCAAACCACCACAGTACAACAAACTGGGACTAGTTTTGATCCATAAAAATTACAAACTTGGAACCCCTATAGGGCAGTTCTATCAATGCATAATCCTAATATGAAAGTCATGTTCAGTGTTTGTGTGGACATGTTTTCATTTCTCTTTGGTATCTACCTAGAAACAGAATTGCTGGCTGATTTTTAAAAAGACACATAAAAATATTTTTCACATGAAATAAACCCTGGCTCCTTGTATTCTTTAAACATACTTGGTTATATTCTCGGTAAAGGTGTACACAGTCTAGGTACATTGATCAATTCCTACACGCTGTTCAATGACATTGGTTACATTCTTCACAGTGTGTATATTTTCATTTGTTACCATTCTGATTGCTCTATTTCCATTCATCTAGTTTCCCTGCCCCCTTACAATCCTTTATTTTTTTTTTTTAAAGTAATTGCTGACAGTTATATTTCATATCAGTGGTTTTTTTTTTTTTTTTCCTTAAAGGAGCACAGTACTAATGACTGACGTTAGTTTTTTGAGCCAATTTGTTATTTAGTTACAAGCTGACCTCAGGGATTCCTTTTTGTTCAAGATTTTTAAGGTATCGCAGATCAAGAGTTTCAGGGAGTCCTCCAGTTTTATTAGTCCAGTGGTCCATTTTTGTTTTTCCTCTGTAAAAATTTGAGGTTCTGTTCCACGTTTTGTCCCCCTCAATTAAGGTCTGTCTATTGTGATCCAGATCAGAGTGGTCAACAGTGATAGCTGGACACCATCTAGTTTGTCTGCTTTTAGGTCAGATGAAGCCATGGTTTTGTCAACTATTTCTTTCTTCTGTAAGTCTTAGTGTGCCTGGCTTTTTGTATTGTAAAAAATTATTTTTAATTCAAAGACAGGGAAATTCCCCCTCTTTGGTGTACAGCTCTATGAATTTGAATTCTGAGAAATGCAATCTTGCAATCCACCCACAACAATCAAGCTACCGATTGATACCAAGTCTGT
Source organism: Chrysochloris asiatica (assembly GCF_000296735.1). Classification (NCBI taxonomy): domain Eukaryota; kingdom Metazoa; phylum Chordata; class Mammalia; order Afrosoricida; family Chrysochloridae; genus Chrysochloris; species Chrysochloris asiatica. The sequence continues at coordinate 7,522,018 of NW_006408634.1, forward strand.
CTCCTTAGAATTCTCCTGGGACTGCTCCTCCTTCAATCCTGGCAAGGTGGAGTTGTCCTCCAACCCTAGTGCTTCACCTTTGCAGACCCGACACCCGCCATTTAAAAATCTTTAACAAGGGATTTCCATTGTTTGAAAGTATTATCTGTGGGTCTCTTGCAGGTGACGCCTGTCTGTCTAATGCTGGGCTCTAAATTTTAGACCAGTGTTCTGGGAACCTCGGTTCAGAAAGACAAGATTTAATTCACTTCTCCTTTCTCCTTCTCTTGACGCAGCTGAAGCCTCAGTGCAACTTTTGCTTCCTTTCCTGCAGCCTTCAATGCAGACCCACCCTTTGCCAACAGAATCAATTCCAACTCATAGTAACCCCATAAAACAAAGCTGCCCTGTAGGGGTTCTGACCTAGAGCAGCTGGTGGTGGGCTCAGTCACTGATTAAATAGCAGACACAAACCTCCATTTCACTAAAGGTTTTCAGCAGACTTTGACCCCTCACTCCTCCACACACAGAAAAGATGGGATCTAGGTTCTCTGTGGAAATAAAGGTGTCGTATTGGACATTTTAAGGAGCTCTGATAGTGTAGTGGTTACGAATCGGGCTGCAAACCGCAAGTTCAGCAGTTCGAAACTACCAGCTGTTCCATGGGAGAAAGATGAGGCTTTCTGCTCCCGTAAAGATTTACAGCCTCGGAAACCTGTACAGGGTCACTATGTGTTGGAACCGACTCCACGGCTCATAACAAACAACATTGGACATTTTTCCTCAGGGTTGGAGTAGCATTTGCCTTTGATGAATGATATCAGATGCTTCTTGGGGGAGGTGCAAAGGGAAAAAGGAATGAATGTGGGTGGTTGTTGAGGGTTCTTGGGAAAGAGGATGTAGACTGGGGTACTTTGGGGAGGGGACAATTTGAAGCACTCTGGGTTTAAAGCGACGGGGTGAGTTTTGCTGGCGTGTAGAGGTTTTTGCGGGTGATAAGGAAGTCCGTCAGGAAGAGACACGGGGTGGGGAGGGCAGGAATGGGCACTCCCTTGAAAAATGTGACTTTCAGCACATTGTGCCTTCTCAGCCTGGGTGGCCTGTTTTGTGAAATGGGTTCACCAGCTCCCTCTCCCTGGGTTATGGTGAGAATGACAACAGGATCAGAGAGTGTCAGACCCAGGGCAGTGCCAGATTCCAAGGCCTAGCAGCACAGATGGGGAGGTCAGGTGATGGGCAAACCCAGGCAGGCTCTAAGTTTTAGGATGCAAACACTATCTTGAGAGGGTCTCTCTGGAGTGCAAGGATGACCCCACCTACTCTTCTGCCTAAAATCTTTCACTGCAGTCAGTACTGTACCGGACATGGACTTGACCAAGCCTGTGGTCAGGTTCAATCCTCTCCATGGCGAGTCTGGGCATTCCATGGGATGAACATTGACTGAAATGGGAAGAAGGAGGCTGTTCACCGCGGAACAGTATGTGAACCAGCTTCTCACTTTGGTTGAAAACAGAATTCACATGTGGTGGGTACGCCAGGGCTGGAGGGGGGACACAGCGTGTCAGGAGACTGTTTCCTAGTTTTTCACACTGGCCACTGACTACTCATGCATGCAATGAAAGGGTTATTAAAACAAAGATTTTCAAGGACCGTCCACTGTACCGTGAGTGAAGTCCATGCTCCCTTCTGACCTGTCTCTCCTTTCTCTCCTTCATTTGCTCTGCTGCTTGCCCCTGGACCTTTGCACTTGCGGTTTCCTCTTCCTTTGAACCCTCTAGCAGTCATGTGTGTGGGAGGGACCTACGCACCTGTTTCCTGTGTGTCTCATAGCATTTTATGCCCAGAGATGCACTAGTGGGCACACACAGGTTTCATCAAAATCACAGAAATCCACTGTCAGCAAATCCTGTCGTTAAGTGCTGTCGAGTCAGTTCCAACTCACAGTGACCCTGTATAGGGTTTCTGAGCGCCTGGTGGGTTTGAACCACTGACCTTATGGCTAGCAGTCCTGTGCTTATCCTATAGCACCACACCAGGACTCCAATGCCTAGCAACCTTACATAGTAATAAGACTGTGAATGTTGATGGAAGCAGGCAGCCCTCCCTTTCTCCCACTGAGTGGCTGGTAGGTTTGACCCACCGACCTTGTGGTTAGCAGCCGCATTCTTAGCCCATTACTTGAGTGAACAGACAGGAAGGGAGGGAATGTCTGTTTATGAGATTACAGCGGCCCCCACGCAACTGTGATTGGGACCTTGGCTCTAGCCTCTCCCTTCATCAATTATATTCAGATGCATTTATGTTGGATTCAGGTTTTTGCTTTTCACGTGAGAACACATTCGTTGTTTGTGCCTAGTCTTTGGAATGAGAAATTCCACCTTGCATAGCCGGGACACTCGGCTGGCACCCCAGTGGAGTCCCACACACCCGCAACCAAAGAAGGAGCCACTCTTGAGCCGAATCCAAGCGCCTTTACTCTAAAGCTCTCCCTGTGGCCCACGCTTCAGGCTTGCATCACCGGCCGTGACTTCTCAGCCTGCAGTTTCACTCCGGAGCCCGCGAAGCCAGTGCCGCCCTGTGGAGGCGAGAAGGCGGTGAAGAGGCTCCGGGATACAAGCAGTGTAAGGGCAGGGTCCGGGAAGAATGTATCAGGGAAGGATGGGAGCAGGGGTGGGGGGGTCACATGCAGAAGGAATAGTCAAGGCTTCAGGGAGAAGGAGGAGGGGTAGGGTCCGGGAAAGGGCTGTTGTGTTGTTAAGTGCCATGGAGTCCCTTCCGACCCATAGCAATCCTATATAGGGTTTCTGAGGAGCAGCTGAGCTTGAACAGCCAACCTTGCAGTTCAAATGGCTTTTCAGTCTAGCACATTAACCCACAAAGCCACAGAGGTTGTATTCGGGAAGAAAGGCATGGTCTGGGAAGGGGGCAAGGCAGGAGGCTGGGTCTGGGCAGGGGAAGGGGAAGGACGTGGATGGACCCCACACTCCCCAAAAAGGAAGGGGCGGTAGGGTGGGGCACAGGGGAAGGCTGTGTGTGTATGTGTCTTGAGGGGAGTTGCTGCTCACCCTCTGCAACACGATGATGTCTCGGTCCGTGAGCTTCTCCCCGTTCACTGGGTCCACCATGTCCTTCCGAATCAGCTTCTCCACACACTCGAGAGTGACCACGGCCCCACTGGGGTGCAGGGGTACAAGGTAAGGCTGAAGGTGAGAGGCCAGACCGGACTGCCAGCCCAGCCCAGTGCAGGGTGTCCCTGTTATCCTCCCTGAGGACTCACGAGGGCCGCAGTACGGCGCAGGGTGTGGCGTTGCTCAGGCTGTCTCGGGTCACAGCGCACACGTAGCGCTCGCTGCGAGTGATGAGCCCCACGCGGTCCACCGAGCCATCAAGCAGTGTAAAGCGCACCGGCGTCAGGTCGGACATACGTAGAGGCTTCCCCGACATGGGGCAGGTCACTGTGCGGGACTGCAGGTGTTAGACAGGGTCAGTGCAAAGCAGAGGCCACAGGAGGGGGCCTTGGGACTTCACTTCAGCCACCCTCCCCTGCAAGGTGGGGGCGGGGTGCTGGGGGACTCACAGGCTTCTCCAACTTGGTGGCCTTGGCCTCAGGTGTCAGCGACGGGATCCAGAAGCTAGGCAGTGCCTTGTCCTTGTCCTTACTTGGGAGGCCTGCACTGGGTCCAGGCTGGGCTTCATCTAGGCCCTTCCCGGAGGCAGCCTTGGCGGTGAAGGGATTGAGGGGCCGGGTCACAATGGCCACCTCTTTCTCCAGGAAGCCTCGCACCTGGTCCTGCGCTGCTGCCCGTTGCAGCTCTTTCTGCTCCTCTCGCCGGGCACCTCGTTGCTTCTCATAGGCCTGCCGGGCAGGGTGGGAGGAGTGGCCCAAAGGTCATCCTGCAGGTTGTGAACTTGGGCCACTCTGGGGTGGTAAACTGAGGCATACACAGGGAATGCCCCTGACAAGAGCCCTGCTTGGTAAAGCTTGGTGGCTGCCTCATTTTAAACATGGTCCACTGCAAACTGAAAGGTTAGTGGTTCAAAATCACCCAATGGGCCCCTGGGAGAAACAGCTTGGTGAGCCGCTCACATGCAGATGGCAGGCTAGAAAATCCTGTGGGGCAGTTCTACGGGATGACGTGAATGGAGGCAAAAATCAACTTGACGGCCACTTTTTACAGATGAGGAAACTGAGGTGCCGAGTCTATTTAACAAGCATTTACTGAGGACTGAGGGCATAGGACGAGGCAGGGTGGGAGAGAGACTCGCCCCCTGCCTTTGGGGCCTACAGTCTAGTGGGGGGATGTAGTCATGTGTCACATGTACAGTCACAGCTGTGACACATTCTGACAGAAATAGTATTGGACGATGAGGAACCTGGACTGGCAGGTGGCCAGAGGAGGCTGTGCCTGGGCAGAATTCTGGAGAGTGTGAAGGATTTACCCCAGAAGTGGGAGGAACAGTGTTTCAGGCAAAGGGAACAGCAAAGGCAATGGTCCAGACAGGAAAAAAAAGGGTGGACTGGAGGGCCCAGAGTTGCTAGCCTCAAAATCGCCTGCCCACACCTCTTCCCCCTCCTTCTCCTGCCATCACCTTCATCTGTCGAGCGATCTCCTTCTTCTGATGCAGGATGTACTCCAGAATGGCCTCACGCTCATACAGGAAGCCGTCGGGGCTGCAGACAGCGGGGGAGGGTAAGGAAACCCAGGTCTAGCCCAGGCCACGCAGCAGAGATTAATAGTCACAGCCTAGTCATCAGCTCTCTGCGTTGTGCACCTACTACACTTCTTACAGGGAGCATCTCACTGAATGCTCAGCTTGGATCTCAGAGATGAATTCTTGTGCTGAGGACATACCTTTTTAACAATCATAGCTTTGTAGTATCATCTGGTGTTTTGTAGGGAAAGTCAGTAAAAGGTTAACTCAGCAGACTTGGGTTGTCCAAAGCCTGCACGTTCCAAAGAAAATTTGGCCTGTGCTTTGCCCCTGGGAGGTAACCTCTAGACTCTACTTGGGGTTTTGGGCCATGTCAGTGGTTTATGGTGGGAGGCCTTGGTCACAGGGTATTAGCATGACCTCACAGGGTATTAGCATGACCTCACAGGGTCTTAGCATGACCTCAAAGGGGCTAAAGACTAAGCAGCCAAATGGGCAGTCAGCCACGTTGTGGGACTGACCTCTAATAAAAACCCTGGCTACCAGGCTCCGGTGAGTTTCCTTCATTGGCAATACTCCACACACACTGTCATGTAGTGTTCCTGGAGGAAACAAGTTCTGACCGCGGGGAGAACTTGGGCCTGCTCTCTCCTGGAGTGTACCCTACATGCCTTTCACTTTTGCTGATACTTACTTGTATACTTCATGGTAATAAGAAGGACAGTGCATTAGGCATTGGGCTGCTAATCCAAAGGTTGATGGTTTAAACTTACCAGCTGCTGCATGGGAGAAAGAGCAGGCAGCCTGCTCCTGTAAAAATCTACCACCTCAGAAACACTGCAGGGGCAGTTCCACACTGTCCTACAGAGAAGCTATGAGCCGCAGGCAACTCAACAGCAACAAATCTGGTTTGCTTGGTTTTTGGGGTAATAAACCGTCAGCCTGAGTATAACAGTTTCACTGAGTTCTCAGTTGTTCTGGAACCTGAGGATGGCTGTAAGGACCCCGGGTGGTACTCTACTCTCACGGTTATTTCCATATTTCTGTTAAGTGCCATCAAGTCGGTTCCGACCCATAGGGACCCTGTACAGGGTTTCAGAGGCTGTAAATCTTTACGGGAGCAGAAAACCTCATCTTTCTCCTGCAGAGTGGCTGGTAGTTTCGAACTGCTGACCTTAAGGTTCGCAGCCCAATTCGTAACCACTACGCTGCCAGAGCTCCTTATAAAAGACCTTTAACTGAGCACATACTTAGTTGCTGCACTAAATGGAAGCCTTTTACCAACCAAAAATGTTCCAGTCTGTGTCCCAAGAGCCCCACCCCATAAAGACTGTATTCTCTTCCATACCCTCTGACATCTGCCCTCGGATTGCGCCCATATCTCAGATAGGAACACTAAGGCTCTGACAGGCCAAGTAGCTTGCCTAGGGGGTCAGTCCTCTGTGTAGTCCCCTCGTCCTCCCCAGTCACCCCCAGCTCACGTGACAACGGGATCATGGCAGGGCTGTAGTGAGAGGCAGCAGCAATCAAAGTCCTTCACAGCATCCCGGCTCAGTCGAATGTTCTGGGTCCCATAGCCTGAGGCCGCTGGGAACAGAGATGGGCAGTGGGATGAAGGGACAAGACAGAGAGAGGAGGTACAGAGAGAACTCAGGGTGGAAGGGAGGCTTGGGAAGAAACAGGCAGACCATAGTTTAGTCTGGGTATATGTGGCTCTGTGTGCACGTGTTGGGGGACAGGAGCCTACCAGGAAGGTGTGAATACTAAGAGGGCCAGTTTTTTTAACAGACAGACAGATTTTGTCACCAAGCCTCAGCTTAGGGGAAGGCTAACAGCCGACTCTGACTCAACACTTCTAGCTCTGTGTCCCTGTTTAAGACCCCACCAGACCTGTTTCCCCCTCTGTAACACTGCCATTGTGCTGGGGATACTGCCATCCTCAGGGTATTGTGAGGGTCAAATGAGTTCAAGCAGAGGACGCTCTGAACGGGTGAGCTGCTCCTCACGTGAGAACCGGGTGTCGTCAAAATCGGAGCAAGCAGACACAGAGCAAAACCGAAAGTGCTGAGAGCCATGGAGGTTTTGAGGTACATTCACCCCCTCCCTGTTCCCCAGGGGCTCCCTGGAGGCTCCCGCCTGGTACCTGTGTCCTTCTTCTTCTCGTGGTAGGTGTAGACGGCTCCCGCTGTGCAGTTCTTGCCGTGTCGCGTCATCTTAGGAAGAAGGGGACAGCCGTGAGGCTGGGGCAACAGATGGAGCAGGCACGGGCAGGAGCAGACTTTTGTGTTGTTGTTAAGTGCCGTCGAGTTGGTTCCGACTCATAGGACCCCGTATAGAGCAGCTGGTGGGTTTGAACCTCCGACCTTGTTGTTAGCAGACTAGTGATTATCCTACAGCACCACACTAGGATTCCTATTAAGGAACTTCAAAAAGTTTGCAGATGACTGAGATCTTAAGAGCTCATGAGTGGCCATCTAAGGTGTAACTAATTACTAGTCTCTCCCTGTCTGGATAAAGAAAAGCGATGGAAATTGAAGGTGCTTGTAATCAATGGGTCACGTGAAGTAACTGGTCACGTGACTATTAGTCTCCACGACGCTGAAAGCAGAACTAGATGGTGCCCGGCTACCACTACCAACGGCTCAGACAGAGATCACATTAGAAGGTCCTCGACTGAGTGGGAGAAAATGTGGAACAAAAGTCAAGATCACAACAAAGGCCAAGCTTACCTGTCAGAGAGAGACTGGAGTAACTATGACCCTTGGTCACCCTGCAGGTCTGGAACTGAACGCACCCTCGTGACTCAATTTCCAGCTAAGCAGTAGATAGGTATATGGGGCGGGGGGGGGAACAAGTACACTACCATGGAATGGACAGCCATTCAAGATCTAAGGACAAAGTTCAGAAAGGAGAGAGAACGGAAACAAGACTCACAGAGAGAAAATGGGATACATGATGTTACATGGAGGGGATTACAATCATTGAAATGAAACGAAGCATGTGATTTGTTGAATGTAAGACTGATGATCTGGTCTGTAAACCTTCACTCATTTTACAATCAAAAGTTAAAAAAAAAAAAAAAGTCTGTAGACGAATAGAATGAAAGGATAGTGGAATTTCCCAACAAACTTTTTGAAGCCCACTGGCTTCCTCAGAATGGGAGGTGGGCTGCGGAGAGGAAGACGGGGGTGTATGGTGGGAGGGACACCACTAAAGGCCACACATATGTCAAAAGTAACTTTATGGTTTTAAAAAAAAGCTCCCCTTTCAAGTATTCAATTGAAATACACAACTCTCTGAGAAACAGCTCTTTTTCTCCCCCTACTGGTGGCTTTTGCTCAAATGCCAATTTGTGGTTCTCGGGCATATTCCTGTATACTATATGCATAGGCTTTAAGGGTATCATCTGATGAGTTTTAACAGATGGACAAGAGGGCTTCAAAATGCTAGTGGAAAAATTCTAGTATCTTTTCATTCCCATTTTCCCACAAACTCTGAAGGCCTCTCAGATGTTGCTCTTAGATGCCATTGTATCGATTCTGACATTTATCCTCCCTGTAGGGTTTTCTAGACTGTGATCTTTATTGAAGTAGACCACCAGGCCTTTCTTCCGAGGAGACACTGGCTAGGTTTGAACCTCCAGCCTGACCATTAGCAGGTGCTTAACCCTTGCCCCACCAGGGCTCCTTTGTGTTCTTGAGTGGGCTCTAACCCATAGAGACCCCAGAGTAGAACTGCCACAGAGGGTTTTCTTGTTTGTCATCTTCACGGGAGAAGACCGCCAGGTCTCCTGGAACCAATGGGTAGCTTTCCAACCTCCAGCCTTTCCGTTGGCAGCCGAGTGCTTAACTGCTGCGCCATCAGAGCCCCTCCAACAAATATACCCACCCTTGTAACCACGACTCCAATCAAGACGTACAACCTTTTCATCATTACAGAAAGTTCCGTTGGACCCCTTCCCAATCAAGGTACCCCAGAAATAACCAACGAGGTGTTTGCAGAAGCACTCCTCTGTCTTCCCTTCACCATGAGGGTCTGCACCTGCTGATTCCACTCGCTCATCGCCCCCTGGTTCCTCTGCTCCCTCCCCCAGGGCTATCCATGAAGGTCACCTCCTTACCGCCAAATTCCCTGCTCTATTCTTAGTTGTCAACTGCCTTGACCCTTGGCGGTAGTTGGCGCTGGGAGCCCATTTTTTCCAGAGGTCGGTGTTTGTCTTGTGGCCAGACCTGAGGGCGTCTAGGCTCTTTGGTTTCATGGATGGATGGGGACAGCTTCCCCTCCCGGAGTGGGAGGAGCACCTATAACGGAGCATTTGTAACTGGGCAAGAGATGGCAATAGGAATAATGTCAAAAGAATTTGGTTAGCTCACAGTAACCAAAAGTAAGAAAATAATCGACATTAAGATCAATGGGTCGTGAAAACAGATAGCACTTGGCTGGAAATCAAAGGTTAGGGGTTTGAATCCACACAGTGGCATTGTGGAAAGACAGGCCTTCTAATGTGTGGTCCTGTAGCATACGTACTAGACTACAAGGTTGGTTTGAACCGCAAGGTTGGAGGTTCAAGCTCACCAGCCACTCCTCGGAAACTCTATACAGGGTTGCTATGAGTCAGAATCAACTCAACAGCACTTAACAACAATGTGCGTCTGTAAAGCGTCCAGCCAAGAAAACCCTATGGGAAGTCCTACTATCACCTGGTGTCTCACTATGGGACATAGGGGAGCCTTCATGGTCACAGCCCAACAACAAACCAAACCAAAGGATAAACAAAATGGGATACAGTGGTATCTCTCAGCCACCAAGAGGCACTGGATGCTACAATATGGATTCTTGTGGTTAAGTGCTGTCGAGTCAGTTCCAACTCATAGCAACCCTATATAGGGTTTCCGAGGAGCAGCTAGTGGGTTTGAACTGCCGACCTTGTGATTCACAGTCCAGTGGTTGTCCTGCAGCGCCACACCAGGACTTTGTGGTTGTTGTTAAATGCCTTTGAGTCAGTTCCAACTCATAGTGACCCTGTATAGGGTTTCCGAAGAGCAGCTGGTAAGCTTGAATCGCCGACTTTGCGGTCCCAACCACTGACCTTGCAGTCCAGCACATTAACCCAATAGCTCCATACCAGGATGGGCAATTTAAACATTGGTTATTTAAACGGGAGATGATAAAGGCATGAAGTGGCTAGCTTATACACTGTTGTAGGCGTGCAAGTCTCAAAATGAAGGGGACAAGGGAGGAACCTCATTGAATAATTTCCTCTTTTCATGATGGGTCTGGGGGAAAATACTGACAAGATTATATGATTCCATGGTCAGTGCTGACTGTTAACGGGTTAGCTATGGATGATGAAAGCTGTAATTGTAGAAACATTCATTGTAAAAGAGGGGGCTGGGGGGAAGCACTGCTGGACTGGGGTACAGTGGCTGAACCTAAAGTCCCTTAAAAATCTTGCTTTGCTGATTATCTCTTGAGGCTCAAAGCAAGGCAATGATCTCAGTAAAATTATATCAGAATTCAGAAAAGGTGAAGACAAGACAAGCTTTTGGAGGACATGTCCTGTTCAGATGAACACCTGACACAGACCTGAATGGCTGGTACCTGTGAAACCTACTAAAGGACGAATTATCAGTGACAGTTTTGCACAGGCAAAATGATTGGGATGGGGAAGTTAATCCTTCATGCATGAAAGGGCCAAAGGGTGGCCTGCAGAGCAGTGAATTACTTAATATGGCCCTTGGAGCTATAATCTTTGCAACTCCCATCCAGTGACTGGGTGGTGGTTGTTGTTAGGTGCCATCGAGTCGGTAGCGACTCACAGTGACCCTATGCACAACAGAACGAAACACTGCCTGATCCTGGGCCAACCTCACAACTGTTGCCATGCTTGAGCCCATTGATGCTGCCACTTTGCCAATCCATCTTGCTGGGGATCTTCCTCTGTTTCTCTGACCCTCCACCTTACCAAACATGATGTCCTGCTCCAGCAACTGGTCCCACCTGACAATATGTCCAAAGTATGAGAGACAAAGTTTGGCCATCTTGGCCTCCAAGGAGCACCCTGGCTGTACTTCTTCCAACACAGATCTGTTTGGTCTTTTGGCAGCCCATGGCACTTTCAATATTCTCCTCTAACACCATAACTCAAATGCTTTAATTGTTTTACAGTCTTCCTTATTCACTGTTCAGCTTTCACATGCATATGAGGTTACTGAAAATACCATGGCTTGGGTCAGGCGCACCTTAGTCCTCAAGATGACATCTTTGCCCTTCAACACTTTAAAAAGGTCTTGTGCAGCAGATTTGCCTAATGCAATATGTCATTTGACTTCTTGACTGCTGCTTCCATGAATGTTGATAGTTGATCCAAGAAGAATGAAGTCCTTGACAACTTTAATTTTTTCTCTGTTGATAAGAATGTTGTTTATTGGTCCAGTGGTGAGGATTTTTGTTTTCTTTACATTGAGATGCAATCCATACTGAAGGTTGTGTGGTCTCTGATCATCAGTAAGTATTTTAAGTGACTGGGTGGGACTATACAAATAAGGCACTTGTTGCCCACCAAGGGAATGGAATAGCTTACATGGCACTCTTGGGGGGGGGGGTTAACCATGTAAATAAGCTGTATGAAACCTTAATGAGGGGATTTGTCAGGTTTGCTATCCCACTAGCCCTAAGACGAGCCATCCCAGAGGTGCAAATGGGGACCTCACAACCACCAAGAAGACCACATCCTTTGAACCCAGGATTCAATCCTGTGCTAAGAACCTGCTAGACCCAGGCAACAGACAGAGATACAGACAGAGATACAGACAGAGCTGTTAACTAGTGAGACACAGCAAGAAGCACAGAAATGATGGCAGTAGAGCCAGGAGACTGGCAGGAGGGGGACAGGTAGGCCTTTCTCCTCTTGTACCTTGGAGTGGAATCAACTCCCAACCTGTCATTTAGTAGCCTAGCCCTTAACCATTTAAGAAAACCAACTTGTTTTTAACGCATACATCCCAAAGTTTTTTCCAGTAAAATGGCACAAAGACTGGATCTGATTTAATATACTGAAGTTTAAAAGGTGGACCCATCAAACATGGCAAAATCACAATACTTTGTAAATCAAGGGGGCAGGGAAGGAGCTCTGGTGGCACAAACAGTTGAGCACCCCATTGCTAATCGAAAGGTTGGTAATTTGAACCTACCAGCGGCTGGGGGAGAAAGACCCCCAAAACCAACCTGCTGCCAAACTGATTCCAATTTTCAATGACCCTGCTGAACAGAGCAGACCTATCCCATAGGGTTGCGGAATTTCTCCCATGGATAACCCTGATGGGTTCCAACCGCTGACCTATAGATTGGCAGGAGAGTGCTTTAATTAGTGTGCTCCTTCCCGTAAAGATGACAGCCTAGAACACACTAGGGAAGAGTTCTAGTGGCAGATGAGTTGTATGCCCATTTTTATGGTATACCGCATATACACCCACTGCCTTCAAGTTGATTCCACTCAGCGACTTCCGCAAAGAGGCTAGTGAGTTCGAATCGCTGACCTTTCGGTTAGCAGCCCAACTCTCAACACACTATGCTAGAAAACTTAAAAGGACACAGCACAGAACATCCCTTGAGACCTAAGTACACAACGAATCACAGAACGGTCAGGACTGCGGGACCCCAAAGCACCACAATGCAAAACATTAAGCTTTCCAGTAGCCACAAGCTAAAGAGAGACGAGATTGTAAATAAAGATGAAGAGGAAGTGGCGGACCACTAAACAATCCAGCCTTCCACCTGCCCGCTTTCCCCATCATAGTCTGGAAAGCTGAGACCGAGAAAGTAGTCCTTCCTCAACGCTCAATTCTTGGAACTCCCGGAATCCCTCTGCCCTCTTCTACCGGACACTCCCTGCCAAGCGTCATTTCTCGTGGGACTACAACTCCCATAAAACGTTGCGACTAAGACCTGCCGGGGGAGTTTGTCTACATCCAAGGAATGCTGGGAAGTGTAGTTCTGTTTCAAATTTGTGACGCATGGCAATCTCTATTAATGATCAGATTCGAGTATCCGAGATCTGTCCCTGTCTCCCTCAGGACCCTAGAATTCTAGCCGGGGGAAAAGGCTACCCAGCAACACTATCCTCTAAGCGTCAGGAACTCACCTCACATCGACTACTAGTTCCTTCGTCGTTTCTTCGACTGTCCGGACGCCGGAAGCGAGAGGTTATTTTCCCTCCGCTGCAGCGCCTACTTCCGTCCGGTGGAAGCTACCGGAAATGAAATAGCCCCTAGTTGCAAAGGTGCTTCGTCTGCCTCGGTAAATCCTCTGTTCTTTCCTTCCTCCCTCCGGAAACGTGAGTGCCAACCAAAGGTTCCGGTTCGGGAAACCCGCGTGTACGATGTTCTACTACGCATTTTGCTTGGCGGGAGATTTCCTGTTTGATTCCAAACCCGAATTTAAAGGATTATCGGTTTTCCCGGAGATTGGGAAATCCACTTTTCCAAGTATATCATCCATCGCCCCCTTTTTTTTGTTGTGTTGCATCTTAAGGGGTAATTGAGAAGGGAAGGCATCCCTGTTCCCATTTTATAGACAGAGCAATTGAGAAACGCAGAAATCAAAGATGTTCAAATCACACTCACAAAACAGGAATTTAGTACGTCACCTCCCAGCTATCCCAGGGGACCAAGACATTCAGTTCCCGCTAGTTTCTAGACATCTATAATAATAATAATAATAATAATAATAATGTTGTTGTTGTTGTTAAGTGCCGTCGAGCCGGTTCCGACCCATAGCGACCCTGTATAGGGTTTCCAAGGGTGTAAATCTTTACGGGAGTAGAAAGCATCTTTCTCCCGCGGAGTGGCTGGTAGTTCGAATAATAATAATAAAGGCCTGAATATTTATTTCCTTAGCCCGTCCTGGCTATTGGATAGTTGGAGAACTAGAGGGAGCGCGTATCCAATCACCTAGGGGCCCCAAGGTGTCAGGGACCCGCTCTTCCTTATGGGGCTCTGGACATTCGGGCTTTCACCCTAAGGTCCCTTTAAGTACTTTGTCCCTTACTTGAGTACCGCCCAGGACAGGTAATCACAAACCCCGCCCCTTGGTCAGAAGCCAGACCCAGTCTGGTTACTGGGAGCGGGGGGGTCGCCCTTCTTCCCTCTCCCCTTCCCTCTGCCTGGTCCCTCTTCACAACTGGCCTCAGCTGGCCGAGGAGGCCTCGATTAAAGACGAAGGGACAGTGCTCGCAGATCCAAACAGGTAAGTGAGTATACCTGTAGGCAGAGCCTGGCTTGGGGACCCTGGTGTCCTAACTTCCCATCACTCTCATTCCCAGAGGTTACAGCCTCCTGGCCTAGGTGCCCAACATACCTGTGCTCTTCATCTCCTCCCCCCCCCCCCCCACTACCCAAGAACATTCATATAAGTTCCTGTTTTTGTCTCTCCTGGAGTCTGACCTCTGTGGGTGGATGTGGCAGTGATCTCTGTCAGAGAAGGGCGGACCCATAAATGGAGATCGTCAGGCGGGAAGGGTTCCCATCACGTTTAAGTGCTAAACCCTTGCTGGGTGCTGGAGCCACGGTGGGGAAAAAAGACCAACTCTTTTTTTAGGCATATTGTCCTCACTCAAATCCTGACTTTTGTATTTGCAAACTGTGTGAACTTGGACAAGTTCTTTGCTTCCCAGGCCTCTGTTTTCTAGTCTATAAAATGGGCATAATAATAGGAGTCTTGTGCAAAGTAAAATGAGTTTATCTGGGTAAACTGCCTAGAATAGTGCCTAGCACAGAAAGTGGCTACAGAAGGATCTGCTATTGCTATGGTAATTCCTGAATCACAGATTCTGGTCCAGTTGTGGGGAAATTGCTTTAGTCCTAAAGGATTGAGGAACTTGTCAGTTGTATCACACCTCTTTCCAGGTGTCCACAAAATATGAGGGGCTACCCCTCTCTGCTGCTGTTATACCTGGGACTGACCACCTGTCTGGACACCTCTCCCAGTGGAGATCAAAACCAAGGTAAGTGTTTGGGGTAAGAGTTGGGTGTCCAGGCACTGACCACTGCCTCCTCCTGATCCAGGACCCCAGTCTGCTTCTGCTCTTTGCCATCCTGGCCCCCTTCTCCTTCACACCCTGGAGTCCAGGTCTCCCAGTCTCTCCCCCAGGATCCCATAATTTTCCATCCCCTTCTGGACAGATTCATCTGTGTCTCCAGACTTAAGGACCCTCCATCTCTCTGTTCCTTCTATCCTTTAGCTCCAGAAGTCTTCCTGGACTCCCCAAAGGCCCAGAACTTCCTGGGCAGCCGCCACCGGATTCCACGCGCCAACCACTGGGACCTGGAGTTGCTGACCCCCGGGAACCTGGAGCGGGAGTGCCAGGAGGAGCGGTGCTCCTGGGAGGAGGCGAGGGAGGTCTTTGAGGACAACACCCAGACGGTGGGTGAGGGCCTGGAGCCCCCTGAGACCTTGGGTCTGAGGCTGTGCATCCTCTCCAGAAGACATAGTCTCATCCCTCAACTCCCAGCTCCCTGGGGTCTTAGAAATTGGGCGCGGGTGCGCTGTGTGCATCTCCAGTTGACACGCTCTCTCCCCTTCCAGGAGCGCTTTTGGGAAACCTATATCTACAATGGCAAAGGAGGTGAGTGGAAGGTAAAGCTCCTAGTTCTGTTCAGGTAAAGCCACCCCTTCTGGACAACCCCACCCCAAGCGAAGTCTGAAAATCATCTGCACCCCCCAGTCCATGCTCCCTGAGTTCCCAAAGGTGGTTGGGAACTTCCTCCTGGAGAACCCATCACACCTTATTCGGAAGTGTCCCTGCAAGGGGGAAGTGTGGTCAAGTGAGGGAGGGTGACGGTCATAGGGCCCCTTCTGGTCCACTCTTTGGAGTCCAGAGGCCCAGCCCCTTAGGCAGCTTGGTTGCTAAGCAGGGCTGCTCCCTAGCAACAGGCTGGCCATCCTTACCTGACCTACCCCCCCCACTCTGAGTTCTGAGGCCCCATCATGGCTGCTGCTTTGTTGCTAAGGGGGGCTGCTACCTAGCAACAGGGGGTCTGGTCAGGCCAGTCTGGGGAAGTACCTGGCTGGCTTCCCCTCCCCCACAGCCCCATCCCAGCTTCAGCCTGGTTGCTAAGACGGTCTTCTCCCTAGCAACCATGCCTAGCCAGGCCCAAAGACCCAAAGCCTCCTGCCCACTAGAAGACTCCCCCTCTGGGCACCAGACGCCCCACCCCCTTGTGGCCTGGTTGCTAGGGGTGGATGCACCTTAGCAACAGGCCTAGTTCTGGGCTGCAGTCCTCCCATTGGTGCTTGGTTGCTAGGGGCGTTACTGCCTGGGCTACCAGCCTAGCGAGCTGAGTTGCTCCTTGATTCTACCTGATGCTTGTCAGAATTGAAAAGACTTGCTTTCTTGGGGGTAACTTTTACTAAAGGGGACTTAGCAAAGTCTGGGGTCTCCCGCTTGAGGAAAAAAAGAACTCCTACCTAGGGTAGTGTGGCGCTGTGGGCTAATGCGTCAGACTGCAAAGTCGTTTGAACTGCAAGGTCGGTGGTTCAAGCTCACCAGCTGCTCCTTGGAAACCCTATACAGCATCGCTCTGGGTCAGAATCGACTCGACGGCACTTCACAATAACAACAACACCTAGGATAAGGAAAGTCTCTCCAGCCCTAATAAGTCCTCCCAAAGCTCCAAGTCCCCTCGTTGCCCCTCTCTTCTTATAAATGAGGCTTTGGAAGGCTAAGGGTGTTACACCTCAGAAACAGGGTTTTGTGAGCTTTCTGTTCTTTTGGAAGACCTGGTATAGCGCTGTAGGATAAAGCACTGAACCGCAAGGTTGGTTGGAACCACCAGGCTGGCGGTTCAAGCTTACCAGCTGCTCTTTGGAAACCCTATACAGGGTCGCTATGAGTCAGAACCGACTCAATGGCACGTAACAACAACTTCCAAGGAGTCCTGGTATGGCGCTGTATGTTAAGCACTGGACCACAGGGTCCATTTGAACTGAAAGGTCAAACCCACCAGCCAATCCTTGAAAACCCTATACAAGGTTGGAGCTGACTCTGGCACACAACAACAAGTTCTTCCAAGGAGCCCTAGGAATATTCCAGTTAAGCACTCAGCTGCTAACCAAAGGTTGGCGGTTCAAGTCTACCCAGCTGATCTGTAGGAGCAAAGACCTGCTAAAGATGAAACCGAAAAAACCCAGGCCTATTCTGTCAAATCAAGTCAGACTCCTAGTGACCCTGTAGGACAGAACTACTACCATAAATGGCCCTGTTTACAGAAGCAGACTTCCATGGATTTCTTCTGTGGGGCCACTTTTGGGTTTGAAGCACCGACATTTTGGTGAGCAGCAGAGAGCTTAACCACTGTGCCACTAAAGCTCCTTATCCATAAAGATTCCAGCCGAGGAAACCCTATGGGGGAGTTTTCCTCTGTCACCCTGGGTCGCTATGAGTCAACTCCAGAAAACCTAGCACCAACCACCACTACTATTGAGCTTCTTCCTCCCGACTGAGAAATTCAGAAGCATGTCTCTATGTTCTACTCTGTTTCTTTTGTTGTTGAAACTTGTGGTTGCGAATTGAGCGAGGGTTTTCAGAGCAGACCATCAGTGTTACATCCAGCAAATCAATCACTTTGTTTCAGCTCACTGATTACAATGTAACAAGAGCTAGCCACTCCCTCAGGTGGTTTCTCTTTCCATTCCACCCTCCTTTCCCAACCCTTCTGAACTTTGGCCTTAGGTAAATGTTGTCCTTTTGATCTTGAATGATGACCATTCCATGGTGATCATGTCCTACTAGTGTTGTCCCCCCTGTATACCTATTGACCACTTGGTTGAAAATTGGACCATGAGGGGTGAGTTCCATTCCAGACCTGAAGTGTGATCTAGGGCCAGTATCTTGGTTTCCTCCAGTCTCTTTCTGACCAGTAACCCTGGTCTTCTCTTTAATTTTTGAGTTTTGTGTCATATTTTGTCACACTCTATTCAGAACAGTTGGTAGTAGTAACTGGACACTGTCTAGTTCTGGTCTCAAAATCGTGGAGACGGGTTTTCACATGTGCCATTGCACTAACTGATTCCAAGCATCTTCAATTCCATCTCTCTTCTCTCTTCTGCAAATGGAGAGACCAATTGTAGCTCTTATAAGTGGTCACTCATGAAAATTGAAGCCTTGTTCCTCAAATGCCTGTTTGGCAAAATGGGGGCTCCCTTCCAGCATGAGCAAGGTAGCCAGATATAAACAACAGCCAGTTCTTGGAGATATTATGGGTTCGATTCCAGACTACCACATTCAAGCAAATGTCGCCATCAAGTGAATCGAACGCATGTTTTACTTTCCAAGTCCACAGAGAAGTGATGTTGAAATGAGACTAGAGTCTATGAAGTATGCCATAGCAAGATGGGTACGTTTGAAATCTTGTGATGATGATCAAAATGGAACACAGAGACACAAAGTAAGCACAAGCAGTTGGAAAAATGGTAGCCACCGACTTGCTTGATGCAAGATTGCCACAAGTCTTCCATTGATTAAAAAAAAAAGTAAAAAAATCTCTGATAAGCACAATAAAGCAGAGCACAATAAAATGAGGCTATGCCTATATAGGACAACCCACTGAGTTTGAACTTTACATAAACAATAATTTTGCTTTAGTGTATAAGTATATCCCAAATCTTGCATGATATGTATTTACACTAAAAATTATTCTTTGTTTATCTGAGGTTCCCATCTAACGGAATCTGTCAAAATTCAACCTCCCCAAGTCTTCAGTGTAGAAACTTTCCTAGGTTGTGAGGCTGTAGTCTCTGATTTCTGCCCTGGGTCTCTGTTGTCTGGAGCTACACTTACTGTATTTTCTAGTGTCCCTCCCTGCACCCTGTGACGCTATCACAGCCCTTTTATGATTTGATATAATTGAATTCTCAAAATTGGCATGGCATTTTACAGCCATAGTTCCCATTTTACAGCATAGGAAGCTGAGGCTCAGAGGTGTTAATGGAATGAGTTGCCTGAGGTCTCATAGCCAGGAAGTGGCCCAAGCTCTCCCTGGCTTCAGACCCCATTCTGAGGACAAAGGGCAAGGATACTGGACTTTGGGGTGTGTGGGAACCCCTGAGGCAGTGTATCCCCATCCTTCCCCAGGTCGTGGACGAGTGGACATCGCAGGTCTGGCTGTGGGGCTGACGTCCGGCATACTGCTCATCGTACTAGCTGGTCTGGGAGCCTTTTGGTATCTGCACTACCGACGGGGTCGAGGCCAGCCAGCTAGTCCCCAAGAGTAAGAGGGCTTCGGGGAAGACAGGGTGGGAATGGAGTATGGGGCGAGCCTTGGAGGGAAGAATGAGCTAAGGGTTGGAGGATTTGGTGTGCACTGATGAAAGATCTGAGGGGACAAATGTATGGACTGTGAGTCTGTAAGCTTGCTTGTGTCCTTTGTGGGATCTGCAGACTGTCTTTTTGTCACTGAAGTTGTGTGAGTAGGCTGTTTATCTGCCCATATCTGTTTATCTGCCCATATCAGATATACAATGAATGCATTTGTTTTTTTGTGTAAGTATAGTCCAGATATTGCATGGGATATGTTGTATCATCAGTAAGGAGTTCTGGTGGTACAGTGAGTTAAACATTGGGCTACTTGCTAACCAAAAAGTTGGTGTTTTAAACCCATCAGCCACTTCTTGGAAGAAAGATATGGCAGTCTGCTTCCATAAAGATTTACAGCCTTGGAAACCCTATGGGGGACAGTTCTACTCTGTCCTACCGGGTCACTATGAGTCAGACAGAACCAACTCGACAGCAGTGGAGTGTATCCTCAGCCTCACATAAACAATTAAGAGCTTAAAAAGCATTTGCTACTGGCCTTTTTGGAGTCCTGGTGTGGCGCTGTGGGCTAATGCATCAGACTGTAAAGCCGTTTGAACTGCAAGGTTGGCAGTTCAAGTTGCTCCTCGGAAACCCTATACAGTGTCACTATGGGTCAGAGATGACTTGAGGACACTTTTTAGTACACATTCATGTGTAATTGTCTATCACAAGAATCCCTGATGACTTAATAGTTAAAGTGCCCTATTGTGCTATAGGGCAGTCCTACTCTGTCCTATTGAATCCCTTTAAGCTGTAATGAACTTCATGACACCTAGATTCCTAGGTGATGTGCAAATGTCCTGGTGTGGTGCTGTAGGATAACCACAAGGTTGATGGGATGGCACTTAACAACAACAAATGAGCCAGAACGCTTAACAATAATAACAGTAGCCAAAAGTTTGGCAGTTTGAACCCATTCAGCAGCACCGTGGAAGGACCTGGTAATGCCTTTTCATAAAGATCACAGTCAAGAAAACTCTATGAAGCAGTTCTAGTCTTAATACAGGGGAATGCCATGAGTTGGAATTGATTTGATGGCACAGGGGTTTTTTGGTTTTATTTGTATCTATGGCTCAGTAGTTAAGCACTTGCTGCTAACTAAAAGGTCAGTGGTTCGAGCTCACCATCTGCTCCGTAGGACAAGGCTGTGGCAGTGTGCTTCTGTAAAGATTTACAGCCTTGGAAACCCTGTGGAGTAGTTCTACTGTGTCCCAGAGGGTTGCTGTGAGTCGGAACCAACTTGACAGCAATGGGTCTGGTATGATCATTCTGTCATATGTGGGTGATTCTGTTACTGGGCAGTCTGGTGTGTATTTATGTGTGTCTGTGGCATGTAAGGAATTCTTGGGTGGTGCGAATGGTGAAAGACTCAATTACTCACTGAAAGCTTGGAGTCCTGGTGTGGCACTGCAGCATAATGTGCTGGACTGCAAGGTCGGTGGTTCAAACCCACCAGCTGCTCCTCAGAAACCCTATATAGTGTCGCTATGAGTTGGAAGTGACTCAAAGGCACTTAACAATGGAACAGTTGGTAGCTGGAACCCACCCAAAGGAAGAAAGGTCTGACGATCAGAGCTGTAAAAACCCTATGGAGCAGTTCTACTCTGCTCACATGGGAGGATCACAGGAGCTGGGGGTGACAAGATGGCAGATGTTTGGTTTTGCTGTTTTGTGATATGTAGTTTTATGTGGTGATAATGTGTGGTACTGGGGGGTTTGAGGAGGAGTAAGAGTAGAGATCTGGGAGATTCAGACGATTTCTGGTTGTGTTGGGGGTCTCTTTATGTCTGCTGATTTTTCCATCTGTTTCTGTGTCTGTCTGTCTGTGGTGTTTTTCTCCATTACTCCACTGGGACCTGGTGCATGTCTGTGTGTGAGAGCCTGCCTGTGATTTTGAGCAGCTGGGTTGAAGGTGACCCTCCTTTTCTCTGGTCTCTTCTGCCTCTGACCCCCTGTCACCTGCACAGCCTGTCTCTTACATCCTCTTATCCTCTTCCCCTCTCAAGTCTCCGCCCTGGGACTTTCCTAACAGCACATTTTCTCCTTCCCCAGGACTGACCTTATCAGTCCCCTGGACCCCCCGAGCTCTCTGGGCCCACCAACACCCTTGCCGCCACCCCCAGGCCTCCCAACCTATGAGCAGGCTCTGGAGGCCTCTGGGGTGCACGACGCACCTCCACCCCCTTACACCAGGTATTGGGCGGGGCTTCCGTCTGGGGGGCGGAGCGCAGAGGGGAGGACTGTGTGGGAGGTGGGGCGTGGGCCCGGGGACATGACTAGAAACCTTGGGTTTGTTGTCTGGGGCAGGGCTTGGAGCCCGGGGGCGGGGCCGATGCCACTGTGTAGGGGCGGGGCCCAGCGTCGTGGGTGTGGAGCATTATAGGAGGCTGGGACTTGTGCCCAGAGGGTCCCGGGATTGGTTGAGACGCCTAGGTCAGCGTGGTCTTGGGTGTGTGGTGGGGGCGAAAACAGCCAGGTCTTTGACTCTTCCTTGTTCCCCTCCCCTCGCAGCCTCAGGAGGCCCCCTCAGTGAAGAGCTATTTCAAAGCCTCGGGTACCCGAACTGCGCGATTCGCTCCGGAATCCGGAAGCCTCCGGGCCTCTTAGACTTCAGAGCTGCGATGGTGGGCGTGGGAGTAAGGGTCTTCCGGCCGAGGCCTACCCTGGCACACGAGTTTCCGCCACGACTGGACACACGGTTGGCTCGAGCCAACGGGTTCACGCATCCTGGCCCCTCGCGGGCCCCCACGATCTTCTGACCCAGAGTCCACACCAGCCCTGCCCATGGGGAAGGAACGCGTGCGTGGGAACTCGGACCCAGACGAACGGACCGGTTCTGCAGACGGTGTGTGTGTGCAGAAGTGACCCAGCTGTCGTCCTCCTGTGTCACGGACCACGCACATGTAGAGCCCCGAGTATGCACACGCGTGTCTTCGTGCGCTCCCCGCGCGCACACAAGGGCGCTTCGTAACCCAGGGAAAGAAATATGGAAGGGGGAATAACTTGCAAGCATGGTCGTTTGGGGCCGACTAGCATTGCATTTGGGGGGACAGATTTGAGCTGTTTCCATAAATAAAGACCCCCCCAAAAGCTGAAACAATGCAAAAAATAATAATAAAAAAATTGGAGAAACTGAATCGTGTTCCCGGGAGCGTCTGCGCGCGGCAGAGAAGGCTTTCTGCACAAACGCTGCGCCCTACACCCCCAGGCTCTCCTTGCGCGCTCTTCGCTCGCTCGCTCTCTTTTTTTTTTTTTGCATTTGCACGGGATTGTGGGAGGAAGCGGAGCGCAGCCAGACACCCCGCCGCCCGCCCCCCTTTCCCCTCCCCCCTCCCCCAGCCGCCTTGTGCAAAGATGGCTGCTCCGTGAGCGCAGAGGAGGAGGAGGCGGCGGCGGTGGCGGCGAGAGAGCGAGCACCCAGCACCCGCACCCACCCCGGGGCCGCCCGGGACGCCCCCTCCCGAGCGTGCGCCCCCCCTTCTCTCTTGCAAGCGCCCGGGCAAAGGCGGAGACAGCGGGGTCCCTCCTCCCCCCTTTCCCTCCTCCAGGGGGAACCCCCCTTCCCCCCTCCTTGGCTCGGCGGCTGCACCCCCTCCCTCGCCCGCCCCTCCGCCCCTGTCCCCTCCCTCCCCCGCCCGGGGCCTTCCCGGGCCTTCGGCGGCTGCAAAGAAAAAGAGAGAGAGAGAGAGAGAGAGAAGAAAAAAAAAAAAGCAGCGGAGGGAGCGGCGGCGGAGGAGAGCGCGCGCGCGCCCCCTCCCTCCCTCCCTCCCTCCCCCTCCCCCCAATTTCCACCGCGGCCAATTCATGGACAGGAACTACCCCAGCGCCGGCTTCGGGGACCCGCTCGGCGCCGGGGCGGGATGGAGTTACGAGAGGTCAGCGAAAGCTAGGTAAGGAGTCGGGTTGGCCTGGAGGAAGGGGCCAAGGGGTGGGGGCCCAGCCAGGCCGGACCCGGCCCGCCCGGCGACGCGTGCATCGCAAACTACCCTCCGGCTTGCATGGGAGCGGCCTTGGTTTGCAACAACGCCGGCCGCACCAGTTTGCAAATTGCAAACTCCGCAGCCGCCACCTCGGGCATGCAAAGGGCGCGGGGGGGGGGGGGGAGCTCAGGGGGGAAAAGGGGGTGCAAAACAATTTGGGTATGGGAAGGCCTTGGAAAGGTGGGAGGGACTGGCCACGCAAGGCCTGGACTTCCCCCCATCCTTGGATTCCGGACTTGCTTTCCCCTCCCCCTCTGCACCCCAGCCCCTGCTCTCTTGCAAAGGTGGGAAGGAAGAGAATTAGAACGCAGACCTGGGGGGCGCACGCCCCCTCCTGGGTCCTATTGTTCAGTGATTGCTCGAGGCCGCGCCACTCTCAGCCCACCCCCACCCCCAAGAAATTCCGCGCTCAGAGTGGGCACAGGGCCCCGCCCCCTTTCTAAACTGGGGTTCGGTGTGTGCCTAAGGGGGGAGTCTGGTATCCGGGACACGCCCCTTTTAGTTCCCCGACCCCCAAAGGCAGGGTGTGGAGTGTTCGACCTCCTGAGTCTGGTACACGGATTGGTCAAAGGATTGGGGAAGAGTCGGCTGTTTCCCTGGTGTGTGTGTTTGTGTGTACGTCTGAGCGTGGGTCCTGTGCGTGCGTGGCTGGTGGCCTGGTCACTTGTGAATCTACCCCTTTCCCGCTGTTTATTTGTATCGCCCTTACCCTTCCCTTGCCCCAGCCCACCCCCACACACATCCCGGAGCTTCCCAGCATGGTTGGGTATGACCCCACGTGTGTCAGTATTTTCCATGTGGGGCTCCTCGCTAGGTATTTTTCCTTCCTCACGGGTGGATTGGATGGATCCACTTTTGCACCATGCTTTGCTTTGCCTAGGTCCAAGCATTTGAACCTGAACCCCAGGGGGATGAAAGGTGTGCATGTTTGCTGCACATGTGTCTGCTATTTTCCCCTGCTGTCTTTTCTCTCCCTCCTTCCCACCCTGGTTTGGGGGACAGTCTCCTCCCACCTCCGACTCGGTTTGCCCTCAGGGCCTAAGTGTCCCCAAGTGTCTGCAAATGAGAGGGGCATTCATGTGCACCTCTGGGGCTGATCCCAGGGCCTAGGGGGCGGTGGGAGGCTGGAAGCATCAAGCCCACAGAGGTCCACGCCTTTCTTATTTAAACTCAAGGTACTTTCTCCGAATCTTATCTCCTGGTGTTTATTCCATCCCTGGGCATTCTGTGTTTGTAAACGTGAAACTGTGGCCTGGCTAGATCTACTGGGGCTCAGGAGTGGGGGCCATTTCTGTGGTTCTTTAGTTGGAGACCCAGTTCCCTTGTCCCTGCCCCTAAAAGGCCCAAGATTCCCTGGGATAACCCCCGTCAGCTGGAAGCTTCCTTCCCCAGCCCTTTGGGGATTTCCTGAGCGCACTTCTCAGCAGGGCTTGCGAGGACACCCTGACATCTCCCTTCTTCCCCTGCCCCAGCTTGGTCTATGGCAGCTCCAGGACCTCGCACCCCGAGACGGACATCTTACACCGCCAGGCCTACGCGGCCCCCCACCCACTGCAAAGCTATGCCACCAACCACCACCCCGCAGGTACGGCCCCTGGCCCGCCCCGCGTGGGCTGGCCCGCCCTCTGAGGCAACTGGTTGGATGCTTAAAGTTACACCCTTCCGGATTGGTTATGTCCTGTGTCTTCCCCCCGCCCCCTGCTGTCTCTCCTCTGATTGGCTGCCTCTGAAGCTGGTTAATTTCAGGTTGGATTTGTCCGCCCCTGTCTCTGACCCCGCCCCACCTGCTCCAATTGGTCCTGTCTCACCTCCCCCCCCATCCCACCTTCCCTTCCAAGTTCTTCTGACTCCTTTCAGCTCACCCCAATCCCTTCCCTCCCAGTTTCCCTGCCTCTTGGCTTCTTTGGTTCCCTGAATGCTGTCTTCCTGATTCCCTTTCTTCCTGGTAGGCTCCACTACCTGCCCCCTTTTTGGTAGATTTGCTCACTGTCTTTCTATTCTTTCGGTTGTACTCTTACTGTTTCTGTTACTCTTAACCTCTCCTTCCTCCGTGTACCAGCTGTGAGACCAGGTTGGCCAACTTGACCCTGATTTCCCTTTTTTTCCCCTCCATATTTTTCTCTTGCATTTTCACATCTTGACTCAACCTTTTACAAGTTCTTCTGAGTGCCTTTGCTTGCTTAAACATCCCAAACACTTTATCCTCTTTCCTGAGTTTGCTGATGACAATGTCTTTTTAATCCTCTCCCCTTTACGTCAGAATCTTCCTCTTCAGACTCCTCTTTCCTTTGCATTCCCTGCCCTTCTTTTCACCCTTTCTTTAACTCTCTCACCTTTCCCCATTTCACTTCCTGGCCCTGCCTACTTTCTGTTCTTTGACTATTTCCTCTTCTATTTCTCCTGGACCCTCCCCAACTTCCCACCTGACTGCCTGTCCCACTGTGTCCTTGGCCAGGCCTCTCTGGACTTTTCGACACTGGCCTTCACCACGCAGGCTCAGCTGGGCCCGACGCCTCCGTCATGAATCTCATCTCGGCCCTGGAGTCTCGGGGCCCCCAGCCTGGCCCCTCCGCCTCTTCTCTCCTTTCCCAGTTCCGCAGTCCATCCTGGCAAACAGGTAAGCCTTGTGCCGGCCAAGAAGGGCCAGGGTGGAATTGGCTTGTGGTCTACTCTGACCTACGGTTTCCTCCCCAGCCATGCACACGCCAGGCCCCACGGAGCTCTTCATCTCGGGCGCCCTGCCAGGTTCCAGCACCTTTCCATCCTCCTCTGCCCTGTCGGCCTACCAGCACCCAGCCTCTTTTGGCAGCCGTCCCTTCCCAGTGCCCTCGTCCCTTAGCCTCCAGGACCCCCCGTTCAGTCCCCCCGCAAATGGGCTTCTGTCTCCTCATGATGTGCTGCACCTGAAGTCCTCGCAGGCACCCACCGTGCCTTCCTCACTAGGCTTCGAGCGCTTGGCGGGGGGCAGCGTCTTGGGGCCTGCCGGTCTCGGCCCAGCCCAGACCCCCCCTTACCGTCCTGGCCCCCCAGACCCACCCCCACCTCCCCGTCACCTTCCAACTCAGTTCAACTTGCTGGCTTCTTCTTCTGCTGCCGCTGCCGCTGCTGAGCAATCCTCCCCACAACTCTACAACTTCTCGGGTGCTGCCCCAGGCCCGCCGCCCTCCGAGCGGGCCCTACCCCGACAGGACACCGTTATCAAGCACTACCAGCGGCCTGCCAGCGCCCAACCCCCACCGCCCCCACCACCAGCCCATGCCCTCCAGCATTACCTGAGCTGTGGAGGCAGCTACCCTTCCATGGGCCACCGGGCCAGTCTGGCCTGCAGCCCTCTAGGTGGTGGGGAGCCCTCCCCGGGGGCCGGGGAGCCCAGCAAAGCGGGGCCCAGCGGAGCCACTGCTGGGGCTTCGGGACGGGCCACTGGTCCTGAGGCAGCCGGGGGTGGTGGAGCAGGGGGTGGCAGTGGGGGTTACCGCCCCATCATCCAATCGCCAGGGTACAAGACAGGCAAAGGTGGTTATGGAGCAGCTGCGGGGGCCGGTACTAGACCTCCACCGCCCCGGTCAACTGCCACGCCCAAGTGTCAGAGTCTGGGGGGTCCAGCCGCCGCCTATGCCTCTGGGAAGGCCTCTGGGGCTGGTGGGGCAGGGGGCCAGGCCTACTCCCCTGGTCAACCACAAGGGCTTCTGGGACCACAGGCTTATGGTCAAGGGTTTGGAGGAGGGCAGGCACAGGACTTGAGCAAAGGCCCCAGCTACTCCGGGGGCCCCCCGCAACCCCCTGGAGGTCCCCCGCCACCTGGCCTGGCCACATGTCAGAGCTATTCTCCAGATCAGCTACAGGGGCAGCTCTATGGGGTGCAGGGTGAGCCATATCCAGGGCCAGCCGCCCACTCCCAAGGGCTTCCCACTGCCAGCCCCTCGCTGAGTTATAGCACGGGCCACTCACCAGCCCTCTCGGGCCACGGAGGTGGCTGGGGTCCCAGCTCCCTGGGTGGCGGTGGGGAGGCCAGCCCATCCCACATCATCCGCCCATTGCAGTCACCACCTGCCACTGGCCGCCCACCTGGCGTCGCATCTCCAGGGGCCCCCGGCAAGTACCTGAGCTCAGTTCTGGCCTCGGCCCCTTTCTTGGCGCCCCCTGGAGCTGGCAGTTACGCAGCTGGAGCCGGTGGCTACAAGGGCAAGGGTGATGGCTCAGAGCTGCTGGCGGGACCTGGTGGGCCGCCTGCTGAACGCACGGAAGATGAGGAGTTTCTCATCCAGCACCTCCTACAGGCGCCTAGTCCCCCACGGACCTCAGGGGCAGACGGCTTGGTGGGCGAGGATGGGGCAGCTGATGCTTCCAAGGGACTTGGGGGAGGTGGTGGGGCTGGGGGGCCACCAGGCACACCCTACGAGCTGGCCAAGGAGGACCCCCAGCGGTACCACTTACAGAGTGTCATCCGTACCAGTGCCAGCCTTGATGAGGGGGCGGCAGCAGCCTTGGAGCTGGGCCTGGGTAGGCTGAAGGAGAAGAAGAAAGGGCCGGAACGGGGTGGCGAGACCCCTGAGGGCTTGGCCACCTCTGTGGTCCACTATGGGGCCGGTGCCAAGGAGCTAGGAGCCTTTCTACAAAAGAGCCCACCACCACCTCCTCCCTCGGCCCAGGCCTCCCAGCCCCCACCCCATGGTCTCCTCCTGGAAGCTGGGGGTCCAGACCTCCCACTGGTGCTTCCTCCACCTCCCCCCCAACTGCTGCCCTCAGTCCTCAGCCATGCCCCCAGCCCCTCTCCTGGTGCCCCCAAAGTTGGCGTTCACCTCCTTGAGCCAGCATCCAGGGATGGAGCCCCTCAGCCGCCGCCACCCCCGCCACCGCCACCCATTCCCCTGCAGCTCGAGGCCCACCTCCGCAGCCATGGCTTGGAACCCTCGGCCCCCAGCCCCCGTCTACGCCCTGAGGAGAGTCTGGAGCCCCCAGGCACCATGCAAGAACTGCTCGGGGCCTTGGAGCCACTGCCCCCAGGGCCCGGTGACACGGGTGTGGGCCCCTCCAGTGCTGAGGGGAAGGACCCAGCGGGCGCTTACCGCAGCCCCAGCCCACAAGGCCCCAAGGCCCCCCGCTTTGTGCCGCTCACCTCCATTTGCTTCCCCGACTCCTTGCTCCAAGACGAGGAACGCAGTTTCTTCCCCACCATGGAGGAGATGTTTGGCGGCGGGGCTGCTGACGACTATGGCAAGCCTGGAGCGCCCGAGGACGAGGGTGACCCTAAGGCGGGTACCGGACCACCACAGGGCCCCCCAGCCTATGATCCCTACGGGCCCTATTGTCCAAGTCGGGGTACCGGGGGTGGGCCCGAGACGCCGGGCCTGGGCCTAGACAAACCTCCAGAGCTGCCCTCGACTGTTAACGCCGAGCCTTTGGGCTTGATCCAGAGTGGGCCGCACCAGGCTGCCCCACAACCCCCGCCTCCTCCACCACCCCCACCACCCACCTCCGAGCCTAAGGGTGGCTTGACCTCGCCTATCTTCTGCTCAACCAAGCCAAAGAAGCTACTGAAGACTTCTTCCTTCCACCTGCTGCGGCGTCGGGACCCACCCTTCCAGACCCCCAAGAAGCTCTATGCCCAGGAGTATGAGTTCGAGGCTGATGAGGACAAGGCTGATGTGCCCGCCGACATCCGTCTCAACCCCCGCCGCCTGCCCGATCTGGTCTCCAGTTGTCGCTCCCGTCCAGCCCTCTCTCCGCTGGGTGACATTGATTTCTGCCCGCCCAACCCCGGTCCTGATGGCCCTAGGCGACGAGGCCGAAAGCCCACTAAGGCCAAGCGTGATGGCCCACCGCGACCCCGGGGGAGGCCCCGCATCCGCCCGCTAGAAGTCCCTACTACAGTGGGGCCCACCTCCGCTTCCACGCCCACTGATGGGGCCAAGAAACCCCGGGGAAGGGGTCGTGGTCGAGGCAGGAAGGCCGAGGAGGCAGGGGGCAATCGGCTGGAGCCCCTGAAGCCGCTGAAGGTGAGGAATAACAGGGTGCTAAAAGGGATGGGGGACCTGGGCTCTTGAGTCTGAATGAGGAAGGGTGGGGTCTCGGGTACCAGGATCTGAGGCAGGAGGCTGGGATCTGAACTGCTGAGTCTTTACAAGGAAGAGGGCTTTACAGCCTAAACTCCTAGGTCTGGGGGAGGGCCCTGACTCCCCACCACCCCCACATCTAGATCAAGCTGTCTGTACCCAAGGCGAGCGAGGGCCTGGGCGCCGCATCGGGTGATGCCGTGTCGGGCACTGACCACAACAGCCTGGACTCCAGCCTCACACGGGAGAAGATTGAGGCCAAGATCAAGGAGGTGGAGGAGAAGCAACCTGAGATGAAGTCGGGCTTCATGGCCTCCTTTCTGGACTTTCTAAAGTCTGGCAAACGCCACCCGCCTCTCTACCAGGCTGGCCTGACTCCCCCACTCAGCCCCCCCAAGAGTGTGCCACCCCCTGTGCCAGCTCGCAGCCTGCAGCCTCAGCCCCCGGCTGCGCCCACCCTTCCCCACCCACCACCCACAGGCGCCTTCGGCCTGGGGGGCGCGCTGGAGGCCGCAGAGAACGAGGGGCTAGGCCTGGGCTGCCCCTCCCCCTGCAAGCGCCTGGATGAGGAACTCAAGCGGAACCTGGAGACGCTGCCTTCCTTCTCCTCGGACGAGGAGGACTCTGTGGCCAAGAATCGTGATCTGCAGGAAAGTATATCGTCAGCCATCTCCGCTCTCGATGACCCACCCCTTGCTGGGCCCAAGGACACCGCCACTCCAGATGGGCCTCCCCTGGCCACTGCAGCTACAGTTCCAGGGCCACCCCCACTTCCAGGGCTCCCCAGTACTGGCAGCAATGGCACGCCTGGTGAGCTCCAAGGAGGATCCCTCAGGGAGCTGGGTAGGGGATTGGGACTTCCTAGGTTCCTTTTTACAGACAGGGTTGTCTGGTACAGTTGTGCAGATTGTGCACTGTTTAGGGGATTCCATTCACACGCTAGCTGACGTTGGTTTGTCTCTGTATGAAGTTAGTTTTTTGGTAGAGGGCGATCAACTGTCTTGAGAAAGGCTTGTCTTTTTTGTATTGTCCCAAAGAAATTCACATGTATTTGAAGTGGGCTTTGGAAGTCAGAAGTGTTGGGGTGCTGAGAGGGGCGTAGTGCCTATGAAGGGTTCTGAGGAGTGGATGACATGGAAGAGAAGGGAGCAGAAAACAAAAGCCCAGACTGACAGTTACTGAGCCAGGTCCTACTCAGCAGCCTGATAGCCTGAAGTAGAAGTGTACATCTTTGCAGGAGCAAGGCAGCTTCATCTTTCTCATGAGAAGTGGCTTGTGGGTTTGAACCACTGACTGTGGTTAGCAGTTCAATGCTTAACCCACTGTGCTACCAAAACTCATAGGGGACAGGTGGAGGTATCTGGGAGGCTTGGTGAGGATGGTTTAAAGAGTCCTAGAAGCATTGGGTGATTAGGTGGGTCTTCGGACAGACTGAGGGTCCACTCGGTTCTAGAACAGGTGTTGTTTTTTAAAGGACTTTCAGAGAAGGAACAGAGGAATTAGATGGTGATAATATGTGTAATGCATCAGACTGCAAAGCCGTTTGAACTGCAAGGTCGGTGGTTCAAGCTCACCAGCTGCTCCTCGGGAACCCTATACAGGGTCGCTATGTGTCTGAATCCACTCAACGGCGCTTCACAACAAGAAGGGTGGAAATGCGGGGCAGGGCATTGAGAAAGGACATACAGGCTCACGTGAATCTTGGCAGTGCCATTTTACTCTCACATACGAATCGGGCTGCGAACCTGAAGGTCAGAGGTTCGAAACTACCAGCCGCTCCGCGGGAGAAAGATGAGGCTTTCTACTCCCGTAAAGATTTACACCCTCGGAAACCCTGTACAGGGTCACTATGGGTCGGACCCGACTCGATGGCACTTAACAACAACAACAACAATCGCTATGAGTCTAAATTTCAGTGACAGTGGGTTTGATTTTTGGGGTTTGGAACTGGTGGTCCTGTAGGATAAGTTTGTTGTTAAATGCCACTGAGTCAGTTGTGACCCATAGCAACTCTATATAGGGTTTTCAAGGAGCGACTGGTGAGCCTGAACCGCCAACTTGCAGTTCAAACAGCTTTGCAGTCTGGCGCATTAACCCACAGCACCACACCAGGACTCTGGCTGCTAATCTCAGTCAGCAGTTAAAACACACAAGCCGCTTTTAGAAAGATGAGGCTTTCTGTACCTGTGAAGATGTACAGCCGTAGAAACTGCAGGATCACTGTGAATCGGAAGCAACTCAAGGACAGTGGGTTTGGGTTCATTTTGTTTGTTCAATCTTTACAAAAGTAGACTGCCACATTTTTCTCCCTTGGAGTAGCTTGTAGTTAGAAATTGCTGGCTCTTTGGTCAGCTGCTGAATACTTAAACATCGTGCCACCAGGGTTCCTTCTCGTGAAGATGTTGTTATTAAGTGCCGTCGAGTCAGTTCTGACACATAGCGACCCTGTAAGAGTTTCTGAGGAGCGACTGGTGGATTTAAACTGCTGACTTTGTGGTCTAGTGCATTGCCCTGTAGTACCACACCAGGACTTTTACAGCCTAGAAAATCCTATGGGGCAATTGTCCTTGTGTTATTTGGAATTACTATCAGTCATTACACACTTGTTTCCCTGCATCAGTACTAGTACGGAGCAAGAACTTGAAGGAAACAGAGATATTGATGTCTTGGGAGATACAGGGGATCCCAAATCTCTGGCCCTCCTGCCCTGACAACCCTCTTTCCCCCCAGAGCCCCCGCTGCTGGAGGAGAAGCCCCCACCCACCCCACCACCTGCTCCCACACCTCAGCCGCCGCCACCGCCGCCAGCCCTGCCATCCCCACCTCCGCTGGTGGTCCCTGCGCCCAGCTCACCTCCTCCGCTGCAGCCACCTCCGCCTCCGCCCCCACCAGCTCTGCCCTCCCCTCCACCCCTGCCACCGCCGCCACCGCCGCCGCCTCCTCCACCAGCTGTTCCTGCTCCTGAGGAACCTGCTGCTGTCCCTTCTCCGGAGGACCCCGAGCCACCCGATGCCCGACCCCTGCATCTGGCCAAGAAGCAGGAGACAGCGGCCGTATGCGGTGAGACAGATGAAGAGGCGGGCGAGAGCGGCGGGGAGGGCATCTTCCGAGAGCGAGATGAGTTTGTCATCCGGGCTGAGGACATCCCTTCTCTGAAGGTGAGTCTCCCAGGCTTGCCTTGTAGGATGGGGCCTAGTGAATTGATTGAGCGTCTGCGGTATGGCAATGAATCCATCCCCTGGTCTGTGGGGTTAAGAAACAGTAACATGCTCTAGTGAGTGATAGATAGGATGGACCCTGGAGAAGGTCATCATGATTGGTAAAATGAGTCAGTGAAAAAGAAGACCCTTAACAAGGTGATCTCACACTGGCTGCAGCTGTGGGCTCAAGCATTGTGTGGATGATGCATGACCCGGAAATGGTTCATTCATGGGGTCACTCACTATGAGTTGGAACAACGTGACGGTACGCAACAGTGACACCAACGTGTCTGTGTATATTGGAAACTCAGGATGGCATAAATGGTTAAGTTAAATAAACCAACTCAAATCCATTGCCACTGAGTCAGTTCCAACTCATAGAGACCTACCGTGTAGAACAAGAATAGAATTACTCCTTAGGGTTTCCAAGGGTGTAAATCTTTATGGGAGCAGATAGCCTCATCTTTCTCCCATGGAGTGACTGGTGGGTGTGAACCACAGGCCTTGTGGTTAGTAGCTCAATGCTTAACCCACTGCATCAGCTAAACAGCTAACAGGAAGGTTGGTAGTTTGAGTCTTACCTGGAGGGACCTCGGAAGAAATACCTGGAAATCTACTTCTTAAAAATCAGCCATAGCTCATAGACCACAGTTTTATTCTGACATACATGGATTCACCATAAATCAAACTTCTCCAGTGGTTAGTTGAATGGTTGGCTGTTGTGTGTATGTAGCACTTGGTTGGTTACTATATGTTTGTATAAATGAGGTAAAATGGTTAGTAATGTTTTACTAGGGATACTCTGTGTGCTGGAAACTTCTCTGGGTAGTATCGTTGTTGTTACGTGCCTTTGCGTCAGGTCCTACCCATAGTGACCTTCTATAGGGTTTCCTAGAAGCAGCTGGTAAACTTGAACCACTGACCTTGTGGTTCAAACTGAGGTTCTATCAAGTGAATTCCAACTCATAGAGACCCCATTTGACACAATAGAACTGTCCCATAGGGTATTCTAGGCTGTCATCTTTATAAGTGCTACAATGTGGTACTGTGGATAAGCACTGGACCACAAGGTCAGTTTGAACCGCAAGATAGGCAGTTCAAACTCACCAGCCTCTCCTCAGTAACTCTGTTTGTTGGTGTTAGGTGCCATCGAGTCAGTACCGGCTCATAGCGACCCTATGCACAACAGAATCAAACACTACCCAGTCGTGGGCCAACCTTAACAATTGTTGCCACGCTTGAGCCCATTGATGCTGCCACTTTGCCAATCCATCTTGCTGGGGTCCTCCTCTTTTTCTCTAACCATCCACTTTACCAAACATGTCACTATGGGTCAAAACTGACTTGATGGCACTTAACTTAGAACCGTAACGGTTAAGGGCTTGCTAGCTGAATGCTTAGCAATTCGCGCCACTAGAACTCCTTCTCTGGGTGTTGAGGGCACAGTAATTAATATAGAATCATCTAGGAGACACTACTTTGCAACTTGTTGCTTTAATGTTGGAAACATGAGACAGTGAAGTAGTATTTGTTTTGTAGAACTTTGTATCAAAGTACCACAAAGTTCTTGTTCTTGTGTGCCAACAAGTCCATTCCAACGCGCAGCCAGTCCTCTAGAACAGAGTAGACCTGCTTATGGTTTTCTTTCAAGGTTGTAAGTCTTCATGGTAACAGATTGCCTGATTTTACTTCTGTGGAGCTATCAGGTTCCAACTGCCGGCCTTACTGTTTGCAGCCGAGTGTGTAACCATGGTGTAGCCAGGGCTCCTGGACTCCAAAGTGACTTACTTCAAAGAGCACATATGTAGTATTGGAGGTTAGAAATCTGAATTCATGATGTCATCTAGGGCATGTTATCTCTGAAGCTCTGGGGAAAGACCCTCCCTGGTCTTCGGGAAGTCCCAGATGTTTCATGCTTTGTAGCTACAGGGTTATACCCTGGTCACATAGCCATCTACCCTCTGTCTGGCTGTCTGTGTCATCCGCTCATCGATAAGGACATTACTCATTCTGGATTAGGATTCACTCCGCTCTGGTAAAACCTCATGTGAATTTAACTGATAACATCTCCAAAGACCCTATCATGAAACAAGGGGTTAGAATTTCAACAGATCTTTCTGGTGAACACATTTCAGTCTATAATAGGTGGGAACACACGCAAATGTGTGGTTGTATGCTGGTGAGTCATTTCAGACTTTAATAGCAACTCACTATAGGGTTTCTGAGAGTCCTGGTGTGTCACTCGCTATAGGATAAGCACTGGACTTCAAGGTCGGTTTGAATTGCAAGGCCAGCAATTCAAACTTACCAGTTACTCCTTAGAAACCTGTGTAGGGTCACTATGAGTCAGAACCAACTCAGTGGGAGTTAACAACAATATAGGGTTTCTGAAAGTGGCTAGTAGGTTTGAACTGCTGGCCTTGCAATTAGCAGTATACTGCTTATCATACAATGCCACATCAGAGATCTCCTAAATATACTGGCTCATATTTGGGGGATGCTTACTATGTGTCAGGAAGCTCTGTTGGTGCAGTAGTTAAGCGCTGAGCTGCTAACTAAAAGGTTGCTGGTTTGAACCCAACAAACAGCTCCTTGAGAGAAAGATGTGGCCTGTCTGCTCCCATAAAGTTGAAAGTCTTGATTGCGGTCTGGTACATTTCTACTATGTGTCAAGTTGCTAACCACAAGGTCAGCAGTTCAAACCCCCCCAGCCGTTCCCCAGGAGAAACATGAGGCTTTCTGTTCCCATAAAGATCTAGTCTTGGATACATTAGACAGGTTCAGTATGAGTCAGTGTTAACTAGAGGGCAGTAGTTACTGTGTGTCAGGCTGCATTATCAATTTGTTACCATAGACTGCGTGTTTGCTACTTATTCTACTGCAGGGGTTGTTAACCAATAGCCCGATGGCCAAACCCTAGTCACTGCCTGTTTTTATTACATTTTGTTGGAATCCTGTACCTCGATCATTTGTGTATTACCTATTTGTGCTTTACCAAGTGAAATAGTTAAGAAAGCCCAGCATAGTTACTCTGTCCCATTCAGAAAATCTATTTGACTTATATGGTGCACTTTGTATTCATATAGTTCCGAGGATTAATATACTAGGTGCATATGCATATGCCTGGTTTTCTGTGTAGGGTGTGAGGTAGAGCTATGCTCACTAAGGTCAGCAGACAGTGACACCCTGATGTGGTACCTGGGGCCAAGCCCACGCTATTTATGAATTATTGTTGTTGTTAAGTGCCGTTGAGTCAGTTCCGACCCATAGCGACTCTGTATAGGGTTTCCAAGGTGAGCTTGAACCGCCGACCTTGCAGTTCAAATGGCTTTGCAGTCTGGCACATTAACCCACAGTGCCACACCAGGACTTTGTATATTAATTTGTTGTTAAGTGCCATCGAGTCAATTCTGACCCATAGTGACCCTGTATAGGGTTTCCAAGGAGCAGCTGGTGAGCTTGAGCTGCCGACCTTGCAGTTCAACCAGCTTTGCAGTCTGGCGCATTAACCCACAGTACCACGTATATTAATAGTGGCCATTTATTAGATATTGGCTCAATACCCAGTCTTTTGATAGACTTTGTTGTAAGTTTCCATTGAGTCAATTCTGACTACAGCTCATGCCTTATGTTCTGGTAGAATTATTCTTTAGGGTTTTCTGGACTGTTAATTTTGTTGGTATCAGAACACTTGGTGGATTCGAACCATCAACCTTTTTTGGTTAGCAGCTGATTGCAAAGGACTTGCTCCACTCAGCACATGACCATGTTTTATTGCATCACGGGTGTCACTTCTAAAGTGCAGATATAGACATTATGAGCTGAATTAATTAAAAGTTTAGAATCCTGGTGTAATGCTGGATAAGCACTGGACTGCTAACCGCCAGGTCAGGGTTCAAACCCACCAGCTGCTTCTTGGAAACCCTGTATATAGGGTCGCTATGAGGTGGAATTGAATCCTGGTATGGTGTTGCAGGTTAATGCACTGGACTGCAAAGTCGGTGTGAACCGCAAGGTCTGCTGTTCAAGCTCACTAGTCACTCCTCCAAAACCCTATACAGGGTCGCTATGAGTCGGAAATGACTTGATGGCACTTAACAACATATATGTGGAATAAGGTCCCATGAAAGATTGACGGTTCAAACCTTCCAACCACTCCTTGAAAACCCTATGCAGGGTCGCTGTGAGTCAGAATTGATTTGATGGCAATTAACAACAGCAACAAATATATATAGTTCACTTGTCAATTTGACAGTTTTCAGGTGTCCAATTAAGTAGTATCAATGACAGTGAAACCTAAACCTGTCAGAGCAGGGCTTGGTAACACTCACTCCTTTTTCCAGGTCTTACAAGTTTTCCACCTTTGACAGGATACAGTCTTAACCACTTTTCTGTTGTTCATTTTGGTGGAAAATATTTGAGCCTCCCTTCTCCGACTCTTTTTTTGCCTTACACAGTATCTGGCTTTTACGGGTTTTGCTATATCTACATTGATCATGCTGTGCTGCGATCAGTTTTAAACATCACCACATTTCCTATCACCATAAATAAAAGTCCTGGGGTGACTCTGTAGGATAAGCATTGAACTGCTGACTGCAGAGTTGACAGTTTAAACCCACCAGCCGCTCATCGGAAACCCTTTACACAGGGTGACTATGTGTCGGACTCGTCTCAACAGCACTTAACAACAACATAAATAGCTGTGTTATTTTTAATCTAACCTTTTTTATTGTGGCGGGGGGATAATGGAGCCAGGAGGAACTCCGATGGCGTAGTTTGACTGCTAACCATAAAGTTAGCAGTTCAAATTCACGAGCCGCTTTATGGGAGAAAGATGAGCCTGTTTGCTCCCATTAGGGTATATACAGTCTTAGAAACCCTAAGGAGCCACTCTACTTGGTCCTATTAGGATTGTAAGTCAGAATTGGCTCGACAGCTGTGGGGTTTGTTTTGGGTTTTTAGATTTTTGGTTTTTTTGGATGGATTCTGCCACTTGCTGGCCGGCCCAATTTCATCTTCATTGGCTCATTTCAACAATGGCAAAGGTCACATCCTTTCCTCGAAATTTCATTATCTTTTCAGCTTTTCAGCGTGATGTTTGATAGCATTCATAAGTGATGAAACAAAATGCTAGAATAAACTCCTGGAATCCCACCCCAAACCCTAACTGGCACATCCTGACTGGGTGTCCCTCCTCACCCCCTTAGCATTCTGGGTGCTTGATTTCATCTCTTCAAGACTTCCGTGACAGATTTGCTGTCAGCATCAGCGAGGAGAGAAAGCTTGCCTTGGGAAAGGGGTTTGCTGTTATAGTAACAGCTGCCCCCGCCTGAGGGGAGCATGCATGCCCAGAGCTAGTTTTATCTTTACAATAGCTCTTATTGGGATATTTACCCCCATTTTGGGAGTCACTGTTGTGTGCCCACAAGTTGGTTCTGACTCTTAGTTGACCCTGCAAGACAGAGTAAAACTACCCCATAGGGTTTCCAAGGATATCATTTTATGAAAGCAAACTGCGACATCTCTCTTCCATAGGGCCGCTGTGTGAGTTCGGTAAGCCGAATGTTTACCCACGGAGCTGCTAGGGCTCCTATAGTGTGTGTATTGTGCTGATTTGTTGTTGTTGTTGTTAAGTGCCATCTAGTCGGTTCCGACCCATAGCTATCCTGTATAGGGTCTGAATTCAGACACTGAATTTCCAATGACCAGAATGAAATGCAGTTGCTTTGTGGTGTAAACGGTTCAAACATGCGTCGTACTAACCAGAAGATTGCAGGTTTAAGTCCACTCCGAGGCTCTTCAGAAGAAAGGCCTGGTGATGTGCTCCCACGGAGCTCAGTTCTGCTCTGACACATATGGAATCACCATGACCTTGAAATTGAACCCAGGACTACTGGTGGTAGGGAATGGACCCTGGTTTTGAAGAGAAGGAAATCGACATGCAGAAAAGTTTAACCCATCCTTACAGAGTTGTTAGCCCATTTTAAAGAGCCCGGGTGATGTAGTGGTTAAGTGGTCGCTGGTGGTTCAGACTGCCCCAGGGGGCTCTGGGAGAAAGTTGTGACAGGCTGCTTCCATATAGATTGTTGTTGTTTGGTAGGTGTTGTGTAGTCGGCACCGACACATAGTGACCCGATGAGAGAGTTTCCAGGAGCAGCTGGCGGATTTGAACTGCTGACCTTGTAGTTAACAGTCCAGTACTTAACCTACATAAGGACTCTTCCACAAAGATTATGGCTTTGGAAACTCTGTGAGACAGTTCTTTGTCACATGGGATCGCCATGAAGTCAGAAATGACTCAAGGACACCTACCCACAGTAACATGTCCATAGTTCCTGCGTACTGCAGTTATTAACTCACTGGGCTGACAACCGAAAGTTTTACATTATGAGTAAAACCAGAGAGGCCCCTTAAGAGCTCTGGTAGCGTGGTAGTTACGAGTCGAGCTGCTAACCTAAAGGTCAGCAGTTGAAAATTACCAGTTCTGTGGGAGAAAGATGAGGCTTTCTGCTCCCGTAAAGATTTAAAGCCTCGGAAGCCCTATGCAGGGTCGCTGTGAGTCAGAACCGACTCCACACGGCACATAACCACCAGAGGCACCATTATACCAGCTGTTCGAACCCACCAGCTATTCTGCAGGAGACAGATGTGGCAGCTGGCTTCTGTAACAATTCTGACCTATAAGACAGAGGAGGACTTGTACTTAAGGGTTTCCAAGGCTGTAGATCTTTTTTTTTTTTTTTAATTAAATGTTTTTATTTTGGATTGAGTGAAAGTTTACAGGGCACATCATCAGCTTCACATTCAACCATTCATATAGCTTGTTTCATTACATTGATTATTATCCCCTCCATATATCATCAGTTTACAGTGTTTCTCTCTATCCTCTTAGCTTTTTTTTTTTTTTTTTTTTGGATGGGGTGGGACTTGCCTTTTTGGAATTTACAGTCTCGGCTTTTAGGGAAGGTTTTTACATTTGTCTCTGGATATCCAGGGCTCATGTATGAGATTACTGACAAGCATTACTGAATAATCAGATGAGGGACAGTTTGCTATGTCTACTAGGTAGCTAAAGTCTGATCCTCAGAGCCTATGGTTTGGACGGTCAACAATGCTTGGGCCCACAGGGGCTTGGCCTCCTGACCGGGTCTGCACGGTCTGCATCTAAATCCTCCTTATTTATTGATTGTTTAAGGGACGCTGCCTGTCTTAGGCGGTCAGTGTGAATTCCTCAGTCTTACCAGTCATTGAGACTCATTGCAGCATGGCAATGTCTCTGTCTTAAGTAGCCGAGGTTCCACGTGATCCTTACCCGTCTCTGGCCACACGTCCAGCATAAACAGCCGCCATCCGGGAAGGCAGGGAGGGAGGAGATCGGCTGGGGACCCCATGCGCCAGACGTTGCCGGCCCACCACCTGCTCTAAGGTGACAAGGCTGTAGATCTTTGCAGAAGCAGACAGCCACATCTTTCTCCCATAGAGTGGCTGGTAGGTTTGAACTGATAACCTTTCAGTTTGTAACCCAACAATTAATGCACTGTGCCACCACCAGAGCCTCCTTTCTTTAAAGATTGTTGTTAAGTGCCGTCAAGTCAGTTCCAACTCATAGAGAACCCTGTATAGGGTTTCTGAGGAACAACTTGTGGGTGTGAACTGTCAACTTTCCAGTTAGTAGCCCTGTGCTTGCAGGAGGAATCCTCTTTAAAGATGACAGCCTAGGAAAACTATGGGGCCGTCCTACTCGGTCCTTGTGGGTCGTTCTGAGTCTGAATCTATGTGACGGCTAACAGTTTTGGTGTATGTGCAAGCTAACCCGGATGTAGCAGCCACAGAGCCCAGTGCTTCCTATGTGGGCGTCAAGCACTGGGTTGGATCAAACAAGGCTCTTCGACAGGGCTTCTAGACCCTCCCCAGTTTTATAAATGAGGATGCTCACATGCAGACAGCGGTGGCCCCTAGGCTGGCAAGTGCCAAGCTGGGATTGGAGCCAGGGCCATTTGACACCACTTCCCAGCTGGTGCGGGATGGGTCGGGATGGGCGAGGACTCAGATGCCTAAAATACAACAGGAGTGGAGAACACACAACCCCAGGGCCAAGCCATTCCTCCTCCACACTCAGGGGGCAAGGGTGGCTGGGCAGAGGCGTGGATCCATGTAGTTAGGGCCAGTCCCAGCATACATGACATGGTCAACAGCTCGGCTCTGGTGGTAACTCAACTGGCATTGTGTCATACGTTCCTTAGCCTCAGTTTTTCCAGCTGTTAAACGGGAGGGTGATAATGTGAATCCCTCCCTCAGACAGTGAGAGTTACTGCATCACTTCATGTGGGCCAATCGTGGGTGGCTCTCGACAGCTTCTGCTCAGTACTCACTTCTGTTCCTCATCTCAGTGACCTTGGACAAGTGCCTAATTCAAGGATTGGCCAACTTTTTCTAGGCAGAGTTGGAAAGTGAATAGTTTAGGCTTTGTGGGCCATATATGGTATCTGCCACATATTCTTCCTCTTCTATTTTTTTAATTCTGTTTTACAATGCTTTAAAAATGTAGAGGTCCCTGGGTGGGACAAACAGTTAATGCACTTGACTGCTCATCGAAACGTTGGAGGTTTGAATCTACCCAGAGGTACCTCAGAAGAAAGGTTTGGCAATCTGCTTCCAAAAAACTGAGTCCTTGGAGACTCTATGAAGCAGTTCTACAGTAGTACATGTGGGGTGACCATGAGTTAGAATTGACTGAATTAGTAAAAATCATTCAGCTTGTGTATTCTTAAAAAAAATTAAAATAAAAAAAGAGGCGATAGACCAGTTTGTTGTAAAGAGGCATCAAACCAAAACTCTCTCACTCTACTCATTGTGACCTTGTAGAACACAGTAGATCTACCCTGTAACGTTTCCAAGGCTGTAAATCTTTGCAGAAGCAGACGGTCACATCTTTTCTTCCTCAGAGCAGCTGACGAGTTCAAACCGCTGAATTCTGGTTTGTCATATCATTCTTCCTCAGAGCAGCTGATGGGTAAGAAAACTGCTGAATTTTGGTCCACAGTTGACCGTTGAACCAGTGTGCCACAAGGCTGTTCTGGAGCAACACAGTTTAATAGACATAGGGTCCATATGTGCAATTAAAAACTTTTTGGACCCATATTTACAAAAAAAAAAAAAAAAAAAATCGTGATGTCAACTATAGGAATATATTTTATTTAACCCATTATATATAAGATACTGATGTTTCAGCATGTCAATAATGGAAATTACTCATGAAATGTTTTATATTTTTCATATCAGTTTTTCAATTCGGTGTGTATTATACGGTTGCCATTAACTATGTTGAGTTGGAATCTCAATTCATGGGAACTCATGCTTAACAGATCAAAACGCTTCCTGCCCCCGTATCATTCTGATGATCAGTTGTGGATCAGCTTGTTGTCTTAACGGGTTTTCATTAGCTGATTTTCAAACAAGATCACTGGACATCTTGGTCTGAAAGCTCTGCCTAAACCTATTCAGTGCACTGGCAACAACACAAGCCTCCACTGATGGTGTTTCTGAATGTGTTCCTCAGTAAAAAGCAAAACATTTTTTACAGAATTATAAATAAGTAGCCAGAACCTGACACTCTATGTTCCATCTGGTGCCAGCGGCAGATATTTACTAGTTGATGTCAGCATTGCTTCTGTTGAAGCTAGTACTCAGGACTAAACTATACCCCATTTTACTTTAACTTCCCAGTCTGTGAGGTGGGGTTAACATGAATTCCTAGTTTTTGAGTGGTTGTGAAGATGAAGAGGATGTAAACCCTAAGCAGGGTGGTCTAGGAACAGGAAGCAGCCTACCAAAAGGCCTGTTGTTATGTTAAGTTCTAACTCAAAGCAACCCTGTACAGGGTTGTCAAGAGGAGTGGCTGGTGAGTTTGAACTGTTGACCTTGCAGCTCAAACCAGCCTTGTCGGCCAATGCTTATCTTAGCGCGCCGTACCAGGATTAAGGCCTGGTTGTGGTGGTAGGGTGGTTGTGTACCGTGAAGTTGGTTCCGACTCACACTGACCCTGTACAGGGTTTCCAAGGCTGTAAATCTTCACAGGAGCAGGAAACCTCATCTTTCTCCCATAGAACAGCTAGTAGTTTCGAACTGCTGACCTTGAGGTTAGCAGTCCTACTCATAACCACTACGCTACTAGTATAAAAGGAGCTCTGGTAGCGTAGTGGTTACGAATCGGGCTGCGAACCTTAAGGTCAGCGGTTCGAAACTACCAGCCGCTCCGTGGGAGAAAGATGAGGCTTTCTGCGCCCATAAAGATTTACACCCTCGGAAACCCTGTACAGGGTCGCTATGGGTCGGAACCGACTCGATGGCACTTAACAACAACAACTAGTGTAAAGTAAAGGCCTTATTGTTGTTGTTAAGTGCCGTTGAGTTGGTTCCAACCCATAGCAATCTTGAACAGAGTTACCAAGGCTGTAAATCTTTACAGGAGCAGAAAGTGTCATCTTTCTCCTGCAGAGCAGTTGGTAGTTTCGAACTGCTGACCTTGTGGTTTGCAGCCCAATTCATAACCACTACGCTACCAAAGCTCCTTCTGTAAAGGCCTTAGAGGTGGGGAAAAGTCTAATGTTTTGGTGGTGATGTGCTGGGATGCAAGACAGTGGAAGTGGTTGGAGGCCAAATCATGCTGGACTTGGAATGCCAGGGTGAGACTGAAGGGAACTGTGGACGACATTAAGGAACCCTGATGGCACCCAGAGGGTAAGC
Source organism: Chrysochloris asiatica (assembly GCF_000296735.1). Classification (NCBI taxonomy): domain Eukaryota; kingdom Metazoa; phylum Chordata; class Mammalia; order Afrosoricida; family Chrysochloridae; genus Chrysochloris; species Chrysochloris asiatica. Next base: position 7,564,982 of record NW_006408634.1, read on the forward strand.
GGTTTACACCGACTCAGCACCTCTGGGGGGAGTCTGCTCCTGTAAAGATTATAGTCTAGGAAGCACTACGGAGCAGTTCTGGTGTGTCTGGTGAGGTTACTGTGCATTGGAATCAACTCCAACATTAACTAACAATAAACAACATGGAAGACATTAAGCTCTTGGACCTGCTTGAGTCTGCTCCGAGTTCTCTAGCATCTTCTGGGGCCTTTGAGAAGCAGGGAGTTTATCCAGGCCTCGATGGCAGTCTGACCTCTGACTCTGGCTTTTTCCACCCCTTGCTCTATGGGACACTAGTGTTTTTAATCCCACGTGCTTTCTGCTTAAGACCTTGGTGCTACAGTCTCTTGTCTTCAGCTGCTCATAATTCATACTCCCAAGAGAGAAATCAAATTGGTCCAGCTCAGCACCTGGGGCCTTGATGAAGCCATTTATTTGTCCCTTAATTGGTTGACCTGGCAGATCTCATCCAATGATTAGGGGCTGAGGGTGGGACAGTGTCTCTAATAGGAAGTGAGTGTGGTCAATATGACGTATCTGGGACTATGAGGCCAGAGGGGAGAGGCAGGAGGGATGGGGTTTGGGGATGTTCTGACTGGTGGAGGAACAAACAGAGCAACACTGGGGGGGTCAGGCCACATGACTGGGGCACACATAGGGACCCTGAGAGGAAGAGTGGTTTGGGGGAGACACTGAGCTCCCTTGGGATGTGGTGAGTGTTGGCACCCTAATCAAGGCAGATAAGAAGCAAGAGAACATGCTCTGGTAGCTTCCTGAAAGTCTCCTAAAAATTAGAACAGGGGACAGTGGATTCACTTGGCAAGGGGAAGCTCACTTTGTGGTGGGCTGTGTTTGCAAATGTCTGGTGATTGGAACATTTGGAGCTTGTCTCCTGGCTAGGGAACAGCAGAAGGGAGAGGAAACTGAGGCATGTTGGTCGGCTCCCGGATGAAGCATTTGGCAAGTGACATTGAAGGACTTGGAAGGTTCTAGAACCAGGCAGGATACAGTCTGAATTGGGATTTTCGATCTTTGAGTGGTTTTTCAGCTTTAATGTAGCCCCTGAGATTGCCAGAAGGGGGGATAGGAACGCTATAGCAGCCTGGGGGTTGGGACACTCCGCTCCCTGTCTCATACTGCCTCACTCTCACCTGGACCTCATTTTCATCAGGTTATAAACAAGGATCTTAACCCTTTCTTTGCACATCCCTGGTTGATCCAAGTTGGGTCAAGAAAAGCTTGGGTATAAAAGCAATTTATCCAAAACCAAAGGTAGCTAGCCAATATGTAGCATGCAGATACAAGTGTTGCAGAAGGTGTCTGTGACAGACAGCTCTAATCAATCCCAGCACAGGATTCTGCTAAGGGCAGTCATTGCTCAGGGCAGCCATAACCAATCAATTGTCATTATCATTTGAAAGCAGCAACTCCTCCTAATTCATCTCTGGCTTGTCCCAAGGCTCACTGCTCCCTCCTTCAGATTTCCCATAATGCCCTTGTTGTTTATTTATCTGTGTCTGTCAGTTTCTCTATTCTAGACCTACAGCTGTCACCTTGCATTGGCAAACATACATCCTTGGCAGAGGATACAGTACTTCCAAGATTAATGTAGTCATCACCTCTTCTAGGAAGCCTTCCTGGATTCAGATTGAGTTTGAGGTTCCTCTTCTCAGTTCCCTCAGTTGCTGGCACATCTGTTGTTTCTGCTGTTGAAATTCTGTGTCCCCTAAGATTGGATTTGGGACCTAGGTCAGGTCACACATGATCCTCAGGGGGCAGGATGGGGATCTCTTGAATGTGTAAAGGTCAAGAAGAGATGTGGGGAGCTTTCAACCCCAGTTTTCCTCTTAGACTGAACTCATTTGGGAGAATGGCCTGGAGGGTCTCAAAATGAGGGTGACGTCCCATGAGATGAATTGCACAGTAGCGGCATCTGTGGGTTCCAGCGTACCTCAGTCTCATTTCTGAGGCTGACACAGGTCAGGATAACATTTCATTCTGTTGCGCGTACGATCTTTGCGTTCGTTCTCTAATGCTACTGTGACAGAGGTCCCACAACGGGGTGGCTTTCACGAACAGAAATATTTTCTCACCGTTTTTGGAGGCTAGACGTCCAAATTCAGGGTGCCAACACTACAGGAATCCTGTTGACTCTGGGGAGAAGTTACTGTTCTTTTAAATTTTTGTCCATCAGTTTCTCAGTGAACTTTCACCCCCAAGTTCTGCTTCCTTGCTTTTGTGCCTACTCAGCTTCTTTTTTTTCTCTGAATAGTAGTTGATTTAAAGCACACCTAACGCTGGTGTGGTGGTGTGGGCTAATGCATCAGACTGCAAAGTTGTTTAAACTGTAAGGGCGGTAGTTCAAGCTCACTAGCTAGCTACTCCTTGGAAACCCTATACAACGTTGCTATGGGTCGGAACCGAATCCAATAGACTTGATGGCACCTTAAACAACAATGCTGATATATGGCCTCATTAGCATATACTTCCGCAGATACGTTGTTGCTCCTAAGGTGCCTACTAGTTGATTCCAACTAATAGCAACCCTGTGTGACAGGAGAGAGGCCCCTCGGGTTTTCTAGGCTGTCTTCTTTACAGAAATAGATAAGCCAGATCATTCTCCTTTGAAACCGCTGGGTGGGTTTGAACAGCCAAACTTTGATGAGCAGCTGAATGCTTAGCTATTGTGTTGCTACGGACCCAGAGATATTTTAAAAACCCATTTCTGTTCATTCTGACTCATAGCGATCCTTTAGGACAGAATAGAGCTGCCTAATCTGTCTACTGTAGAGCAGCTAGTAGGTTCAAACCACCGACCTTTTAGTTAGCAGCCAAGTGCTTAACCACTGTGCCACCAGTACCCTCCCCCCCAAACACACACAGGCATAGGGGTTGTACAATACATGTTTTGGGGGATCAAATTCTATCCACAATAGTTGCTGTGAGTCACTGCTGAGAAGTTTATACCACACAATAAGCTCTGGACTGGGAATCACAAGGGCTGTGTTTCAAGCTAGCCAAGTGCTCTGCAAGAGAAAGATGAGGCTTTTTCTGCTCCTGCAAAGATTTAAAGCTTTGGAAACCCTGTGTACAAGGTCACTGTGAGTCTGAACTGACTCAAAGGCACGTTAAGAACAGTAACAACTATATAATCATAGTTCGGGGCTCATTCCATCACCTCTGTTGTCTAGTTCTGATGTAAATCTAATACCTTGTTTATTTATTCATTTTTTTAGGTTTTCATTATTGGTACTTTTTATTGCCAGTATGTTATCTAAACTTACAGATAAGGGACATGGTGGCCCTGTAGGATCAGCATTGGACTCTACTAACTATAAGGTCGGTGGTTCGAACCCACCAGTCGCTCTGTGGAAGAAAAAGATTTTACGCAGCCATAGAGTTACAGCCTTGGAAGCCGCATGCGCTTTAAGTTGGAACCGACTCCACAACACAGCAACAGACTTACAGATGTATTTATATATCTTTAAGTCCTGGTGTGGCACTGTAGGATAAGCACTGGACTGCTAACCACAATGTTGGCGGTTCAAATCCACCAGCTATTCCTCGGAAACTATTATACAGGAACATTATGAGTCAAAACTGACTCGATGGCACTAAACAATACAGCCTTAGTTGTCTTGTTGTTGTTGTTATATAGGGTTTCCGAGGAGCAGCTGGTGAGTTTGAACTGCTGACCATGAGGTTCAAACTGACCTTGAGGTAGAATGCTTACCCTACAGCGCCACACCAGGACTCCCAGTTATTGTCTTAGGCTGGGTTTTCTAGAGACGTAAAACATGTATGTATGTATATAAAAATAGAGAAGTTTTATTACCAAGGAAATAGCTTACAGGTCCCAGCAGAAGAGAGAGAGGCTTTTCCTTTTGTCCTTTATACTGAGAGCAGGCCATACCCCCAAGGAAGCATCCCTTCAATTGATTGGCTGCTTATATGCCACTCATCACAAAGTTCACTATGCCTATATTAGGTTTCATCACCATGGGAGGAAACACATCATAACTGCTTAAGCTTGGGAATCCTGGTATAGCCACATTGACACAGATATTACAATTACTAATGATGTTGTGATACTGGACTGCAAGGTCTGTTTGAACAACAAGGTTGGTGGTTCAAGCTCACCAGCCGCTCCTCGGAAACCCTATACAGGGTTGCTGTGAATGAGACCCCACTCGACGGCACTTAGCAACAACAACACAAGTGGATGGCTTTAATAAAAAGACGTATGTTGTCGTTAAGTGTCATCAATTCAGTCCTGATTCATAGAGACTCTATATAGGGTTTCCGAGGAACAGTTGGTGTATTTGAACCGCCAACTTTGTGGTTTACAGTCCAGTGCTGATCCTACAGCACTACACCAGGAGTTCAAACAGACATGTAATCTTGTGCAGTTTGGGAAGCTAGATGTCTAAATTCAGGGTACCAGCTCTGGAGAAAGGTTTTCTCTCACGGAGGACTATGGGTGAAAGTCTTTGTCTCTTTTTAACATTTGTGGGCCCGACTGACGTTCCTTGGAGATCTCCATGTGTCTTGGCATTAATCTTCTCTTGGGTCTAGGAGGTTCTTAGTTCAGTGACCCTGGTTTGTAGGATATAATCCATTCATTCCTGGCTCTTCTTTCTTAATGATACTGCAGTCTCTCCTCAGTTTGCTTACTTTACTTGCATTTTATCTCTTAAAAGATAAAAGATGATGCTGGCTGCACCCCAGGGAAACTTCCCTTGTATTTGATCAATGCTGTGACTTGCAGTGAGGGCGTAACATTCCACCTTAATTCCCTCACAGCGGATTGGCTGCTGGTCGGTATGATTACGTCATTATGTAACTGCCAAATGATGTCATTATATAACTGCCAAACCACTAAGAATCATGGCCCAGCCAGTTAACACATATTTTGGGGAGCACATGACACAGATTGTGAAAATTAAGCCTGATAAAAAGAGGAATTCAATGATGTGGGCTTTTTTGTCGGTTGTGATCAACTCCACTTATAGAAGGCTCTAGATCATCTGTATTACCCTTGGGAACAAGGATGGCATTTCTAGTTAGAAAGTCTTGTGAGAGTTATCTATATGTGTGTGTCCCCCCTTTTTTAAAAATCTTCATATATTTTGTATCACGTCTCACTGCTTCCTAAATCTGCTATTAACTTTCGCAAAACGATCAGCATTTGGGTCCAGGTTCTCAAGCCCCCTGATTTAGTAATTTAGTAAACAGAATCTAAAGGGCAGTGTTTGAACAGTAAATCATAATACTAAATATCTGTGAGTATTCATGTGAGGGTGATGTGCTGCAGCGTTGCATGTAGTGAATATTCCTAATGAAAACATCTGCAGAAACAAAAAACTAACGGACAATTACTTTAGTGTGCTTTGTCATAAATCAAATATGTAGGAAGTCAGGGACAGTCCCTTAAAGCCAAGTGGCGCAAGAGCACAAAAAGATTATCATTAGGTGTGTCCTTGGGTTGTGCGAGTGGTTTGCTCTCTGGTAATAATCTAAGCATTCACATTTGCGCCCACCCAGTGCCACGGAAGAAAAACCTGGCTATCTGCTTCTTGAAAAGTTACTACAGCCAAGAAAGCCCTAGGAAGCAGTTCTACTCTGTAGCACATGGAGATGGCCGTGGGTTGGGGTGCAGTAGGATGGGCGTGAGGCACCTAACTGCAAAGTCTATAGTTCGAAGCGACCAGCTGCTTCATGGGAGAATAATGAGTCTGTGTGCTCCCATGAAGACGGCAGCAGTGGGTTGGGTTTGGTTCAGGTAATCATGATTAGAGTTTGACCAATGCAGAATGGAATTTTATTTCACTGCCCAGGGGAGAAACTCACACTAAAGTCAATGAAGGTGAGTGGGCAGGTGGTGGACAGCAGAGCCACATTGAAGCTGTATCCCCCAGGGTTTAGAACATCATGGTTATCTCAAGAGGAGCCCTGGTGGAGCAGTGGGGTTAAGATTTGAGCCGCTAGTCAAAAAATTGGTAGTTTGAACCCACCGGCTTCTCCAAGAGAGAAAGATCAAGCTGTCTGTTCCCATAAACATACACAGTCCCAAAAACCCTATGGAGCAATTCTACTCAGTCTTACAGAGTCATTAGGAGTCGGAGTTGACTCTGGGGCAATGGGGAGGGACCCCAAAGTCTTCATCGGATTGATGGTCACTGATGCCTGCTGCCAAAGGGAAGATAGGAGGGTGTGGGAGATGCACCAATGGAGGCTCACCTTGCAGTCTTTGTATGCCCTTCCTTAGCTGGCATTGCAGACGGGGCGTGAGCCCCCACCCATCTGGCGAGTGCAGAAGGCTCTGCTGCAGAAATTCACTCCAGAGATCAAGGACGGGCAGAGGCAGTTTTGTGCAACTAGTAATGTAAGTGCCAAGGGGGCGATGAGGACGTGCAGCTCCTGGTCGGGTGTGGGGGAGTCTGGGGCCCCCTCATGCATGTCTGTCATTCACCTGGGTCTCTAGTGAGTCCTGAAGGCTGGGGGTGGTTCCCCACTGCCCGGTAGTCTGCTGAGAATCATGGGCTTCCGGTTGAGCGGGTGACGGAGTTCCACTTGTGCGTTTTCCTTCTGTAGTATTTGGGATATTTTGGCAATGCGAAAAACCGATACCAGCGGCTGTATGTGAAATTTCTGGAGAATGTCAACAAGAAGGATTACGTGAGGGTCTGCGCTCGGAAGCCCTGGCACCGGCCCCCTGTGCCCATCAGGTTGGTACCATTGGGTCTGGAGAGGTTGGGGGTGGGTAGGCTGACAGGCATAGGGTGGAACCTGCAGGAAGCGGTTACATACATAGAGTCAGGTGAATACACAAGACAGAGACTCAGAGGTGGACAGGAAGACAGATTCAGAGTTGGACAGATATCCAGAGGGAAAGAGGGGATAGCGACCTGGAAAGGTGGGGGGAGACTCAGCATAAAAGAAACTGGCTGTGCTCTTGTCCACTGACTGTTGTCCCTTCTACCTTCCATTCCAGACGCTCCGGGCAGGCCAAGGGCCCTACGTCTGCAGGGGGCAGTTCTGCCCCTCCCCCCAAAGCCCCAGTGCCACCTCCTAAGCCAGAGGCCCCTGAAAAGACGGCATCTGAGAAGCCCCCAGAGCAGACGCCCGAGACGGCTGTGCCTGAGCCCCCTGCCCCTGAGAAGCCCTCCCCACCACGGCCCGCCGAGAAGGAAAAGGAGAAGGAACGGCCACTCCGGGGGGAGCGGCCCTTGCGGAGTGAGCGAGCCGCAAGCGGACGGCAGACCCGGCCTGACCGGAACATCACTGCGGGACAGCCCACCGCCTCCCGGCTGCCCAAGGCCCGGCCCACCAAGGTGAAGGCTGAGCCGCCCCCCAAGAAGAGGAAGAAATGGTTGAAGGAGGCGGTGGGCAATGCATCGGCAAGTGGGGGGCCCCCAGGCAGCTCCTCGGACTCAGAGTCGTCCCCTGGAGCGCCCAGCGAGGACGGTGAGGCCCTCTGTCCTCGACAGCCATGGGGCTGGTCTGGGAGGCATGGGGAAGTGACTGGGAGCTTCAGAAGTGGACGTGGGTGAGGGCTGTCGAGAGGATGCCAGGACCACCGGTGAAACAGTAACAGTAACAACAGTAATAGTAATAATAATTACAATAGAAATAGTATAATCGGTTATCGGGGAGTCATCGCCAGCTCATGGCCACCCTGGTATGTGCTTCTTAAGATTTGTTTCTTTTTTAAAAAACTTTTTATTGTGAATTGAGTGAAGGTTTACAGACAAGAGCATCCACTTTATTGGTAAGTACCACCTAGTTGGTTCCAACTCATAGCAACCCAGTATATGGTTTCCACAGGAGCAGCTGATGGGTTTGAACCAATGACCTTGTGGTTCAAACCAAACTTGTGGATCAGTGCTTATCCTACAAGGCCACATCAGGACAATAAATCACACACTTTGTTCCGTATCAGTCAGGACAATCCATGCAATAAGTTATGCCGTGTCTTCTCTGTGGTCCCTATTTGCATTCCCCCCACCTTCCTATTCCTTCTCAACTTTGTCCTTAGGAAAGGGTTGCCCTTTTGATTTTGAATGATTTGAGCATCCATAGTGAGCAGACTTCTTACTAGTGTTGTTGTGTACTCCACTCGCCATAAACCGATGTACTGCTAGGCTGAAAATTGGACCATGAAGGCGAGTTCCTTTCCACACCTGAAGGATGGTCGAGGGCCCTAGTCACAGGTTCCTAGTCACAGTTTTCTTCTGATCGGTGAACACAGTCTTTGTTTTTTTCCTTTATTAAATAATTTTGTTTGTTTCACATTTTCTCTCACTTTATTCAGGACCCTCTAAGGTGATCTCTTTCAGAACAGTCAGTAGTGGTAGCTGGGCACCATCTAGTTCCTTCTGATCTCAGAATCGTGGAGACGGATGTCCACATGGTCCGTGAGTCCATTGGACTAATTGATTCCAAACCTCTTCAATTCTTACCACTCTTTTTTTCTCCACGAGTGGAGACAGCAATAGCTGTACCTTAGATGGTCACCCATGAGCTTTCAAGATCCCAGACACTACTCTCCCATGTAGGGTGTAAAGCATTGTCTTTGTGAACATAGGAATGTAAATGATTGAGTTTTCAGAAGTAGATTTGTCACATTTTTCTTCTGAGGGATCTCTGGGCCTGCTCGAACAAACAGCCTTTTAGCCAGCAGCTGAGCAAGTATAACCTTTTGCATGATCTCAGGGATTCCTACAATAGTACAAGTAAATTAAAAATAATCACAATAGCTAACTGTTATGTTGTTGTTAAGTGTAGTGAAGTCGGTACCTAAGTATTTGAGTCAGGTTGTTTCTCAAGTCCTTATACATATTAACTTTATTTTTCACATACAATTGTTGTTAAGTGCCATTGAGTCGGTACCGATGTAAATAATACAACATGCATAGCATATATTGGAAACTGACATGTGAAGAAGGGATTATAAAATCTGTAAAAGAAAGGTACAGTTCTTGAGTTGTTTGTATAAAAATGCAATGTTAAATTTTTATATGGTCCTGAGAAGTAGCTAAAGGAGCCCTGGTGGCACAATGGTTAAGCACTCAGCTGCTAACTGAAAAGTCACTGGTTCAAATCTGCCAGCCGCTCCATGGGAGACAGCTGTGGCAGTCTGCTTCTATAAAGATTTCCACCTTGGAAACCTTATAGGGCTGTTCTCTGTCCTGTAGGGTTGCTGTAAGTCAGAATTGGCCCCATGGCAGCAAGTTTAAGACATAGCTGCTCCTGTTATTTGTGGTGCTATAGGATAAGCACTTAACTGCTAACCGCAGAGTCGGCAGTTCAAACCCATCATCTGCTCCTTGGAAACTCTGTACAGGCTCACTGTAAGTCAGAACCTACTTGACTGCCCTTAACAACAACAACATAGATGAGGAAACTGAGGCACTGAGGGTGCCATGCAGCTGGTATATGGGCATTTCCTCCCACCTCCTAACTCCACTGGAGTTTCAGGATGCTTTTGTTCTTCGGCCCTGTATTATTTTATCTCAGAACAGGCTAGGTTGTAAGTACTGAAGAGGCTATGACATGGGCCAGTAGCTGGCCTGGTGGCCCAGATATACTGCTGTTCCCTGTAACTCCCTGGGTGACCCTGGGGAAGAGTAACCTCTCTGTGATTCAGTGACATCATCTATAAAATGGGTTCATAATAGATAAGTTTACTGTTTCTCTAGTGATACCTGATGCATGATGCCAACACCTCATCCAAAAAAAAACCCTAAACCAAACCTACTGCCATCGATCTGTTCCGATTCATAGCAAACCTATAGAACAGGGTGGGAACTGCTCCTTAGGGTCTTCTGAGACTGTTCACTGGAACAGACAGCCTCATCTTTCTCCCATGGAGCAGCTGGTGGGTTTGAACCCGTGACCTTGTGGTTAATAGCTCAATGCATAACTCCTGATTTAACACAGCTGCACAAACATTATGAGTCAGGTGGGAGAGGTTAAATTCTCTTTCCATACAAGCCTAAGTGTAGATGGGAGATTCATACACAGCAAATGTTGTTGTTGTGTTAAATGCCATCCTGTTGGTTCTTACTCAGCGAACCTGTATAGGGCTCCCGAGACTTTAAATCTTGCGGCAACAGATGATAGCCATATCTTTCTCTCGAGGAGCGGCTGGTGGGCTTGAACCACAGACCTTGTGGTTGCAGTTTGTGCAGAAACACCGCACTCCCTATGTAACAAGAGTCTTTTTCTCAAGGTTGTTTAGGGTCCTGGTTTCTGTTTTTTCTCTAGCTTCCCTCCAATGTAGGAGACTCCACTTTACTGTTAAAGGCAACCCAACAGTTTCACATCTTTTTTTTTTGCCAGTGGTTAAGTAAGGACACTGGGTCAGAGAATGCCAGACGTGAGAGTAAATGCCAGATGTGAGAGTAGCCAGCATCCTTTCTTCTCAAACCCTGTCAGCCAGAATTTGATCACGATCACACCTATCTGCAAAGGAGCCTGGGAAATACTGTTTCTAACTTTAGATAGCTGGTGCTCTGCTACAAGATCAGGATCAGGACAGCTTGAGACCTCAGACAATGGAGGCTCAGCCTAAGAGAGGTCTGAAGGTACAATCCACATACCCAAACCAATTGCCCTTGAATCAGTTCTGATTCTTGGCAACCCTGTGTGCGTCAGAATACAGTTAGACTCTGTATGCTTTACATTTTCAGAAATAAATCACCAGGCTTTTCTTCTGAAGCACCTCTGAGTGGACTCGAGCCACCAACCTCTTGGGTACCAGTAAGCACTTGGCCATTTACAACACCCAGGGGTTCCGTGGGAGGTGAAGCAAAGCAAAGACACTCCCTGAAGATACAGATTTGCAGGTTTTCCCCTGTCTGGCCTTCGCTGTTTTCTTCTTTTTTCCATAGGGCTGTGACACCATCTCCACTGTCCGTTTTTTAATGTTTTTACACCCCGGAAAGAAACCCTACAACTTTTAGCCCTTATCTCCCATTCCCCTGACCATCTTGTTGTTTGGTACCATCAAGTCACTTCTGACTCATAGCAACCCCATGTGACAGAAAAGAATTGTTCTATAGTGGGTTTTACTTGATTGTTACTGTTTTCTTAGATGCTATTTACTTGGGTTTTTTGATGAAATTTTACACTGCAAATTAGCTTCCCAGTATCCCATAGGGTTTTCTTCAGTGTAGTCTTTGGGGACTAGGTCTTTCTCTTACAGAACCATTGATTGGGTTCAAACTGCCAGCCTTCCACCTTGCTACTGAATGAGCATTTAACAGTTGTGCCACCGAAGCACCTCATCCTCACCCTAAAGCAAAACCTCTGCCATCAAGTCAATTCCGATGCATAACAACCCTCTGTAGGGTTTCTGAGACTGTAAATCTTTAAGGGTGCAGACAGCCTCATCTCGCTCACCCTTCATTGTTGTTAAGTGCCATTGAGTCGATTCCAACTCATAGCGACCCTGTATAGGGTTTCTGAGGAGTGGCTGGTGAGCTTGAACCGCTGACCTTGTGGTTCAAACCAACGTTGCAGTCCAGTGCATTAACCTGCAGCACCACACCAGGACTCCCTCACCCTTTTGTTATTCTTAAGTACCGTGAAGTCAGTTCCGACTCCTAGTGACCCTGCACAGGGTTTCCAAGGTTACAAATCTTTACAGGAGCAGAAAGCCTTGTCTTTCTCCTGTGGAACAGCTGGTAGTTTCGAACTGCCGACTACCACTCATCTGCTTCTTGCCTGTGTAGATTTGTCTCTTCTGGACATCTCATGTAAAAGGAACCAGCCAAGCGTGACTATTTTTTGTCTGGCTTCTTTTACTCAGGAGCATGATTTTGAGGTTCATCTGTGTTGCAACATAGGTCAGAACTTCATTCCTTTTGTTACGGTGGGATAATATTTCACAGAATGGATGGCATTTAAGTTTTCTGTGAACATTCACTGGTGACCCTCACTTTCCAGAGCTGAATTCACAACCTTTAAGGAAGCACCTCATAGACAAACCCTTATGTCTTTCTCTGGGTCTGTTTTTATCTCTCCTTTCCCAATCAGACCAGGAACCTTTCCACAGAAGGATGGACCTTGCTTATTCCTGGAGACCCTATGCTGCTCAGCACAGGGTCCGCAAAACCAACCCGCTTATTATTCATTGTTCATTCAGTCCAAAGTCTTCCCAGAGACTCATCATCCTACATATTCTGGAAGCTTCTAAGTCTGGATTATGATGGATACTTTCTGCTTTCTCATGTTCTCACAGAGCATTTTAGTAAGAGACTATGGTGATGTCCCCTCTTCCTCTCCCTCTTGTCCACTTCCACCCAGCTTTCTCTGTTCCTTTTAGTGGGCGTTTATTGAGCACCTACTGTGTATGCTGGAGTCTCTCACTGTGAGCACAACAGACAACGACCACATTGGTGTTTATAGACAGTCAAATTAATATAAAAACTACTAAGAATATAAAACAGCGGGAAAGAATCATAATGGTAATTCTGAGAAGGATTAGAGGTAGTTAAGAGGATCAGGTAGGATGGTGGAGGGAATAAGGTAAGGGCCAGGTGATTCTGGGGGAGCAAACATTTCAGGCTGAGTTTGGATCAGACCATGTGACTGGAACTCTGTGAACAAGGGGGAAAGTGTGGGAGTTGAGGTATACCATGGTGGGAATAGTAGGACAGAATCTGGCTAACTCTAATGCAAGTTAAGTCCATCCCCAAACTGATCCCTGTGAGGTGGCTGTGAAGACATACCTCCACTTTCCAAACTTGTTCCCAGTTCTGTCGCCAGCATTCCTCCCCCCAGCACTCTCTACTTTGCATCTGGGTTCAATATTCCTTCATAGTAACCACATAGAACTCACAGACCAGAATCAGAGTTAAGTGGTTTTATTAAGGAAGTCAGAGATACAATTCAAGATCAGGATTAGGAAGTATGTAGGCAACATCTCCCTTCTCCAGTGTTGGACAGCACTCTCAGCTCCTCTTAACACCCCGGCGACAGATTTTTCTCTGTCTGCATTGCTCTCTGTCACCACCGACTCTGCATGGTCTTCAGTGTTGTAGCCATTGGCCTGTATTACAGTATTCTTAGGAGGTTCCTTGCCTTTTCTCTCTCTGCTGCTGCTTCTTCCTTTCTGCTTCTGTGGGTCTAAAAACCTCTGTGGTGTTGACTGCTTAAATACACAGACTTCTCATCAATTTCAAAGCCTGGCCCTCCCACCAAGGCCGGGAACTATAATCCAACCAATTCTCTCTGGGTAGGCAATGGATACTTCATTTGCATAGTGGGCTGTAGATACTTTATTTGCATAGTCTGTGGACCAATCACTGCAAAGTGAGTATCAATCAGAGTAGGCAACAAACAGCCCAGGACTAGGCAAAAACTTATCAAAGCTCAGGAAATACCAGTCAATCTGGACAGAAGTAGCAAACCCTCTGTAGTACAAAACTAGGGCTTAGGGGGGAAACCCTCTCAAGCTATTTTTCCGCAAAACCACATGAAGGAACTCATTTCACCACATAAGGAAAAAGAAGTAAAAGGAAGGGCCAGGTTGTTTAGGTGGTAACAGTCCTCCAATTTCATTGTACACACAAATTTCCAAGGGATCTTGTTAAATGCAGATTCTGTGAGGGAGGTGGGGGTCATGGGATTGTATTTCTAGCCAGCTTCTAGGTAATGCTGCTAATCCACAAACCACACTTTTGAGTACTAGGGCTTTGTGGCCCACTGGAAAAATGTTGACTTTACCGTGAGGGAGATGAGAGTCACACAAGGATCTAGATGCCTCACATTGTGAAGGAGTTACACTGACCCCTTGAAACAGTTCCCAGATCTGATCATGGCCAACCTCTTGTCTTCTTCTTTCCCATTAGCCAGACTTTGGTCACATGACCTCACCTAACTGTAAGGGAACCTGCATAAATCAAATGAGTGTCTCTGGTGCCTCGTCCTTGGGGATATTCTAGAGCTGCTGGCTGACCCTTCTGCTTTTCTGTTCCCTGGATGCTTCTGGATTCACTGAGGGTATCCCTCGTGGCCCTGCCCTTGACCCTGTTGTTTCTTAGTCCACACCGTTTGTATATTAGGCCCCTTGGACATGATTCTTCCATCTGACCACCCACCAGTTTCAGTTGGTATATCCAGCTTCATGGTCCACACAGCTGACTTGACACCTGAGCCACCCACCCCTTCCCTCCTGCCCTAATTCTACCTTCTCCCTTCCATTTTTTTCCAGTGTTGTTGTTAAGTACCATCAAGTTGATTCTCTGTATACGGTTTCCAAGGTTGTAAATCTTTACGGGAGCAGAAGACCTCATCTTTCTCCCATGGAGTGACTGGTTACTTCATACCTGCCAAGCTTGTGGTTCATAAGTCCAGTATTTACTGTGTAGAACCACCATGCTCCCTTCTTTCCCATAGTCCAAGCTCAATTTGGACTTGACCCAGACACCTGCCCTCCGGTCCCCTCAACCTGCCCTCTCACCCAGCTCTACTCAATACTCCTCCTTCCACATTTGGTCTACTACCCCGGCCTTAACTCTTGGCACTTCAGTCTGCCTGCCCACTCTATGGCTTCAGAAGCATTTGGCCCATATTTCACTCTGCTCACCAACCTCCCATGGCTCCCTAGTACTCCCCAGAAAAAGTCCTTACTCCTTGTGGTCTGCCCTTCCTGTGCAGCCCCCCACCCCCATCATCTCCCTCATTATTTTTATGTTAACTGAGATAAAATTCACATCCTATAAAACGAACCATTTTGAAGTGTGCAATTCAGTCCACACTTAGTTTGGTGCTACCCATTTTGTGAATTCTCTTTCCAATTAAACTTTTTTTTTTTTTTTAAGTTATTTTTAAGTAAATAAAGTGTACAATTCATTCACGGTACACTCACAACATTGCACAACCATCTAGGTGTTAAATGTTTCTGTCATCCCAAAAGGAAACCCCATACCAAGTAAGTAGTGGCTCCCCATTTCTGCTCCCACCCCTAGCCCTTGTCATCCACGAGTCTACATTTTGTCTTCGTGGCTTTTCCCTATTCTAGATGTCTCGTGTAAATGGAGTGAGGCAAGATGTGGCCTTTTGTGGCTGGATGCCTCTTGGCACCTGCTTTCAAGGTTGATCCATGTTGTAGCATGTGTCCATCTGTCATTTCCTTCTGTTGATTCTTTTCATCCATTGATGGACATTTGGGTTCTTCCACCTCTTGGCTCTTGTGACTGACTAGTGCTAATACAGACATGCATGTGTAAGGATTACTTTGAACACCAGCCTTCTGCTCTTTGAGGGTCATACCATAGTCCCCCCTTAGCCACGGTTTAAGTTTCCGTGGCTTCCATTACTCACCCGCTGTCTTTAAATGTTAAGTGAGTGTAGAGCGCCTTTCCACCCAGAGCAAGAATCTTCATTTTATCCAGCATATCCACACTATGTGCTACCCACCCGCTAGTTAGCATTAGTTACTGTTGTTCATCTCTTAACCGTGCCTACTTTATAAACTAAACTTTCATCACAAATATGCAGGTATAGGACAAAACATTCCTATTTCAAATAGTTTGTGGACAAATAGAATGAAAAGATTGTGGAAGCCCCCTCATATATAGGGTTCAGTACTATCCACGGCTTTGAGTATCCACTGGGGAGTCGTAGAATGTATCCCCCGTAGATAAAAAAGGGTACTGTTGTCTACTTAGGATAAGGTGGGAGTGGGTATCCTTGAGCGACTGGAATTTCTAGACCATGTGATAATCCTGGTGTGGCACCGCCAGGTCCATTCGAACCATAAGGTGAGTGGTTCAAACTTACCAGCATACTCCTCGGAAACCCTGTACGATGCTGCTATAAGAGTCAGAGCAACAGCAACATGGCTGTCTCCTTCATCTTGCCTTTTGCAAGATCTCTTGGACTGTATTCACTATTTGACTTTCATAGACTAGACTTGATGGGAGCTACAATGAGCTAGTCAGTCTCTTAAACACAAAGTTTGAAAAATATTCTGGAATATTCCTTCCTGTCATTCAAGACTCGCTGTCTGTTCCACTTGACACTAGCTTTCCTGCCTGTCCAGTTAAAGGTCTGAGGCCTCTGGACCCCTGCAACGTCTGCGATCCTACCATTAGGGCATATTTCTCTAGGGTTTGCCTGTCAGTTTGGTACTTCCTCCCCACAGATTGGACCTCTCTGCGCACAGGTACTACTCACCTGGTCCCTGATGCTGAGAAGAGTGTCGGTCACACAGGTGGCATCATAGACTGTTTGAATAACAGAGCCTGCTCCCATGTTTCCTCTAGAGCGGGCAATCCCTGGTCGTCTGCTGAAGACTCGGGCAATGCGGGAGATGTACCGGAGCTACGTGGAGATGCTGGTGAGCACAGCACTCGACCCAGATATGATCCAGGCCCTGGAGGACACGCATGGTGAGATGGGGCCTGGAGACGAGAGGTTGGCAACCCAGACTCTTGGGTCTGAGGGAGGAGAGAGCTGGGGCCCCAGGCCACAGCCTCTCCTTGACCCAGTACATTGTGGGACAGTGGCTCTCCTGACCTGACACTCCTCGTTTTCCAGATGAGCTGTACCTCCCACCCATGCGGAAGATTGACGGCCTCTTGAATGAGCACAAGAAGAAAGTCCTGAAGCGGCTATCGCTGAGCCCAGCTCTGCAGGTGCTTGCGGCTGGGGCTGGGCCAGCTTGGACCCAGGGTCCATGATCAGAGGGGGCATTAGTGGATGGAATGGGCTTGGCCAGGAGGAGAAGTGGAGGGCAGCGCTGTCTGGAGGGGGTTTGAGGGTTCAGATGGAGGAGCTGGGGATCTCGGCATGTCATGGACGGATCCTTGTGAACATCGAAGGTAGCCTGGGAAATCCTATAGGTTGTAGAGTTAGAACTGAATGAACACAAGTTTGGTGACAAAAGATTATATAGACTGGGAGTTTCCCACAAGGCTCTAGGCTAGAATTTTGAGTTCTCCGTCAGAGTCATGTGGACTTTGAGAAATCCAGAATTCGTGTTCTGTTATCTCTTTAACTTCTCATCCGAAATGTTTAGGGATTGTGTTGTGTGTCTTCAGAGCTCTGGGGTGGAATCTTAGGTTGGCTCTGAGAAGTCCAGAATAGAACCTCAATGTGGGAGTGAGCATTCTGGCTGAGAAGTTAAGTCTACCTTGGAGAATTAAGAGTGGATTATAATCTGACTGAGAATTCTGGGATGGCTTGGAAAACTGGGTGAGATGTTAGGCTGTTGCTGAGAATTATGGGATAGACTATTAAGATTGGCACTTCGGATTTGTGGTGAGCTGTTGATCTCATTTTGAAAATTCTGAAGTAAAATATTAGAAGGCTTTGAGAGTTTGGAGTGAGATAATTAGACTAAGAATTCTGGGTAGGAGGTTAGGGTGACTGAGAATCCTGGAATGAGATTGTTAGACTGGTGCTAAGAATTTTGAGACAGTTCCTATGACACATTTGAGAGGATGTTAGTTTACTCTAAGAATTATTAGGCTGGTATTGAGAAGTGGCTCTAAGGATTCTGGGTAGAATGTTAAGCTACTACTGAGAATTATGGGCTTGATTGTTAGGGTGGCTCTGAGGATTCTGGGTGGGATGTTAGGCAAGCTCTAAGAATTCTGGAATAGATTATTAGAGTGCTTCTGAGAATTCTGGATTGGAATGTTCTAGCTTTGAGAATTATGCATGGAATGTATGGGTGGCTCTGAGATTGTGAGCTAGATGGGATTGTAAGGGTTCCCTTAGGATTCTGAAGTGAAAGATGGTGGTGAAAATCTGGAAGGATGTTCGTCTTCGTCTCACTGAGAATGCTGGAGTAAAACTTTCGGTGGCTCTGAGAATTCTGGAGGATGTTAATCTAATCAGAATTCTGGAATGGATTGTTGGACAAAATCTGAGAATTCTGGTATACAATGTTAGACTCACTAAAAATTCTGCATGAGATACTAGGCTGACTCAGAGAATTCTGGGTAGAATGTTAGGGTGACTGAGAATTCTGGAATGCGAGGCTGGCACTGAGAATTCTGAGAAAGTTCGTGTACTACTGAAAATTCTGGAAGGGTGTTAATTTACTCTCAGAATTGTTAGGCTGGCACCAGCACTGACTAAGAATTCTGGGAGAGATTGTCAGGGTAGCTTTGAGGATTCTGGAATGGAATGTTCTAATTTTGAGAATTGTGGAGTAGATTATTAAGCTTGCTTTGAGAATTCTGGGGTGAAGGTTCTGGGTGGAACATTAGGCAGCTCTGAAAATTCTGGAGTATGTTAGTCTATTCAGAATTCTGGAATGGATTGTTGGGCTAGCCTTGAGAATTTAGGTAGAAGTTAGACTGATGCTGAGACTTTAGATGGAGAATGTTAAGGTAGCTCAGAAAATTTGGGGTATCCATTTCAGGTTGCCTCTGAGAATTCTGGGTAGGATATTAGGCTGGTGCTGGGAATTCTCTATGGGATGTTAGTTTGAAAAATCTGGGTAGGGTATGATATCAGGCTGTGTCTGATAAATCTGAGTGAACTGTTGTTGTTAGGTGATGTGCATCAATTCTGACCATAGTAACCTTGTGTAGGTTTTCCGAGACTGTAAGTCCTTACAGGAAACAGCCTTATTTTTTTTTCTGAGGAGTGGCTGGTGGGTTTGAACTTCCGACCTTGCGGTTAGCATTTCAGTGCTAATCCACCTCCGTGTGTGGACTGTTGTTGTTGTTAAGTGTCATGGAGTCCGTCCCGACTCATAGTGACCCTGTTTAAGGTTTCCAAGGAGCAGCTGGTAGGTTTGATCCTCTGACCTTGGGATCAGCAGTCCAGTGCAAATCCTACAGTGCCACTCCAAGACTCTTATTAGCTGTGTGAAAATTCTGGAATTTTGGTCCCTAAGGGGGGGCCAAGACATCTGAATGTCTGGGGGAAACTGAATACCCCCATGGCTGAGGGGTGGGTGAGGAACTGGGCGTAGGCAGATGTGCCTGACTATTGGCTTCCCACAGGATGCTCTGCACACATTCCCACAGCTGCAAGTAGAGCAGAGTGGGGAGGGTTCCCCCGAAGATGGGGCTGTACGTCTGCGGCCAGCTGGGGAACCCTACAACCGCAAGACGCTCAGCAAACTCAAGAGGAGTGTGGTCCGAGCCCAGGTGGGCACTGGAGTGGGGAAGGAAGGGGATGTACCAGATGGGAGGTGGGTGTGGAGGCTGCCCAACACTGACTAAGCCGTCCCCTGACTGTCTGCTCAGGAGTTCAAGGTCGAGCTGGAGAAGTCGGGGTACTACACACTCTACCACTCACTCCACCACTATAAGTACCACACCTTCCTGCGCTGCCGGGACCAGGTGAGCACTCTCAGGAGGTTCCGAGACTCACCCCTGACCACTCCTGTACCCGGGACTCAGGACTGACTCC
>NW_006408634.1:7584647-7591644 GCF_000296735.1 Chrysochloris asiatica
CACGTGTTTCTGCAGACTCTGGCCATCGAGGGTGGCGCGGAGGACCTGGGCCAGGAGGAGGTGGTGCAGCAGTGCATGCGGAACCAGCCGTGGCTGGAGCAGCTTTTCGACTCCTTCAGCGACCTGCTGGCGCAAGCACAGGCCCACAGCCGCTGCGGGTGACCCCAGCCCAGCAGCAGCCTCCTCCTCTGCGAGCCGAGAACTGGGACAGAACTGTGTCCTCAGGAGCCAACCCTGTGCCCTCGTTGCCAGGGAAGGGGGTGGTCATTGGTCAGGGTGTGTTCATGCTGCCCCTCAGGGCAGGGTTCAGAGGTTGACTCCCTCCCAAGCCCTCTCCACTCCCTCTCTGCCCCTCCCACTGTTTGGTGTACAGAGAAATTATTTATATATATGTATAAATGTCTATTTAGTAACAGTTTCCCTCCCCTCCTTGCCCTGCTCCCCCCTCCATGGCCATAGCCCCGCCCCTCCACCTTGTACATAATGTATAGGAAAAGTCTATGTATGGTTGAGGGGGGAGGGGTGGCTTCAGAGAGCTGGGGGACCCCCTCCCCGCAAGCCCCCCTTATAGGCCAAGATCTTTGCTATAGGCCATTCCCTCCCCAGGGCATTTGGTGTCGGGTGGAAGTGGGAAGGGGAAAAAAAACGCATCTTGTTAATTATTTTTAATCTTATTTATTGTATATACCTTGGGGCTGGGGGGGGAGGCTGGGGAGGTGGGAGGGGGTCATGGGTCCCCTCCCTCCACCCCACTCCACTCCTTTTCTACGGCAATTTGTCTGTGTCTGTCCCCCTACCCTACCACCCACTGTCCCCATCCCATTGTTGTCTGGATGTGGTTCTATTTTTTATCAGTTGCCTTTCCCCTCCTCTCCCTCACTCCCTGCCCTGACCTCCTACCAACCTTCGTCTCTTCTTGCTCTTTCTTGGGCTTTCTGTACAACTCAACTTGTATACACTGTGTACACACAACCAGCCAAACGAAAATCCAACGGCAAACACTTTATCTGCAGGCTGTTTTGCCTTTGTCCTGCGACGCCTGAGTGGGCCTGGGTGGGGTGGGCATGCCAGAGATGGGAACATGGTTTCTCTGGAGCCCTGGGAGGTGGTGGGTTTCTTACATTATCTATTGCTGGCATATCAAATGAGCAAAATTTCATGCCTTCAACAAATTCTTACCATCTTGTATTTCCTGAGGATCAGGAATTTGGGGACAATTTACCTGGGTGGTTCTGACTTAGGATCTGTCTTGGTGTGGTCAAAGTGTCACCTACTGCTGTAGTCATCTGAAGGTTTGATGAGCTGGAGGACCAGTTCCATTGGTGGTTGGTTCACAGAGCTGTTGGTTGGAGGCCTAAGTTGCTCACTGCGTGGGTTTCTCCATCCTGCTACTTGAGCATCCCCACAATATGGCTGCTGACTTCCTCCAGAGCCAATAATCTGAGGGAGAGCAAGGAGGGAGCCACAAGACATTTATATCCTGATCTGCCACACTGTTCCTCAGGAACAAGTCACTAAATCCAGCACACAACCGAGGGATGGACAGTTAGACTACATTTCTTGAAGGGAACAGTATCAGTTTGGGGGTGTTTTTAAATCACTGTAGGCAGTCATGGGTATCAGGAGTTGGCTAGCTTTTTCTTGGCTAGACCTCTGTGTCCTTGAACTTTGGAATCTCAGGTCTACAGATGGACTGGTCGGATTCTAGAATCTGCCTTAGCGAGCTGAGGATTGTTAGTGTCATCAAGTCTTCAAGCAGCCTATACTATATCTAGATAGCAGCTAGATAGCATCTGGATTACCAGCCATGTTCTAGATTCTAGAGGCCTGGTAGTAGTGATAGTCAAAGATGGATCGTTGGTTTTCTAGAATTGTACGGTTAGCAGAATTAAGGATGAACCGTTAGCATCCTGAAGTAGCTATCACCTTTATTTGAAGCTCTGGGGTGGGATGTGAAATTAAGATCAGCCATTCTAGAATTGTGGTGGGTCCCAGTTAGAGTTCTGAATGTAGGTGCCATGTTTAGAGTGTGGGTGTTAGGGCAAGATCATCCCTGTAGGGACAGAATAACTTATAACTGGACTTTGGAATCAGACTGCCCAAGATGGAATCCTGGCTCTGACATTTATTAGGCATGTTTGGTCATCTATAAAATAGACTTCTGTTACAAATGAAAGAAGACAATGTGGCACGCTCAGCACTGTCGGATACATAGGGCCACTTACCCATCACTGGAGACCCTGAGAATCTTGGCAGAGGTCCAAGACATGGCGCGAAAAGAACAGGATGCTAGAGAGACTTGGCGCCATAGGCCCAGGGCCCAGGAATGGGCAGGAACCAGACAGATAGAGGCATAAACAAGACTCCTAGGGAGGTGCTAACTAGACTGACCCAACCTTTTAGCCATTGTCCAGGGAGCTCTGGAATGGTGGTCAAGAACCTTCTAAAAATGGCATGCCAGCTGTCTCATGGGATTGTATGGGTGTTTTTCTCTTGAGGAAGCATAGCTTTAGTCATCCTCTCAAAAGTACATCTTGGACCTATAAAGAGTGAGTAATCCTAGCCAGTCCTCACTGTGGAATAATGCTCTGGACTACAAGGTCAGTTTGAACCACAAAGTTAGCGGTTCAAAAATCACCAGCTGCTCCTTGGAAATTCTATACAGAGTCTCTATGAGACACCACAACCCCTTAATAACAATCCTAGTCAAGAACTTGACCACGTGAGGGAAAGACACCTCTCTACTGGAGGACTATTGAAGGTGGCACTGAGCAGGAGAAAAGTTGGCACAAGCCAATTTCTGGATCTTTCTAGAACAGCACTGTTGTAACTATTTGTGATGGTGGAAATGTTCTATATTCATTCATGAGGGTAACCATTTGCCACAGTCTTCATTTTGTTTTCGTAATTTGGCTACCATATTACGTATCACAATTCAAGAACTTTATAAAAACATTTTTTTAAAAAGATCGTGAATTGTATCCCAACTGAATCTCCCATGTTGAAATAGAAAAAAGATGGAATCAGCTTTTTGAAAGGAAAATGGCTGAGGGTAAGGGTCCAGTTACCCGCTGTCGCAATGCCACCCCCCTCACCCTCTGCCAGATGCCCTGTTTGCTTTGTTGTTTATTTTGAGATCTCTTCAGTCCTGCCTGGGGGCTTAGGTGGAGATGTGAAGTCATATTTGCAAAGCTGATAGAAACACCACACACAGACACACACTGGGGCCCTGGGGGCTGCTGAGCTTCTTGGGAAGAATAGACATGTCACACAATACATCGGAGCTGAGCTTATTCCCTTGGTGGAAGGTTGAACCTAGGCCAAGATTTTGGGAGAATGAAACCCGGAAGGGGATATTGAGCTAATCAGTGTTCTGCTGAAGAACAGAAGGACATTCATGGTTTTGGGGCAGGAGCACACTGGAGCCACAGACATAGATACTGTGCACTTTGTATCTGCTAGGCACTGTGTTTACTCCCTGAATGCAAGGTCTCCTTTAGCTTAGCTTTGCATCCACCTGGAGAAGTAGGTTGTGTTACTGCCCCATATTATGGGTGAGAGAGAGAGGCCAGATGGGGATTTGAGAAGCCTGGTTCCACAAGGTCAGTAGTAAAGTTCTTCCTTTTATGCAGCAGACCCAAGTTCAATCCCCAGCCCATGAACATGATGAACAGCCACAACCTGTTTATGAGTGCAGTTTTCTTTCATGTTACTATGGTGACGCTGTAGAACAATGCGCTGGACTGTGAGGTCAATTTGAGCTACAAGGTCGGGGCTTCAAACCCACAAGTTCCTCCTCAGAAACCCTATAAAGGATTGCTGTGAGTTGGAACCAATGCCACAGTGCTTAATAATGGTGCTGAGCAGGTTTCACGAAACTTCCAAACTAAGATAGACTGGGAGGAAAACCCTGGTGAACTACTTCCAAAAACCAGTCCGTGAAAATTCTGGGGATCACAACAGTGCAGTTACAGCCTATCAGGTGATGGCGAAGAACCAAGCAGCATTTGGTTCTGTTGTGAAGTCTCCATTGGATGGAGACGAACTCGACCACACCTAACAACATCCTGGCTCCAGTGTCCATGCAGGTCCATGCTCAATAGAACCAGGTTCTGGGTTGGTTATGAAGGGAACATTGAGAGATGAAGGTTCTGGTGACATTTCGTAAGTATGGTGACAGGCAGAGCACATTCCTGACAGGCGGCAGGTAGCAACCAAATTCCAGCTTTCTGGCCTGGTGTGGTATCCTGTTCACACCTGGTCTGTCAAATGGGCGTGGGAGGTGGATGGATGGGGCGTGGTCCACTATTCCAACTCCAGCTGTTGAGGGTAGCAAATAAGAGTGCTGAACTGGGGTCCTGGGTTAGATGTGGAATATGAATAAGCTGTGGGCTTCCAAACTGACATGTATTGTCACCCTACTGGCTCTGGCCAGAAGACACCCCACATTTAAATGTTCCCAGGAGAGAGATTAAGGGTGTGTCCATACAAGTCCTAGGATAGATTTAGGGTTTAGATTCCGAGGTCAACTCCACTGGGAACTTGTCAGCTGTCTATTCGGACACCATTCTATCCACCTGTCCCTTCTTCCAGCTAAAAAGCCTTTCTCAGCAGGTAGGTATACAAGGAGCTCTGGTAGCTTAGTGGTTATGAATACAGCTGCGAACCGCAAGGTCAACAGTTCGAAACTACCAGCTGTTCCGCGGGAGAAAGATGAGGCTTTCTGATTTAAAGATTTACAGCCTCGGAAACCCTGTATAGGGTTGCTGTGAGTCGGAACCGACTCCACAGCACATAACAACAACAACAACAAGGTATACACTGAGAGTGGGAGGGGGCAGGCAGGGCTGGTAGCAGTTGTCCATCTCCATGATCCTGGAAACTTCTAGAGTAACACTGTCCAATACAACGTTCTGTGGTGATGGAAATGTCTTGTAGGGTACTCTCACTAGTCACAGAAGATTTCATTGTACACAATTTCGACTGAAATAGTCCTCTGTAGTTCCTGGCTACCATAAGGAATCCTGCAGTCCATACTAACCCAGGGGGCCCACAGGGAAAGGACCTGGTAATCAACTTCTGTAAAGATTCTGTCAAGTGTCACTGAGTCTGTTTCAACTCATCGGGACCCTGTATAGGGCGTTCAAGGAACAGATGGAGGGTTTGAACTGCCGACCTTGCTGTTCAAACAGACCTTGCAGTCCAGTGCATTACCCTGTAAAGCCTCCGGGGAAGCTCTACTTTGTCACATGGGGTCACTATGACTTGGAATAGATTTGACCACATACAACAGTAACAAGTACTAGCCACTATAGTGAACAATGGAAAGTTCTAGGACGTTCCAGACAAACATTTTAAGCTTTACCTCAACAGAACAGATAGCCCAAAATGGAAAGATTGGAGTTGCCCTTTTGAAGGGAAAGTGAATGCTCCCAGACCACCCTCTCCCATACCACATACCTAGTTTGGCTTATTTTCTGTGTCCCCTTACACCTTCCTTGAGCGCCGGATCCTAGATCTGATGGTTCTAGACAGAGCTAGGCTTTCACGCCTGTGCACCCTGTATTTAACTAACACCCTAGCCCTTTTTCTGTTTTAAAAAACACCCCTTGACCTTGGCAGTGAAGTTTATTTCTCTGGGGGAGGGGAGTTATATACAGCAGTGACCCAGATATCCGGGAGCCCCTCAGCCCCACCAGGAGATCAGATAGGGAGAAGGCGCATTGGCAAAAGGCACACAGTGGCAATGGCCAGAGAAGGCCAGGAAATAAGGCTAAGGAGTGTAGTGTATCCTGGGAGACCCAGACGGGGAAACTGAGGCTCAGCAAGGTGCGAGGGGAGCTGGTCCCGAGAGCAGGCGTTGGTGCTTCTCTCACATCCAGACTACAGGAGGACACAGGGGCAGCCCCCATTCTTCTTGCGAGGAGTGGTGGGTGGGCTGGGCGGCAGCTCTTGTTCCTGGTATCGTCTGTGGAGAGGAAGAGGCCGGTGAGTTTCCGGGGCTAGAGGCGCTGGGACTGAAAGTGACCAGAGGGAGGTGTTTCCGCTCACCGGACAGCCCGCACCAGCTGCTCAAAGGCTTCGTCCACATTGAGGCGCAGCTTGGCGGAGGCCTCGAAGTAGGCCACGTGGTGGGAGGCGCTGAAGGTGGATGCTTCGGATCGGGGCACCTGAGGAGACACAGGTAGGACTCAGGGCCTGGTCTGGAGCACACACCACCACCCCACACCCCCCAGCAATGAAAAGTGACAGCAGTGTGTGTTCTAACGGTATGCACTAATGGGGGTTACATGCCACCCCCGATGTATATACTGAGAAAGAACAGGCAGGCAGAATAGTGCCCAAGTAGTCAAATGTCAACTTCTCAGTTCCAGACTGACGCTTGAGTCTACTGTAGTTTTGATGCAAATAACATGCCCCAGGCCTGCCTCCACTCCCAGACATTTTCTTGTGCTAATTTCTTTTAAGTGCTGTTGTAAAAAGGTTTAAACCCTGAATTTTACTTCTGGTGTGAGTAGATACACACTTCCCTGGGCCTCCCTCCTGACATCTTAAGGCTACAGCAAGTAGGTTGATAGACAGGCAAAGCAAGGTGGTGTGGTTACTTCCAGAAAGAGTTCTGGAGACAGTATCGGGGGAGAGCTCAAAGGGTTTGTTGGGAATCTTGGTGTGGCGCTGGAGAGTAGGTATGGCACCTCAAGGTTGGTTTGGACCCAAGGTTGGCAGTTCAAACTTACTAGTCACTCCTCAGAAACCCTATACAGAGTCACCATGAGTCAGAACCGACTCAATGGCACTTAACAACAAGTACAGTCAGAATGTACTTTAGAAAGGACATTACAAGCAGAGAAGAAAGTTTTAGCAAAGTCAAACCACCTCAGAGACTTCATCTAAAGAATGAGTTGTGTAGCAGTAATTGAGAATAGGGAAGAAGCCGTAGGGATGTAATGGGTTATGCACCGGGCTTGTTGTTGTTGTGTGCCATTGAGTCGGTTCC
>NW_006408634.1:7592605-7618889 GCF_000296735.1 Chrysochloris asiatica
GGGCTATACCTGTGTAAAATGAGCTCTGGTGGCACAGTGCTTAGAGTTTGGCTGCTAACAGAAAGTTGGCGGTTTGAATCCGCAGGAGAAAGATGTGGCAGTTTGATTCCCTAAAGGTTGTTGTTGTTGTTGTCAGTCCCCACTCCTAGCACCTTGTGTCTCACAGAAGGAAACTTTACCTGGTTCTGTACCATCCTCACATACAGAATCACTATGAGTGAGAACTGACTGAATTCAACAACGAAGACATGATAGCCCTGGATACCTATGAGAGGGGCAGTTAGACTCTATCCTAGAAGATCACCTGGAGGGCAGGGGGGGCACACCTGTAGATGTAATCCAATCCCATTTGGGAATGGGTCTTCTTTGTTGTGTTAATGATACCACATATGAATGTCTTAGACCTAATTATTTTTGAGACATAAAAAGAGATTAGATCTAGAAACCCTAGCTAGCAAAATGGATCAACACTTGGCACTAACCAAATGTCAAGTGGTTCCAACCCCACTAGTGGCTCCTGAAGAAGCTCTGCCAGCACAGTGGTTACCCGTCGGGCTGCTAACCTTACAGTCAGTGGTTCAAAACTACCAGCAGCTCCGAGGGAGAAAGATGAAGCATTCTGCTCCCATAAAGATTTACAGCCTTGGAACCCCTACACAGATTTCTGAGGCAGAACCAACTCCACGGTACATAACCACCACCACCAGCGAGTCCCAGGAAGAAAAGATCTAGCGATCTGCTCCTGGAAAAAGAGGACAACCTAGTTCTACTCTGTCCTATAGGGTTGGAGTGCACTGGCTAGTACTCAACAGCACAACACAGAGAGGAGCAAGCAAAGACAAGGAGGAGATCCCTAAGAGACTCCCGGACCACTAGAGAAGTTGAGAAAAGAATTCTCCAAAGAGAGCCTTCCCCAGAGCTGACACCCTGAATTTAGACTTCTGTTGTTATGAAGTGCTGTCAAGTCGGTTCCGACCCATAGTGACCCTGTATAGGGTTTCCGAGGAGTGGCTGGTGAGCTTGAACCACTGACCTTGCAGTTGAAACAACTTTGCAGTCCGGGGCATTAACCTACAGCACCACACCTCCTAAATATGAGATGAGGTTTTCTGATTCAGAAAAAACAACAACAAAAAAAAAAACACAACGCCCTGGAAACTCTGTACAGGGTCGATATGAGTTGGAACCAGCACTTCACAACATCAACAAACTCTGAAAAAATATTTTTAATCCCACCCACTTATGGTATTTCTATTACAGCAACACTAGGAAACAAAGATTAGTAACCAAGTGCTTAACCCCTTTCTGCCACCTTCATGGAGAGGGGAAAGAAGACGATGAAACCATTTATAGGGTATTGAACTCCCTGGTTGAAAAACTGCACCACTGTCCTGGGGGCACTAGGGAGCCATGGGAGGTCTAGGAGCCAGAGAGGGGCAGGATCAGCTCTGGGGTCAGGTGGGAGAGGCTGACTGAAGGGAAGATACTGAAGGCTGGGCTGAGGGTCCAGGGCTGTAGGAACAGAGAAGGGGCAGGACAGAGACCATCAGGGGTCAGGGGCTCCTGTGTGTTGGTCTCTCAGCCAGGTAGTGTTGAGGATCCAGAGGTCTGATTTGGGGCTAATGCACCTGCCTTGTACCAGTGAACTGTGTATTGAGGTGGGGAGCAGACACCAAGGGAACCCCAGGAGGCTTGCTGGGAAGAACCTCCCAGGCTGAGAGGGAGCCCTGGGGTCCCCCACCTGACGCTGGGTCTCCAGGTCCGCCTTGTTCCCAACCAACACGATGGGAAAATCGTCCCGATCCTTGACACGGAGGATCTGCGTGAAGAGCTTGCTTACTTCGTTGAAACTGGGGGGTAAAGGGGTGGGGGGGAGACATGAGAGGTTAGGAGCCAAGTGCTTAAGTGTTTGTGCCACCCGGGGACAGAACCCCACGTTGTTGCTCTTGAGCTGATTTTGACTCATAATGGACAACTGTCCCATAGGTTTCCAATGGCTGTCATCTTTATGGGAGCAGACTCCCCCACGTGCAGCATCAGGTGGATTCTACCAGCCGACTTTGTGGTTAGCAGCTAAATGCTTTAACCATCGAGCCACCAGGTCTCCTCTCCATGAAGATGAAACCAAATTCCACTGCCATCAAGTTGATTTCAATTTACAGGGTTTCAAGGCTGTAAATCTTTACAGGAACAGACTGCCTCATCTTTCTCCCTTGGAGTGGCTGGGAGGTTTGAACCTCTGACCTTTCCATTAGCAGCCGAGTATTTAACTACTGTACCACCAAGGCCCCCTTCCCAGAAACAAGAAAGGAATGGAATCATACAGGGAATTCAACATTGGGTTGAAGACCTAGGACTGTATCCTGGGGAGCTTAAGGAGTCCTCAGAGGTCTGTAAGCAGGAGAGGGGCGGGGTCAGCTCAAGGGTTAGGTGGCAGGCCTGGTTGACTGAACGGGAGGCCTGGTCCGTCCCTCCCCACTCTATTCCTTACCAGCCCTCACCTCTGTCTGTCGTTGATGGCATATACCAGCAGGAAGCCGTGACCAGCACGCATGTATTGCTCTCGCATGGCACCAAACTCCTCCTGGCCTGCGGTGTCCAGGACTGTGGGGACAAGCGAAACAAGGCTCCCTCTGCCCCAGCCACCCTCATGGACCCTCAGCCCTTCTGCCTCCCACCTCCCACCACCACTCTGTGCTATCCTCACTGTCCAGCCGGGCTGGGATGCCATCCACTGTGCAGATCTTGGTGTAGGAATCCTCGATGGTGGGATCGTAGTCAGACACAAAGTAGGACTGGTTGGGGTGGGAAGGGCACTGTTAACTGTATTACCCCACAGAGGGGATGTACCCTGCCCTGAGGACCCCTTCTGTCCACCTCTCTCTGGGTCTGGGTCCCTCCTCTCTGTTCTTTGGATCTCTGTTATCCCCTGTCTCTCGGTCCCACTCTCTGGGTCTCTGTTTTCCTCTATCTGGATCTCTGTCCCCCTCTCTTTCTTTTCCTCCCCTCCCCCCAGGTCTCTGCTCTCCCAGGCATCCTAAGTCTCTCCTCTTTTCTCTCAGTCTCACATTCTCTGTGTTTCTGTGTCCCCTCTCTCTCTGGGTCTCCATCCCCTTCTCTGGGTCTGTGTCCCCTCCCCCCCCAATCTGTGTCTCCCTCTCTCTGAGTCTTTGTCCCCACCCCCTTTGAGTCTCTATCCCCCCTTTCTCTTGGTTTCTGTATCCCTCTCTCTCTCTGGGTCTCTATCCACCCCCCATCTTTGTCCTCCCCTCTCTCTAGGTCTCTGTCCCCCTCTCTCTCTGGGTCTCTTTCTAGGTCCCTTTCCACTTCACTGTCTGGGTCTCTCTTTCCCCCTCTCTGGGTCTATGTCTTTATCTTGTCTCTGTCCCCCTCTCTCTGGGTCCCTTTCCCACTTTCTTTCCTTCCCTACCCTCCCCCCAGGTCTTAGCTCTCCCACGCTTCCCAAGTCTCTTCCCTTTTTTCTGAGTCTCTCTCTCTGTCCTCCTCTCTTTCTGGCACAAACTACATCTCTCATTGTGATTACTTCCTGGTTGTGTGACATTGCTGGAATCACTTCCCCTCTCTGAGCCTCAGTTTCCTCATTTAGGAAATAAGGATAAGAGTAATCTGACATTTAATCCAGTACTGGGAGAGTCTGGGAAAAGCACTTTAACTGGTACAGTAAGACCTCAGTTATTGGAAGCGCTCCTTGAATATGTACCCGCTTGTTTCTTCTTCCTCCTCCCCCCCACCTCCTCAAGTGGCCTCCAGCTTCTCCTCCCAGGGGAAGGTCCTGGTTCCAGTCCGGCCATGGAGAGGCTGCCCCGCCCGTGGTCTGAGCCCCTCCCTTCCTGCCTGGGTCCCTCTTGAGCCAGCCTAGCCTTTGGCCTGCTCTGGATCAGCCCCTGGATGCCAGAGCCTGGAGCTGGGGCTTTCTGGACCTAGGAAGAGGCTCTCAATGCAGGAGCTTACTGGGGTCTCCTGAGGGGTCTGGGGTCCCAGGAATTTCTGCAGTGATGGATCTCAGGGGCAAACCCCTTTCATAGTTTCTCTCATATGGTGAGGGATTCTCTTTAGAGTTACATCAGTAGCGAGAAGGGGTAATCTCTTCTCAGTTCCCCAGGGAACTGAGGGCTGTAAGGCTGTGTCTTGGTTGTTAAGGGGTCCTTGGTGAGGGCTTGTCCAAAAGCCAGGGTGCAGGGACCAGGTCCTGGGCAGGTTGCAACCCGGGACGGCAGGGGTGAGGGGTGGTATTAGGGTAGTGAGCTTAAGATCAAGGGTGAGAACTGGAGTTGAACCTAGAAATGGCTCCTAGCAATATTCTGTTGTCCAATATAGGTATGTGCCCAAACAGTTTTTGAGACCGTGAGATGTAGTTAAAGGCTCACACAAGGTCTTTTGGGGGTGGTGCCAGCTAACAGGGTACTTCACTCACAGGAATGATTTAAGGGGCATCAAGGGAGAGAGAAGAGTGTAGGGGACACTCAAAATGGAGAAGAGGTTGGATTTCTCTGGGGAGGAGATCTGAGTCTGGCAGAATGGGGGTTGCTAGGACTTAGGGTCTTGGACTTCTCTGAAGTTGGCCAAGAGGCAGAATCTTTTGAAATCTTTTGGTCTGAGGGGAAAGGTTCTCAGGGCAGGGGCTGAAGGATACTTTTCTCAAGGACTAGCTGGCCCCCAGAAAGAACGAGGTCTGGGTGTCATTTCTAGAAGTTGAGGCTGAAAGACAGAGGCATACCGTCAAGAGAAGTTCTGAATAGGTTAGAAAAGATAGGGTGCAGAGGTTGGGAGAGATGGAGCTTAGGGAGGAAGTGGTGACAATGCTGGATTCGGGGTGACCCAAGGAGGCGTCAGGGAAAGACCAGCAGAAAAGCGGGGTCCTGAGTACTAGGGGTGGGGGAGGGAAGGTAGGTCTCAGGATGCAAGTTTAGGAAGAAGGTCCCGCGCGTGTCGAGGGTGGAGGCCATCAACAGGGCTCAGGGTCACAATCTGTGGGGCTCTTTTAAAATTAGATGGCTTCATAGGAGCTTCTCAGTGATGGGTTTTAGGGAAATTAGGGTCTGGGGGGCACCCCCCAGGGTGAGGGCCCACTACCTGGATGAACTGGATGGTCAGCGCGCTCTTGCCCACGCCGCCGCCGCCCACGACCACCAGCTTGTGTGTCTCGCTGGGTGGGGGGTCCCCGGGCCCAGGCCCCCCGCCCCGGGGCCGCCCCCGCCCCGTCCCGGTCGCCGCCCCGCTGCTCATGTCGCCACCGCTGCCGCCGCCGCTACCGCCTGGGGGGGAGCCGGGCGGGGCCTGGGGCGGGCTATGCTAACGAGTTAATGTATATTCATGAGCCCCGTCTTAAGGAGGAGGCAAAGCCCGGGAGGAGGAACTATGCTAATCAGAGGCAAGGAAACCTAGTTCGACACTGAGGGAAAATCTGAAAGGGGCGGACACATGCTAATGAGTGAATTTTGCTCTCTTTAAACTGCGCTTTGCGCTCTCAGCCGGCAGGCCGCCTGGGGCGGGGCGGGAAGCTACTTTGGGGCGGATCTATGCAAATCAGGATCCCTGTGTGGTGGCTTTTCCCGACACCCTCCCTAAGTCCTTATTCGGGGAAGCGAGGCTGGCCGATTCGCACAGGGCCGTATATAGGCGCGCTCCGAGGAAGGCTTGGATCCTGAGGGAAAACGCCACCTCCCACCTGGGACACGAGCCAAACTCCCGACCCGGGCGTCTGGGCTGCATGCTGGCGTCTCTACTTGCTAAGGGACCCAAGCTTCCGGTTCCCGCTGTCCCAGCCAAACGGAAGATAGACTGGGAGGGGGAGCTGAGGCCCAGGAGGGGGACAGCCGGGTAACGGGCCTGGGAGGAGCCGTGAGATCACTGCATTCCTAACCCATGAGCCAGCTCGCCAAGGCCCGGACGCCCGGGTCATGAAGTGTTTGTGGCCAGGATTTCTGGCTCCTGGAAGAAAAGGAGCTGAGAGCCCAGACTCCTGGGTTCCTGGGAGAGGAAGGGACTGGAGGCTTGGATTCTTGGGCTCTGGGAACGATGTGGACGGCGGGTCCTTACTTTAGGCTTGGTAAAGGAAAGAGTAGGGTGCCCGAATTCTTGAGTCCTGGAGTTGAAGAAGCTGGGGGCCCGGAATACTGGGGTAGGGGAGCCCGGACTTGTGTCCATGTAAAGTGCGAGCTGGGGCATTCCCTGTTTTCAGAGAGAAGGGGCTTGAGGGGCGGAACGCTAAGTCTAACAAACAGGTCTCTTAACTCCTGATACTGAAGGAGGAGGAAACGTAAACCTGGAGTCCTCTGCTCTAAATCGGAGGAATAGGGGTACTAATGAAGAGGAGGCTGTAGGGATGGGGCCCTTGGTTCTAAATTTGGAGGGAACTAGGTAATCGGGATTCCAGGATCTCAAGAATATGCGCAGGAGTGAGCCTCTAAAGAGTTGGATGCTTTTTCCCTGCTCACTCTGAGGAACTAACTACAATTCCCTAGCATCTTTTTTTTTTTAATCCGGCTGAGTACCTCTTACGCCACTTCCTGTTCCGCTACCCTTTCCGCGCGCGCGCAGGGCACTGTGGGGGGGGGGGGCCTCATCGCGGGCTCCTGAAGCTACGCCCACTTCACCTCTCACCGTCTTGCTGTCCCTGCGTGACGGTAGCGACGCGCGGACTACGCCTCCCGGCGTGCATCGCGCGAAGCCAGCCTGAGGGTTGCATTGCCTGCTGGGAAGTCGAGTCCGGACGCTTCCCACCAGCCTTCACGGCACCGTGCTCAGTACTTGCAATCCCGGCAAGCTCGGCGGTGCCTTAGCCCCTCCCCTCCCCTCCTCTTCGGCTTCCGAGCCCCGCCCCGCCCCGCGCCGGGGCCGGAGCCGCAGCCCGAGCGGCGGGGTAAGATGGCGGCGGTGCCCGGGCCCGCGGAACTCGGGCCTATTAGGGTGGGCGGGGCGAAGTCGGGTCATTGGTTGTCTTGGGGTCTTCCCCACACGCCGCGGGGCCTGAAGGGCTTAGCTGGGTGGCCTTGGGCCTGGTAGTGGTGGCGGAGTCTGGCGCCGAGCGGGGGGGGGCCTTATCAGGGCCCCGGGACGCGTCGTGGGAGTCGGGGGGCGTCTACAGGACGCTCCCAAAAGGACTGGGGGCGTCCACAGGGCCTGTCCGAGACTGGGGCCTATCCTCGGTCATCTGGCTGGCCTGGGTGGTGTCTGAAGGCACTAGATCGTCTGTTTGGGCTGACCGGAGGCTGGGGTCTGTTCTGTGGATTCTGGGGCCATCTTGAGATCTTGAAATCGGTTTTTAGGGGTGAGGGAGGTCTGCAGAGCCACCTAGAGTGCCTCGAGGGGTGTGTGTTAGGGATGTGAGGGGTCCACACGGACTTGTCTAAGGCTGAGGCTCATCTACAGGGTCTGGGGCCATTTAGCGGGCCTGGAAGGTAGTAGTCAAGGGCTTAGGACCCTCCAGAGGGGATGGATGTGCCCAGCAAAGTAGGAAGACAGATACTGAGATGTATTGAGAGGTCTGGATGGCTCTCCAAGATCTGAAAAAGTGGCTAATCTGGGTGACAGAAGGCTGGGACGTTTAGAAGGGCCTGGAACCATCTAGGTGGCTTTGGGTGTGACTCCTGAGGTTTGGGTTCAGTCATAGAAGTAAGTACCTGGGAGTATATCTGCCAGAATGCAGACTTTAGCCTGGAGGAAATTCAAATGCTTTTTGCTGCTCAGAGAACAAGACAAAATAAGTTGTGAGAAATTGTCCCCAGCTGAAATGTACGTGGCCTTCAAAACGTAATTCCAAGGGAAAATGATTTTAAATGATGTGTTGCCTGGGGTTGTAGAGGCTGTGTTGCCCATGGACATCTGGGAAAGTCTAGAGGACCATCTAGCCCACTGTGTTTCAAACTCTTGTGACCTTGATCATCCATAAGAAATATGGTTTTCATTGAGACCTATCACATACCTCTGGTAGTGTAGTGGTTACGAGTCGGGCTGCCAGCCTCAAGGTTAGCAGTTCGAAATTACCAGTGGCTCCGCAGGAGAAAGATGAGGCGTTCTGCTCCCATAAAGTTTTACAGCTTCCGAAACCCTGTGCAGGGTCACTATGAGTTGGAATCAATTTCACGGTACTTAACAACAACAACATCACGTACCTACATACCTTCATTACTGAATACCAAAGTTCACGAAGTTGCATTTCCACTTACTCCTTATAATGCCAAGCTGGGCTGCTAACCGCAGGTCATCAATTTGAGCCCACCAGCTGCTCCACAGGAAAAAAGATGCCACAGTCTTTTTGTAAAGATTTACCATCTCCAGAAACCGTATGGGGCATTTAGTCGAAATGTTCTTGATGGCAGTGGCTTTTTTTCCCTTTGAATACATACTGAAGACTTTATCAGTGACTTCTGTTAAATTTTGTTAAGCTGTCCAGTGAAGTACTCAACTGTGCCCAGTCCCTATTGTTGGGGGAAACACTGCTCTAGAGAGTCTGGAGGACCTTCTCATGTCAGGGTGGGGGTTTGCTGGCAGGTCCACAGTGCCTGGGACATGTCTGCAGGGACTGGGAGTCAGCTGGACTTGCTGGAGTTTCTTAGGTGACTTCTCTGACCAGTGCTGGAGAGCAGCTCTTAGCGGGGAGCTGTCCACTAGAACAGAGGAGATGGATAAATATTCAGGAAAGAGGCCTGTGTCTTTGTAAAGGGCAGGCAACAGCTCCATTGCAGGTGGCCATACTTCTAGAGCCAGGGAAGGGACCCGCAGTCTTGGAGCCTCTGAGGCTGAAGGTAGGGCTTTGGGATCACTTAGCAACCTAGTGGGAGCAAGACCTGGGTCGAGGAGGTCTTTTCTTTGTAGGTGTGCAGCTGCGGGAAAGCAAGTGAAGATTCTGGGACTTATATTGAGCACATAGATGTGCCCCATGTGTGGCAGGGGTCAGTCCTGTTTAAATCCTCAAATGGGTCCTATCATTTGGCTCGTCTTCCAAAGAAAGTCAACTGAGTTGGGTTGTTAGGGATCCCACAACGTGCCCGGAATCTTTGTTTGCAAAGTGGCAGATTTGTGATGACTGGGAGCACCTACTGGTAAGGTGGAGGGTCAGAGAAAAAGGAAGACCCCAGTGAGATGGATTGGCAAAGTGGCAGGATCAATGGGCTCAAGTGTGGCAACAATTGTGAGGTTGGCCCAGGACCGGGCAGTGTTTTTTATGTTGTACATAGGGTCGCTATGAGTCGGTACTGACTCGACGGCACCTAACAAAAATAACAACTGCCAAAGTCATCATATTTCCTGAACCCCACTAATCAAGGTATCCTACCCAACTGAAAGATGGCTTTTCAACTCCCTGCGTCAGCAATACATGTAAAATTTCTGTGACCTTCTCCAGGTCACTGCGGGGTGTCGGTAGGACAGGCAAGAGGATAGTATGTGCCCTTGAAGGGTAGCGATTTAGGGTCAAAAGGGGCAGGCAGGTTTTGCAGACCACTCTGCTAGTTCCACCTCAGCGTTAAGCCTGTGGATACATTTCTGGTCCCTTACCATTGGGGAAAGCTGATCTGTGGAAAGCCTCCTGAGTTTGAGGCATGGTGCCGAGGGCCCCCTGGTACCTGGGCAAATACTTCTGGATTCACGGGATCAGGGAACACAGTATTTGACATCACAACTCAACAGAATATCTGGTGTTGGCGTGGCTCCGTCGAGGATTGGGAACAAGATCTCGGAGTTTGACTAGATTGTTGGGGAAGCTGTGGGGACTGAGGATGGGGTGTTGGGATCAGAGCCTGGGTGGGTCTCCTTTCCACAGAAGAGACAGCTAAAATCCAGGAGGGGGAGAGAACCACTCCCATCTCTCTGGTGGGAGGACTCACTTGGGTTTTGGGGGGCTACTGGGATGGGACTGGGAAGAAGAGGGCACCCTGCAATCAGGACTCCAGTCGGGACCACATTGGAGGACCAGGAGACTGTTGTGTGCCACCCCTTCTACTCCTGCACTGCCCCTCTTCCAAACTTGTCCCCCAACCACCAGGTGACCATGGAGGAGGATGATGAGTCTCGAGGGAAGACGGAGGAGTCGGGTGAGGAGCGGGGTGACGGTCCACCAGACAGAGACCCTACGCTTTCTCCTTCCGCGTTTATCCTGGTGAGGCTGGAAATAGCGGAGGAAGGGGCTGGGAGTCTACATGCCAGAGGCCATTGGGTGTCTCCCTGGGAACAGGGATCGGAGCTTTGACCCCCGTTTCTCTGTCTGGTCTCCTCTCTCTGCAGCGGGCCATTCAGCAGGCAGTGGGGAGCTCGCTGCAGGGGGAGCTGCCGAACGAGAAAGGTAGGATGGCTTCTGGTGTCCTAGCTCCCGGCCACATCTCTGCATGCTTCCACTCCAGCACATTGTTTCTGTGGAGACCTCCAGGGTGCCATAGATGGACTCAGGATCTGGTGGAGAGGAAACCGAACCACCAGGCAGGATGGCAGGTGCTATAGTAGAAGAAGTACCCACTGTTGGGGGCGTGAGGCCCACCAGAGTGAACGTGGCAGGAGGTGGGATCAGGGAAGACTTCAAGGAGGCCACAGCCATACTGGGTCTCTAAGAACATGTTAGAGCTGCCAGCTGAAGAGTGCCTCAGGGTGGGAGCAAGGGGAAGTGGGACAGTCAGGGAGGTCATGAACAGAGCTTGTCTCAGATGCCAAGCTGAAGCCTTTGGGCTTCCTGCAGATGTGGCGAAGGACAGATAAGTGAGTTTGTGGTCCACCAGGAATCCTCTTCTGGGGCATGGAGGACATCCTCTGGGGCCTGAGTGGGGAGGCCACCAATCCTGCTCCTCTTTCCCCTCCTTCCTAAGAGCTGCACCTTGACCCCTGTCTGCAGACCCTACATGGTTCTCTCTCTCCAGATGGCTCCCGGTGTTATGGCCTACGTTGGAGGCGCTGCCGGAGCCCACGGTCAGAGTCCCGTACCCAGGACTCTGGGGGGACGGACACAGCTGCTGTGAGTAAGGAGAGGGGGCCGGGGCCCAGGCTTTTGGGTCCAAGGGAAGAGGGGGCTGGGATTCAGGACTCAGGTTTTGATGGAGGGAGGGGTTGGGGCTATGCCTGAATTCTGGAGGCCTTCAGGGTAAGGGGTCAGGTTGGACAGTTGTGTTTCCCAGTGGTCTCCTGTCATACTTCCTGAGAGGTAGGGGTTGTAGAAATGGGACTTGTGGATCGTGCATGGGTGGGGACAG
Source organism: Chrysochloris asiatica (assembly GCF_000296735.1). Classification (NCBI taxonomy): domain Eukaryota; kingdom Metazoa; phylum Chordata; class Mammalia; order Afrosoricida; family Chrysochloridae; genus Chrysochloris; species Chrysochloris asiatica. The sequence continues at coordinate 7,603,804 of NW_006408634.1, forward strand.
CGTGGAACTTACCTGGCCTGTTTCAGGTGTTGGACATGGCCGCAGACAGCTTCCTCGCGGGGCTGGTGAGCGTTCTGGAACCCCCTGACACCTGGGTGCCTAGCCGTCTAGACCTACGGCCTGGCGAGTGAGTACTGGGCAGAAAGAGCGGAAGGGGCTTCCTGGCGTGGGGGCAGGAGGCAGTCCCAGGCTCACTGCCCCTTCCACCTTGCAGAAGTGAGGACATGCTGGAGCTGGTGGCTGAAGTCCGCATTGGTGACAGGGATCCTGTCCCTCTGCCCGTGCCCAGCCTGCTGCCCCGTCTCCGGGCCTGGAGGACGGGCAAAACGGGTATGTGGGGCCAGGGTAGGGTGGTGGTGGGGGACTTGGCTTGTCGTTGTTTTTATTGGTTAACTGTAGCAGCAACTACATCACTTAGACCATTAGTTCCATACTCTTAATGCTTTCTTCCTGTATGAGGACAATAAGCCCGTCTGACGCACACAGTAAAAAGTGACCTGAGAGCTGCCACGCCCCAGCAGTGTGGTCACGTGGGGCACTGCGTAGTCACCTAAGTGCCTGGACAGTCTGCCTCCCAGGATGGACACTCTTTAGCATTTTCTTTCACATAAGGCACATGTTCCGTGTCACACAACAGGTTGTTCATGGTAGACCGACTCAGTCTGTTTGAGTCTGTTGTCCATTATCCAAACAAAGGCCTGCTCCCCACCCCATTTCTAGGGGTTCCTTGTGAGCAGTTCAGATCATGGTTCAGACTAGAGTGGTGTCGGGGCCCCCCCAGGACAGGACTGGGAACCTGCATTTCTCACAAATTCCCAGGCGATGCTGCCATTGCTGCTGTCTCTGATGTTGGCACTGAGACCAAGGCACACAACAGGGCTTCAGGAGGCTTGTGGGAGAATTCCATTGTTTTTTATTCCATTTTCCCACGAACTTACTGAAGCCCCCTCACATTTACTGGGGGCTAGGAAAGAGGCCAGAAAGGTGGAGGTGGCGCTGGAGAAGCATCTCGCAGGCCTGCCCCTCCTTGTCAGGTCACGGGTGTCTGGCCCCTGTTTCACAAGACACACAGGATCCAGAGACCCATGCCCGGAGATCTTTGTTTCTTCTCCGTTCAGAGGAAAGAGCCATGGTAGTGCCATGGTTAAATACTCAGCTGCTAACCAACAGGAAGGCGGTTTGAATCCACCAGCGGCTCCCTAGGAGAAAGCCCTGACGATCTGCTTCCATAAATATGATAGCCTAGCAAACCTTAGGGGCAGTTCTCCTCTGTCACACAGGGGAGGGTTGTGGTGAGTGGGAATCCACTTGATGGCATGTGACCACAACACAATCAGAAGCACCAGTGGGCTGTAGTTACCAGGATAAGTAGATACTAAGGAACTCAGCCTGCTTGATTTTCATCGTACCCCATTACTGTCAAGTCAGTTCCAACTTGTAGGGACCCTTTGTTGGTGTTAAGCGCTACTGAGTCAGTTCCAACTCAGTGCCCCTTTTGAGAGTTTCCGAGGATTGGCTGGTGGGTTTGAACTGCAGACTTTGCAGCTGGCTGTCCAGTGACATATCAGGAACCCTATAAACCACGGTCTTTTGTGGTGTTCCTTTGATGGAGGCAGGAGCCTACAAAAGTCACATTTGGGCCGACGTAACGGCATGAGTCCCCCGCGTGTAGCTGCAACACAGTTCGGCTCTGTAGTGGCAGCCACCTCCTGTGTGGCCCGAGGCTCTGTGCTGGGCATTTGTTACCTGCCTCAGGCACCCCAGGGGCCACCTCTGAGACATAACCTTGCTGGAGTAGTGTGGCGTGCAACCTTGTCATCAGTATTTGCTACAGGAGTAATAGTAACATCTGCAGCTCAGAAAATAAATTCTTGTTCTGAAAGATGTTCCTATAGCGTAATAACCTAAGGCCATTGAGTTGATTCTGACTCATAGCGACACTGTCTAGGGTTTCTGAGTTATAAATCTTTACTGAGCTGACAGTCTCACCTTTCTCCCTCAAAGCGGCTGGTGTATTTGAACCACCCACCTTGCAGTTAGCAGTCCACAGTCTAACCCACAATACACCAGGGTTCTTTATAATGTAATAACAGTTTTAATGAAAATGATTTCAGCCAGGGTCAGCAAACTTTTCCTTGAAGAAGGAGCGGACAGTAAATGTTTCCATAGCATCTTTGTCGTAAGGACTCTACTCTGCCCTCATAGTGCTAAAGTGGACTTCTCTCGAATAATGTCTGTAAATGTGCCTGTGTTCCAGTGAAACTTTATTTACAAAAAAACAGCTCTGGGGCCAGATTTGCACATACACCCCCACCCCCCAGCCTGTGGTTAACAGGTATATATGGACTAGCAGGGGTTTTCAGGGGTGGGTGGTCTTTTCCTTCTTAGCTGTTTTCAGTTGGAATGTATCACTGTAATTAGTTGCTGTTGCCTCTTTTCCGACTCATGGCGGTCATCCACGTGTGATTGATTCAGAGGGTTTTCAAGGCTGGGACCTTTCAGGAGTAGGTCGCCAGGTCACTTTCTGAGCTGCCTCTGGGAGGATTTGAACTGCAAATCTTTCCGCTGGTAGTTGAGTATGTAACCATTTGTGTCAGCTGGTCACTCCTCATAGACCTCACATTTGGTTCCCAAATCTGAGCCCACCTCCATCACTTGAGTGCATTTGCAGGGAATTTTGTGTTTGTTTCGTTCACCTGCCCAACCAGAGCCCCTGCACAGTACATGCCTCAAGACGGGTGGTCAGTAAAAATGTGTAGGCAGGATGGAGGAATCCCCCTCCAGTGATGTCATTCTGCTCTGGTTTTGCTGTTCAAAATCCCTTGTTGACGAGGAGGACAGAGGTGGAACAGAGGTATTGCCTGGTTTGTCTGAGACCAAGTTGCTAGTGAGGACTGGTGCATGGTGGGAGAGCCAGGAGGTGATTCTCAGCTTCTGCTCCTGATGCCAGCTTCCGGCCTTGCAGTGGTGGTAGCGAGCAGAACTACATCATGTGGAACGTGTGGCCGCAGGCTGGAGGTTTAGCCCAGCCACCAGTGGCAGGGCAGCCTTAGTCTCTGAGTGTGAGGTGAGACTCTGGTGTCCCTAGTCAGTGAGATCGCTGGATGGCTCAAGCCACTCCTCCGCCCCTGGTCTGTTGATGGGAATTCACCTTCTTTTCTTTGCACAGTACCCTCTATAAAGCAGGGCCGCTCCCTCAGAGATAGCAGGCCAGGGCCCTGGTGGCCGACTGAAGCAAGAAGCGGGGGGTTTCCCTGTCCCACCTCAGCCTCCTCGTTTGTTTTTCCTCAAAAGAGTTCCGAGGCTTCGAGGAGACCAGGGGTTCCTGCTCTGTCCCAGTGCTGGGGGGTGCAGGTTCCAGAGCAGGTGGACTGGGTTTGACCCTGACACTGCCCCTGCTCTCTGCATGACATTGGACTAGATGCCCTCTGCCTCAGTTTCCTCCTGTGAGCTGCTGGTCTCTGCACCTGTTATGTGGTGTTGGGAGTTGTATGTGTGCTGCTATACAAAGAGGAGAGTTGTGTGCTGTGTGAGAAGGTACTGGCTTGTCCTGTGGCATCTGTCACCCCTGACCTCTTGCTGTCCCCCATTCTGTTGCAGTTTCTCCACAGTCTCACGCGTCTCAGCCCACCTGTGCCCGCCACCTCCTGACCTTAGGCACCGGAGACGGGGGCCCTGCCCCTCCCCCTGCCCCCTCTTCTGCCTCTTCCTCCCCTTCCCCTTCCCCCTCATCATCCTCACCATCCCCTCCGCCACCCCCACCTCCCCCAGCACCCCCCGCCCCAACTGCTCCACGATTTGACATCTACGACCCTTTCCACCCCACCGACGAGGCCTACTCCCCACCCCCTGCTCCAGAGCAGAAATATGACCCTTTTGACCCCACCGGCTCCAACCCCAGTTCCTCAGCTGGGACCCCCTCACCAGAGGAGGACGAAGAAGAGGAAGAAGAGGAGGAGGAGGAGGAAGGTCTGTCGCAGAGCATCAGCCGTATCTCGGAGACCCTCGCGGGCATCTATGATGACAACAGTCTGAGCCAGGACTTCCCAGGCGAGGAGAGTCCCCAACCGGACCCCCCGCCCCCGGCTCAGGCACCAGCTACCCCACCCCAGGTGGATTCTACACGCACTGATGGGGCCACCCGCCGGCGCGTCTTTGTGGTGGGGACTGAGGCGGAAGCCTGCCGGGAAGGCAAGGTCTCCGTGGAGGTGGTGACTGCCCCGCCAGCCCCGGCCGAGCCTGAGATTGAGGAGGGTGAGATCGTGCAGCCCGAGGATGAGCCCCGGCTGACGCTTCCCGCCCTCTTCCGGCCCCCACCACAGCCCCCCGTGGCCCGGGCCCCTGAGGGTGACGACTTCTTGTCCCTGCACGCCGAGTCCGACGGCGAAGGGGCTCTGCAGGTGGACCTTGGAGAGCCGGCCACTGTCCCACCAGCCGCCGACACACGCTGGGGGGGCCTGGATCTCCGCCGTAAGATCCTAACACAGCGGCGCGAGCGCTACCGTCAGCGCTCAGCATCCCCGGCCACCACTGCTGCCACAGCTGTTCCTGCCTCCGGGCCTCCCGCCCGTAAGAAGTCCAAGCGGGAGCACAAGCGCCACGGAGGCAGTGGTGGGGAGGCCAAGGAGGCTGCCTCATCCTCGGCCGGCACCCAGCCCACTGCACCCACCCCCACCCCTGCTGTTGCCACCTGGGACTCCAAGAAGCACCGCTCACGGGACCATAAGCCAGGCTCCCATGCCTCATCCTCATCCCGCCGCCGCTCCCGCTCCACCCGCCGCCGTTCGCGCTCCCGCAGCACTGAGCGCCGTCGTGGGGGTAGCCGCCGCTCCCGCTCCCGGGAAAAGCGGCGCCGAAGACGGCGCTCAGCCTCCCCGCCACCAGCCACCTCCTCTTCATCATCATCCCGACGGGAGCGGCACCGTGGCAAGCACCGGGAAGGCGGCAGCAGTAAGAAGAAGAAGAAGCGGTCAAGGTCAAGGGGGGAGAAGCGGTCTGGGGACGGCAGCTTGGAGAAGGCCTCGGGCCTGGTGCCTCTGGCTTCAGGTTTGTCCATATCGGGTAGCGAGCGGGACAGCCGCCGCCGGGGAGCCGTGCCACCCTCCATCCAGGACCTCACGGACCATGACCTGTTCGCCATCAAGCGCACCATCACGGTGGGCCGGCCTGACAAGTCTGAGCCTCGGGGTGCCTCGCCGGTCCCCACCTCGTCGCCCAAGCGTGAGGTCCTGTACGACTCGGAGGGACTGAGTGGCGACGAACGGGGTGGTAAGAGCAGCGAGAAGGACCGGCGCCGGGGGGCAGCTTCCTCCTCCCGCGAGAAGGGGTCCAGGAGGAAGGTGCTGGATGGGGGCGACCGGGACAGAGACAGGGACAGGTCATCCAAGAAGGCCCGACTCCCCAAGGATTCAGGGCCTCCTTCAGGGCCCCCGCCAAAGGCAGTGAGCAGCGGCTCGGGCTCGTCCTCCTCCTCGTCCTCCTGCTCCTCACGGAAGGTGAAGCTGCAGTCCAAGGTGGCCGTGCTGATCCGGGAGGGCGTCAGCAGCACCACTCCAGCCAGGGAGGCCGCCTCGGCTGGCCTGGGCTCCATCGGTGTCAAGTTTAGCCGAGACCGGGAAAGCCGTTCACCGTTCCTGAAACCCGATGAGCGGGCTCCCACTGAGGTGGCCAAAGCTGCACCGGGCAGCACCAAGACCAAGAAGACCAAGGTCAAGGCCAAGGCTGGGGCCAAGAAAGCCAAGGGGACCAAGGGCAAGACCAAACCATCCAAAACTCGGAAAAAGGTCCGGAGCAGTGGGAGCGGCAGTGGCCCCGTGACGCTGAAGAAGTCTAAGGCGGACAGCTGTAGTCAGGCTGCTGGGACCAAGGGTGCTGAGGAGACATCTTGGTCCGGGGAAGAGCGGGCCGCCAAAGTGCCCAGCACCCCACCTCCCAAGGTGGCCCCTCCACCGCCTGCACTCACCCCCGACTCACAGACCGTGGATAGCAGCTGCAAGACACCCGAGGTCTCCTTCCTGCCTGAAGAGGCCACTGAGGACACTGGGGTTCGGGATGGAGCAGAGGATGAGGAGGAGGATGAGGACGAAGAGGAGGAGGAGGAAGAGGAAGAGCAGCAGCCAGCCACCACCACAGCCACCAGCACAGCTGCAGCTGCCCCCAGCGCTGCCCCTAGTGCGGGCTCTACTGCTGGCGACTCTGGGGCTGAGGATGGGCCGGCTGCCCGCGTATCCCAGCTGCCCACCCTGCCCCCACCCATGCCCTGGAACCTGCCGGCAGGGGTGGACTGCACCACCAGTGGGGTCCTGGCCTGTGAGTGTCTCTGTGGGCTATGGGGAGTGTCCGCGTACTGCGGGAGAGGTCATCCCAGACTTGGGGGCATGGCACATATACCTGAAGCTGGATAGGGAGGGACTTGTGGGAGGAGCAGGAGAATGGGGTGCTTGTGGGAGCCGGCCTCTTAAAAGGCCAGTGGCCCCTGCCAGACCCCAGAGATGGGGAGAGAGGTCAGGCCTGGGTATGGGAGTCTGGAGACAAGACCTCACTTCTGCCACCACTTGGTCACTGAATGACCAGGCCATGCATCTCCCCATCTCCATACCAGTGAGCCCTGAGAACATGCCAGGTGGGTGGGGTTCCTCCGCAGCCAAGGCTCTCCCTGCTTTCAGCTCTGAGTATGAGGTCATGTAGCCTGCCAGGGACCCAGCCAGGGTGGCCTGCACTGGTGGGGTTGGTCACCCCTTCCTCACATGTTGACTTCTGTTTCTTCCTCCTTCTGCTGTCCTTCACTCCTCACAGTGACTGCGCTGCTCTTCAAGATGGAGGAAGCCAACCTGGCCAGCCGAGCAAAGGCCCAGGAGCTGATCCAGGCCACCAACCAGGTGGGTTCTGGGGAGGGATCCCTGCAACCTCTCCTCTGGTCCTCAGCCTCCGTCCAGGAGAGGAACTACAGCTCCCAGCAGGCTTTGGGGCAAGTTATCAACCACAAGAAGAGCCTGTGGCTCCAGGGCTGTTGGGAACAGGGTGGGTAGGGTGCACATTCCTGCCTTTCATCTCATTTCGTTTACTCTTCCTTCCTGTACCTTCTTCCCATAGATCCTCAGCCACAGAAAACCCCCCTCAGGTCTGGGGGTAACCCCGGCTCCTGTGCCCACCTCTCTGGGCCTGCCTTCCGGCCCCTCCAGCTATCTGCTTCCCGGCAGTCTCCCCCTGGGTGGCTGTGGTTCCACCCCGCCCACCCCCACGGGGTTGGCGACAGCGTCTGACAAGAGAGAAGGTAGCAGCAGCTCTGAGGGACGTGGGGACACCGACAAGGTAAGCTGGATTTGGGGGGTGGGCTCTGGCAAGGACAGGGAAAGTAACAGAGCTTGAAATGCAGGGGCCCAAAAGGAGTGGCTGTGCGGGACATGAGCCAACAGGGGCTTTGAAAACCCCTTATGAGATTGTGTGGAGCTGGAATCCCACTCAAATGGTGAATGGAAAATGGAGGTGGGGCCCATTCAAAAAATAGAAACAGACTCTCCTCATTATTCATCCCACATACGCAACTTCGCCTGTTCACTCCAGTCTCTCTAACCCCAATGGTTATCCCCCTCAGTACTCTGCTAGCCCCTCACACACCCAGTACCCAACTGTGGTGGAACAAGGCTACGGAAGTCCTGCCGCCTTGTTCCTTCTGGCAGCTACAGCCTGTAAATATATCCTTTTCTCCATCTATTTCATGCCACATTTTTCCTGAGGATTTCGTGGTTGCAAACAGCTCCTGAGCACAGTGCACATATTGAGAAAAGACGTAAGATCAGTGAGCTTCACTCAGGTTCCACAAGTGGTAGTGCTGCCAACCCTGAGTTAGTGTCCATGATGAATTAGCACCTTGGGGCGCTGCAGGATAAACACTGGACAGTAAAGGTCGGCAGTTCAAACTCACCAGCTGCTCCTTGGAAATCCTGTACGGGGTCACTATGAGTCAGAACCAACTCGATAACACTTAACAGCAAGAACAAGATACACAGGGGTCCTGGTGTGCTGCTGCTATGGACTGAAAGGTTGATTTGAACCACAAGATTGGCAGTTCAAACTTTCCAGCCACTCCTCGGAAACTCTAAATAGGATCACTATGAGTTGGACCAACTCGACAGCACTTAACAACAATTAGATACACAGGGGTCCTGGTGTGGCACTATATATGACTGACTGCTAGCCATAAATAAGGTCAGCAGTTTAACCAATTGCTCTGTGGGAGAAAGATGAGTTGTCTGCTTCAGAAAAGTTTAGTTAGAGAAATGCAACGGAACACTGTTACTCTGTCCTGTAGTCCTGGTGTAGTGCTGTAGGATAAGCATTAGACCGCAATTCAACTTGAACTGCAAGGTGGAGGTTCAAACCCACCAGCTGCTCCTTGGAACTCTTATACAGGGTCACTGTGAGTCAGAACTGACTCTACGGCACTTAACAACAATATGGGTTCGCTATGAGTTGGAAACGACTCGAAGGCAGTGGGTTTATTAGCTATATGAGGTGAGGTCTTGGCCAGTTGATGAAAGGACCAGAGGTTCACAGGAACCTAACCCTGTATGTTTCCTAGGAACAGTGCTTCTGTATTCAGTAATCAGGTGTTTGTAGTGACTATAGAAAATACTGACAAAAGCCTCCTTGAACATACATTGTTGTGTGTGTGTATGTATACAAATGCCCTCCCCCCCAGTTACCCCCAATACCCTCTTGGAGCAATGGTTAAGCACTTGACTTTGCTAAAAGGTTGGCTGTTCCAAGCCATCTAGCAGCACCACAGAAGAAAGACTTGGTTATCTGCTTCTGTAAAACTTGTTGCTAAAGTGCTGTCAAGTGAGTTCCGACACATGGTAAGCCTGTATAGGGCTTCCGAGGAGCGGCTGGTGAGCTTGAACTGCGACCTTGCAGTCCGTCGCATTAACCTGCAGCGCCACACCAGCCTAGAAAATCCTAGTCACTGAGTCGGAATTGACTCAACAGCACCCCACAACAGCAGGCTTAACCCACCCTTTTGTAAAATAAATCTCTGGTTGTGAATTGAGTGAAGGTTTACAGAGCAGATCATTAACTTTACATTCAATAAATCATGTATTTTGCTTCATTAAAATGATTTCAATCCCCTAGTAGCATAGTGCTTACAAATCGGGCTGCTAACATCAAGGTCGGCAGTTCGAAACTACCAGCCATTCTGTGGAAGAAAGATGAGGCTTTCTGCTCCCTTAAAGATTTACAGCCTTGGAAACCTTGTTACAGGGTCGCTATGGGTTAGAACCAACTCCACCACCGCCTGTGTACCAATGATTAACAGGATTTCCCTCTATTCACTTTAACTCTTGCTCCTCCTGCTACCTTCATCTGTCCTCAGCGAACCTCCCTCTTGCATATGGTCTGCCCTGATGCCCATGTTAACAGGTGTCTACCTTCTAGCTAATGAATGATTTTCCCTCTCCCCTCTCCCAGAAACCATCACAGAATGTTTCTTTTATCAAGAAACCCTTTTCTTAACTCTTTACAACAGTGATCTTATACAGCATCTGTCCTTTTGTGATTGACTAATTTCACTCAGTGTCCTGTCCTCCAGGTTCATCCATATTAAAAGGTGTTTCAGATTCACCCGTATTCTTCAGTGTCGCCGAGCATTCCATTGTGTATATGTTCCAAAGTTTGTCTACCCATTCTGTTCTGTTGATGGGCATTTAGGCTGTCTCCATCTTTTTGATGTGTCTGTTGTAGACAGTTATTGAAGTACCTGTCCTGTTTCCTTTTCCGTTCTGCTCTGTCTCTTGACCGCTCCATTTATTATCTGTAGGTATGATTTGATTGCTTTCATTTTGCTGTGTGGTGTTTGTGGTGCCGCTGGCTTCTTTATATCATTTTCTATACTGAGCTCATTTTGTTTGTGGATGTAACTTTTCATTTTTATTTCTGTTGTGTTAGTGTTTACTAAATCTTTCTATTTTCATCTTTTTTAAATTTGATGTGCAGGTGTATTAATCTTGAGGTTACCCTATAATTTAATAATTTTTTCCCCTGTTTAAAGCAGTCTCTTATATCCTGAAATCTACTTGATTTCCTTGCCATCTGGAAGTTTTGTATCTACCCTGTTCCTCATTTTGCTTTGTAGTTGACTTCATTATAAATTGTTACCTCTGGTTCCCTATTTTCAGTCTTGAGTTCTGGGTGGTGTTGTCATGTATGGTAATCACAAGTTGATGTTTGCTGTTGGTTTTTGGAAAGCTGCTCTGGTCATTACAAAATCCTTTAACTTCTGTTCCTCAGGAAATGGCCTGATTTCATCATCGTATTTGAGGGACAGCTCTGCTGAGTGTATGATTCTTGGTTGGCAATATTTTTCTTTAAAAGTTTTGTATATGTTGTCCCATTGCCTTTCTTGCCTGCCTGGTTTCTGCTGAGAAATCAGAACCTCGTCTTACTGGTTCTCCTTTGTAGATAACAAACTTTTCGTTTTTCCCAAGCTGCTCTCAGGATTCTTTCCTTGTCTTTGGATTTGGAAAGATTGATTATGATATATCTTGGTGATTTGCTCTTGGGATCTGCCCTGTCTGGGGTTCATTCAGCTTCTTACATGGTTTTCTTCTCCTTTTGTGTGATGTTAGAGAAGTTTCTTCCAACAACTCTCAACCATTTTCTCTGTGCTTTGTATTACCTCTTCCTGTTCTGTCATTCTGATCACCCAGTACGTCCTTCCTCTTCACGGTGTCCCACAGAACACTTAGGCTTTCTTCAGATTTTTCATCCTTTTCTCTGATTGTTCTTCTAGCATATTAGTTTTGTGAAATTTACCTTCAAACTCAGTAATCCAGGGTTCCGTTGCTTCATATCTACTCCTTTGCCCTTTCAGTGTATTGTTCATTTTTGAAATTTTAGTATTAGACTTCTGGATTTCTAATTGCAAGATTTGTACTGTTTGAAATTTGCATTTATTTTGTCCGTCTGTTCTTGCAGTATTTTCCTGAAATTTTCTAAAGTTTTTTTCTGTGTTCTCCTTGCTTTCCTCAAACCTTTTGTCAATTCTTTAAAAGTACCAAAATATCTTTAGGTATATAATAAAAAAAAAAAAAATTCTTTTGAATTGTTTTCAGTTAGTTTCATTACCTATTCTTCCTCAGAAACATTTTCTGGCTCTGCATCTTGGTCATTTGTTGGAGCCATTCTCTCTTGTTTCTTCATGTTTTTTATCTCCTGGGGATTGTGGGGTTGTCACATTTGTGTTTATTTGTTGATTAGATGTTGATGTGTTCTTAGGCTCTCATTAGCTGTCTCCTGTGAGTGTAGTCAAAGAAAGGAAGTGTGCACCGTTCTCATTCGCCGTTTGTGCACCTCAGTTTAGGGTGGGGTTGGCTGCTGTTGGCTGTTGATCGGGTGGTATAGGAGCTGGTATTGGCTCTTGCCCAGTGAGTGGCACTTCAGAGGGTACAGTGGTAGCTGGGCTGTGTGGGCACGTTTGCTGTCTCCTCTAGGGTCGGGAAGGAGAAACCCCTCCACACATACATACAAGAAAACAACAGTATAAACAAACAAGGAACCAACAATGAAGAGAGAAAATAATAAAGAGGAAAAAGAAAAGCAGCAACCAGAAAAAAGAACAAAGCAACTATGAAGACAGAAGAGGGGCAGAAAAAAAAAAGAGAGAGAAGATAAAAGGAAGAAATGAAAAAAAAACATTTAAGAGTAACTAAAAAGGGACAAGAAAACGGAGCTATAGAAGAGAAAATAAGAGAGGAAATAAAAAAAGGAAAGAAAATTTTTTTAAACACTTAGAAAAACCAGTGGGGGTGGGGAGATGAAAAAGAGTAGAGAGTAGTAAAAAAAGATCATAAGGGTAAAAGGAAGAGGGGAAATGAGAAACAGAAGAAAAGAAGGAAAAACAAAAGTAGAGATAGGGTAAAATTTAAGGGAGTGGAAAGAGAAAGAATAAACAAAACCACAGTGTAGCTGTTGGATCCGGAGAGGAGCAAACTGGGGGCTTCTGAAAGCCAGGGAGCTCACGAGGTGGGTGTGGGAGGGCTGGGACAGCGGAGTCCCTGGCCCTAGATGGAGTTCCTATTTCCCTCTGTGTTTATGTTCAGGACACTCAATTCCAGTAGTAGTTCATGGAGGCTCTTGATGGAGCTAGTTTCAGTGTTGTTAGGACCCCAAGACAGCTGAGAGCCAGGTGACTGGTTAAGTGTTGGTCTCTTGGTTCTGTGCGTTCAGTTGGTCCTAAGCCAAGCGCACCTGAATCCAAGCACCAAATCGCAGCAGCCGGCCCCTGCCTCACACTTGTGTGACTCGTGGCTCCAGACTTCTGGAGAGCAGGGTCTGCATGGGCTTGAGTGAAGGTGGACGGAGGGCACTTCTTGGGGGGGGGGGCATGGGGAAAAAGAAGGAATCACACATTGTCTCTCTCCTGTGTGACTCTCTTCTCCCAGGCCACCTTCTGTTTCTGTTGTCAAAGCTGCTCACAAAGGTTCAAGATCGTTGCGCTGCATCTGGCTGACTGGTCATTCAGCAGTCTCTGTCTCTCTCGCCATCCGTCTTCCCAGCAACCACTCAGTCCACTTCCCTCACTTACCTTCGGAAGTTCAGGGTTCCAGGATTTTCATCTGTCTGTTTTATTTGGTCTCTCATGTCTTTGTTGTAAAGGGTCTGTGTAGTTCATCTGCCTAGTCTGCCATCTTACTGAAAGTCCATTCTGAACCCTTCTTGACTAGCCAGTCCTCTCAGTCTGTCCATCTCTCTGTGTTTGTGGGAGAGGGTGGTTTTCTAAAGAAAACTCCAGATGCCATTTCTGGGCGGAAGCAGGAAGGATTATGCCAGGCAAACACAGACCTGGGTTTTTCACACACATCTGGCTTTGGGGGTGGTTTTCCTTTGGGTCTGAGCTAGCTGATATTGGTCTAACCACCTGTAGCCAAGTGGCCATGCCACCCACCCCCACCACGATGTGACTACCAGAGGGGAGGTAGAGAAATCCTTCCCCCCCCCCCCCAAGAAGTGCCCTCCGGAGGACAGGTGGATGGTATACAGCCCAGCCCAGCCCAGTGCAGCCGGGTTAGGAGGTCAGGAAGGGCCTGCCTTTGTCAGGAAGGATCCCTTCTCAGCCCTTTGTCCTTCTTTACTGTATCTGACAGTGTTGGGGAAGAGACCCCTTTCTGTGGGTCCTAGCAGGCAGGCTTGGGTGTCCCAACAGAAGAGTCTGTCTCAGTTTACCAGTTCTCATCTTGCCTCAGCCCTGAGGTGGGAGGGTGACGGCGCCCAGCTCCAGGTGGGTGTTGTGGAGGCTGGGGCTCCATCAGCTGGTATTCCTGCCTCTGCTGAGCTCTAGCCATGGGCTGGGCTTCCTGGGAGGCCTGCTTTCTCCCTGCTCCCTGTCCATCCCTTCCTGGTCCCCTCAGGCAGCCACCTCAGAGCAGCACCAGGACTTGGGGTCTCTGCTCGGGCCCTGGGGTACATCCTCCATGTACTGATGTCTTCAGTCAGGCTTCAGGTCCCACCACGCCACTGAGCCTGACATCTACGTAGCACCCCAACTTAACCACACCAGCCTCTCCTGGGCTTCCCTTTCCCTCAGACTCCTGAGCTCCCTCCACTGTCCTTGCTCCAGCCCTGCTGTACACTCAGTAAACCCTAACTAAGTAGGACCTTCCACCTCAAACTGTAGCTGACTCGTCACGGAGGCGGAGGCTGGGTTCACTGGGACTTGAGTGACCTTCTGTGTCCCTTCTTTCCCGCCACCCCCTACCGGCAGTACCTGAAGAAGCTGCACACACAGGAGCGGGCTGTGGAGGAAGTAAAGCTGGCCATCAAGCCGTACTATCAGAAGAAGGACATCACAAAGGAGGAGTACAAGGACATTCTGAGGAAGGCCGTCCACAAGGTGGGCTGCAGACAGGCCAGGGTGGGAGCCAGGGACCATGCAAGTTAAGGTGTTGGGATGGCATCACCCCTCCACACATACTCTGCCCCACTGGTGACGTGAGCTCTGTTGTAAGGAGGGATGAATGGGGGACATGGGTCTGAACGTTGGGGACCAACTCTCATCCTTGTTCTAAGCTGAGCGCTCTGATCCCAGGGGGTGGGTCTCACAGGGTGGCGGTGACTCCAGCTGCCCCCTCATCCCCCCAGATATGCCACAGCAAAAGCGGGGAGATCAACCCGGTGAAGGTGAGCAACCTGGTGCGGGCCTACGTCCAGCGCTACCGCTACTTCCGCAAACATGGCCGCAAGCCAGGGGACCCTCCAGGGCCCCCACGGCCACCCAAGGAGCCGGGTCCCCCTGACAAGGGTGGCCCAGGCTTGCCCCTGCCCCCACTCTGAGGCTCTCAGCCATCTGCCCCTTACTCACCTCTTGGAAAATCTGGACATATTTATGGCTCAGCCTCCCCACTTCCCCTCCCCCGGTCAGTGGGATGATCAGGGGAGGGTTGCCGCAGGGAAGAGAAGAGCCCCCCATCCTGCCCAGCCTCCTGTCCCCCAAGCCTGCCCCCATTGCTCCCCTATGTTCATGCCCCTTGTCCTTGATTTCATTAAAGATTTCATGAAATATTACCCTGAGCCACGTGTTTACGCCTTCCTTCTCAGAGACAAACTTGGGGAGGGGTTGGCCTGAGCCTATAGGAAGGAGGCCAGGAGACTAGGTTCTGTAGAATTTGTGCAGTCTGTTCTCAGGTCTCAGTCTCCTCATCCATAAGATGGGTGACTGATAATACCTCCCTCAGGCCATTGTGAGGACACCCTAAGAATAATGCCCCATGCAAATGCTGTTGGTAAGCCTTAGTTGTTCATGGGTGGCGCTGGTGGTAGGGCACTCAGGGGTCCCAGATCCCACCTTACCAATATCTTTTTTTTTTTTTTTAAGGTTTTTATTGTAGATTGAGTAAAAGTTTACAGGGCAGATCATCAGTTTTACATTCAACAAATCATACACCTTGTTTCATTACAATGATTACAATCCCCTCCATGTACCATCAGTTACCAGTGTTTCTCTCTATTCACTTTAGCTTTTTTTTTTTTTTTTAAACACTCAGGCATATATAATAATTTACATCACCAAAGGGCACATTCTGTATGCCTGT
>NW_006408634.1:7618989-7634392 GCF_000296735.1 Chrysochloris asiatica
AAAACAAAAAAAAAAACACTCAGGCATCTATAATAATTTACACCATCAAAGAGCACATTCTGCAAGTCTGCCTCCTGGCCACCATCTCTTAGTCCCTCTCTTCCCATGAATCTAGAGTCCTCAGCTGCTCCTTGTCTCCACGTTCCCATCTCTGGTGTTGCTGCTTCTCTGGATACTTACCAATATCTTTGGGGCTCAGGGTAGCCGGGTATTGTTTGCTACTGCAGAATCGCCCCGAGAAGTTGGTTCTTTGTCTCTCATTAAGTTGCCTTCTCTCTAGCAGCTCTGTGAGAGTGGGCTGACCTAATTCCCCTCTTCCCAAGATGTCGAGGGAAAAGGCAGAGACAGGGCTGGGCTAAAGCCCAGGCAGAAAGAACTTGCTAAGGTCTTGAAGCAGGACATGGGTCAAGTTGGGGAGTTCCCTGGTTCCCCAGCCCCACCTCAGATGGGAATGTCCTAGTGGGGGAGAGCTCTGCTCACTGAACTTCCACCCAAACCCTTTCCAGCCCTCAGTCCTCAGGCCCGACCTGTCCCTCCCTTTTCTCCTGAGCCCAGCGTTAGAAGAGGATGTGGGCTGTCTGGTATTTCCACCTTGTGATCTCCATTCTCCTCCAAGCTTCAACTTTGCAGTCAGATGGGGGTGACTGTCACCTCCTCACCAGATCACTGGGTGGTTGTAGGGAGGTGACCTAGTGTGAGTAAACTGAGGTACCAGTTATTAATAATGCTCAGCATGAGTCAGGGCTGTCCTGGGGACACCCAACACCAGACACACATGCAAATGTAACCGGAGCCAGTTTATTGTTGGAAATGGGAGACAGGGCTCAGACCTCCCCAGCAACCTGGAAATCCATGTCTTCAACCAGGTCCTGCAAGCAGGCCTTGTATTGGTCTGAAGTGAGGGAGAGCGGGTTGCTGTTAGAAATGTGCAGGTCCACCGTCTCCAGTGAAGAGGCGCCCCCTACCCGGGCCATATCTAGCAGAACCTGGAGGCATGTGGGAACTACCTAGAGGAGGTAGGGAGACATCCCAAGTTAGGGGAAAACCTCACTCCCCTTTCTGTCTTAGAGCTGAGGACTACAACTCCCAGCAGCCCCCATTATAGACCATGGGGCACTATTAGGCCCAGGGCTGCTGGGAGTTAATAGTTTATCCCATATTGATCCACAGGGCAGAAGTTCCGAGAAGTCAGGGTGTGACCAATCAGGGCTGAGCCACTTGTTATAAGATACGCTCCTGAGAGCTGTGTTTGCTCACGTGGATTCTAGCGCTCAAAGCACGTCCCCTAAGTTAGGTCACTGGAGGAACAAAGACTCATTCATGAGAGTTGTACTTTCCCAGAGGGACTTCTAGAAGTGGTAGTTCTTAAAACCCTCCCCCATTTTGTCAGCCCCACCCCTCTCAACACCCAGAGGCCGGCACCTTGACCATCACCAGCTTCTTGGTCCATGGCTCGTCCTGAAGCCACAACTGCCCGATGCAGAACCAGAGGGTGTAGCGGGGCGAGTGCCCACTTCCTCCGATGAAGGCAATGAGATCTGGGGACCCAGGAGCCCAGTCAGGGATAGGAAGGAGTCCCTTTACCTTCCTCCCTCTAAACCTGTGCAGTACCCCAGCTTTCTCTTCAACCCAAGGCCCATCATGGCTCAGCCGCCATTACCCAAGGGGTGTTGATTCAAACAAAGTCCTCACAGTCCTGGTGTCCAGTCTTTCTCCCTTCCAGCAGGCCAGCCCCACCTCCCTGACTTGCCCCACCTGCTCTAGCATCCTGAACATTCAGAACCAGGCCCAGAGGAGGGAGCTCCACTTCTTGCAGGGTGCTAAGTGGTTCTGAAGTAGAAGGTTCTGAATGTTGACCACTCCCAAACCCCTAAGGCCAGGCTGTCTAATCAACCCACTGCCCTTTAGTCCATTCTGAATCACAGCGACCCTGTAGGACAGAGTTGAACGGCCCTATAGTGTATGATGCTATAGAATTAGCACTGGACTGTGAACCACAAGATTCTACCACTAACCTTTCAGTTAACATCTGAGTGGGTAACCACTCACTACCAGGGTTTCTTGTGTTTATGTTCAACTAAAAAACAAATTCGCTGCCATTAAGCCGATTTTGACTCGTGGTGACTAATAGAACTGAGTAGAACTGCCCTATAGGGTTTCCAAGGCTGCACGTCTTTATGGAAGCAGACAGCTCCAGGATAGCTGCTGGGGGATTTGAACTGCTGACCTTTTGGTTAAGAGCTGAGCGCTTAACCAGTATGCCACCAAGCTCCTTGCGTATCCATTATTACATTGCTGTTGCTGTTAAACGCCGTCCAGTTCCAACTCATAGTGACCTCATATAGGGTTTCCAAGGAGCAGCTGGTGAGTTTGAACTGTCAACCTTAATGGTTCAAATCGACCTTGCAGCCCAGTGTTTATCCTACAGCACCGCCCAAGACTCCTCCTAAACTTCACTCATTACCAGTTAACATGAAATAAGTTTCAGCTTCTGCCTGTTGCCACACTCACTAGTCCTGGTAGTACACATGGCCAGGGGACACAGAATGGGACAGTTCAAACCATAGAAAGTGCCACCAGCGAGCACAGCCGTCAGGATTTATCTTTCCTGCCACAGCAATTAGTGCTGAAGCTGGTCACAAGGCACCTTCTGTACCCAGGGCTCAGCTCAGAGCAGTCAATTTCTCTGTCCCTGGACACACAGCAAGCAGAGTCTGCAGGACCTGAATTCATTCATCACAAACTGTCCAACACTGCTGGATACCTACTCACCTGTCACAAAAGGTCCCAGGTCGAACACAACTTCTCCCACGTCCTTGGGGACCTCGATGTGCGGGCTGTCACCATCGGGGAGCAGATCCTCTCCCAAGACCCAGAAGGTGCTACAGTGCCCCAGCCTCCGGGCCCAGAGCCGCTGCCCTGCCCTCCACAGAGTCAGCCCCCCACCCAGGGACCTCAGTATGCGCCTCACGTAGTCAACCACCAACTTGTCGGTCAGGATCACCCCGGGGTCGGGCAGCATCATTGGCTGCCCAGGCAACATCGTGTCGACAGCTTCTGAGCCTACCAGCCGAAGCCCCCCAGGGCAGAAGACAGCCTGCTGAAAGACTTGGCGGCCCCGGTAAAAGACTGTCACCTCAAACTCCCACTCTGAACAGAGGCGGCGAGGGGGCATAAAGAGGGAGAGAGATGGACAGCAAGTGTAAAGGGGTCCTTAGGTGCCTCCTGCTTCAGCCCCTCCCATTCCGTGTCCTGCTTCAGCCCCTCCCATTCCGTGGCTGATACCTACCGTCCTCAGGGACCAGCAGCTGCTTCAGTGGGTTTTCCAGGTTGGGGCAGGGAGCAAAGACCTCTGCGTTAACGTCTGTGTTAACGCTCAGCAAGACCTGAGGGGGATACTCAGCGGCCACAGGCAGGCCCGAGGACCCCCCAGGGGCCAAGGCCATGTTCTCCAGTAAGTCCTCTAGGATATCTTCCTGGAAAAATAAAGAGTGTATCCTATCAGCAGGGCTGAGCAACATGGGGGCACAGAGAACAGCTAGACTCAGTCTGATCTTCTAGGGACTTCCAGTCTGATGGGAGAGATAGCCAACTATTATGCTGACCCTAGACCCTAGTGACCCAAATGGTTAATTAAGCACTTGGCTAGTAACAAAGATCAGTTAACCCATCTACCAGCTTGGCAGAAGAAAGATCTGGCTATCTACTTCCATTTAGATTACAGTCTTGGAAGTGAACACTGGGGGTGTGGGGTGAGGGGCAGTTCTACATGGGGGTTCTATGGGTTGGAATTGACACAGTGGCACTCAACAATGATGGCCCTGAGGGAGCAGAAGCTAATTCCAACCCAAGGATCTGGCAATACCTGGGCATGGGGAAATGGACACAAATCTCAGAAGGGGACTGACTTTCCCTGGCACAGGCATCCTGGGCAGAGGGGATTTGATTTCCCAGGAGCCAGAGGGCACCCTGCCATGAAAGAAAACTCAGAACTGGCAAAGTGTGTTAGGGCCTTGATGTCTGGGGAAAACAATTTTCTCCTGAGCCACGGAGAGTGTGTAAGCAGGGAGGGTCAGGGTCAGCACCAGGTCATACAGAGGACAGAGTGGAAGGGGGAGATGAAGGGCTGGGGAAGAAGGCTGATGAGGCAGGTAAGGGTGAAAATGACCCAAGCGGAGGGAGATGGATGGGGCAGAAGGCAGGGGTGCATTCTTACCTGGATATCCGAGGTACTACCTTTGTCATTGATGTCTGGAGAAGTGTCCAACTCAGCAAAGTCCCTAACTCCTGTCAAATAAGGTGATGAGCTCAGTAGGGGTGCCAGGGCCCCTCCAGATCCCAGTATTCATGTGAAGGCCCATCCCATGCACACCTGGAGTCACAAACTCATAGATCTTGTGGGGATCCAGGGGGTCCTTGCTGTGATCCTCAGCTACCTTTAACACCTCCTTCCGGTTCAGAGCAGATCGGAAATTCCTTTTCCAGGTAGGTGGATCTGGCTTATCTTTCTGGGGATTGTAGGCACCGCTGACCTCTGCCCAGGCCTAGGGGGTCCCAAGGAGGCAGGTAGGGGAGGGGAGAAAACTTTGATTCCACTCCTGGAGATTTAACACTTAAACCCACCTCTCTCCAGAAGTGCTATCTCAACAAGACTCTACCCCTACACACGGATTCGCACCCCAAGACCTCCCCACAGCATTCAAAAACATTTCCTTCGAATCCAGCCTGCTGGATTCTATTGTTTTAAACCCACCTATCACCTGCTTTCAAATCCACCAGCTGCTCCTTGGGAACTCTATACAAGGTCACTATTGAGTCAGAACCACTTAACAACAATCTGTCCCAGGTCACCCTTTGTAATAAATAATCCCTCTTTGTAACTCAACTTTGAGGCTCTGAGCTTCTCTTCCAAAGTCCCAAGACCTGCCCCAGAAATTCTGCAACCAGGGATCCCCCACCCTCCAGGATGCTTTTCCTCGGCGTTTAAATCCCTCCATTCCAGTGAGATTTCCAGGACCTGAGAAGTCCAGGTTTGCCATCACTTCGGACCACCAGGCCCAATATAATTCCGCCCACCTCCACTCGCAGATCTCTAAACTCTTTGCAGGCCCCGCCCTCGCATGCTAACTTCACTTTCTTAAATGAGAGCATTCTCTACCCACTACTTACAGTCAGGACACCTGTCCTACTAACCCCGCCTCTTCCCGTCATAGCTCCTCCTAGCCCCACCTACAAGTGCCCATCCCACACACACCACTCGTCTGTTTCTCTTTGCAGGCCCTGCCACCGCATGCTAAACACGCTTTTACGATTTCATTTCTTAATGAAAGCATTCTCACTTTACCCACTACCTGCAGTTTGGCCACTAGTCCTGCAAACTTCACCACTTCCCGCCATAGCCCAGCCTAGCTCTACCCACTAGGCCCCGCCCCACGAGTGGTAGCCACGCCCTTGATCCCCGATCCCTCGAAGTCCTTCCGCCAGGGCTCGCAGCCCCGACTTTCCCGCGCCCAGTTCTAAGCACCTGGAAGATGCGGAAGTCCTCTTCCTGCGTATCCTGCCGCAGGTGGTGCTTCCAAGGGATACGGAAGCGTGTGTGGTTCGCGTCCACCCAGGCCACGCCCTCCATCTGTCCCATGTCAAGCTGTGAAATGAGCCAGGGCAGAATCCGCGGCTTTTGGGTCCCCATGCTCTGGCCTATAGGCAGAAGGGCAGGCAGTTCCTGGGTGTGAGAGCCCTCTCCGGTCCACCTGCGCCTCTCACTCCAGGCCCATGGTGCAGGCCCCTCAGCCAAGATTTCTGGGGTGCAAACCTACCTCCTCCGTGGGCACTTAACGGCCCGCAGGCCTCCTCCCATCCCCCAGAGCAGTTCATCAATGCAGCGAGGACCCCTACCTTTCCAAGCTTCTTTAGTGCAGACTTCTACCCCTTAGTTCCGCCTAGACTCTTTTTTCTTTCACTGTAAATTCTTCCCTTCCTCACTTCCCCTACTCTCCTAAATTATTTCAGTGTAGACGTCTACCTCCCGCAGTTACCCTAGTGTAGATCGAACCCTCTCCACGGTTCCCCCACCGAAGACCTCAAGTTCCCATTGCCACCTACAGTTCTCCCCAATCGATATCCTCCCTAATCCAGGGCATGTCTCAGTTTCTAGAGTGGGCTCCCTCCTATTACACCCTTCTTCCCCTCTAGGTCCCCCAGTGTAGATTTCACCTAGTAATAGAGACCTCTTTCTCCTGCCGACCTCAGTAGCCCCCTCCTCCCTCGCACCACTCTCTCCAGAATACACAAAATAAATTTAGAATTCTCCAGATAATCAGTGAGGACTGCCCCTTTTTTCCCTCCCGTCCTTCACCCTGTGGCGGCACCAACTAACTCCACAGTACTTCCGCGTCACCTACGTCGACGATTGGGGCGCGCAGGGGCCACTCTTATCTTCAGGGTCGAACTCGAAACTGTGCAGTCTCCCTCCCCTTACTGTCAGCTGAATTCTACAGCGATGGGGCTTTTCCTTTCCATCAACGTCTTCTAATAAAAATTAACATTTGTGTGCCAGTTTACAGGGCAAAGGGGGCGGTCATGTCAACACAGAGCCCTCCCTCATGCCCTTTTAAGGCTTTCCGGATACAAGACTGCTGGGAATTTTATCCACAGTTTATGTAGGCAGACAGCACCCGCGCCCCTTTTACGCTGGGGCGGACAGCAACCTGACCCAGTGCGCAGGCGCGGGAAAGGTAAACTTTTAAAAGAAAAGTTTGCACAAGTTCACTGGAGGAGGAGGCGGAGACCGGGTCCGGGGCCAGGTGAGTGAGGCATTACCGAGGGCTGGGCGAACAGGGAAGAGGAGAGACCGGGACCGAGTATCGGGCATTCCCGCCCCGCTTCTCCTACATACACCCAAGCATCCCGGGTCCCCAAGAGTCTAGAGTGAGTCATAGTGGAATTACTACTACTCCCGGCAGTCTGTGCGACAAACTAGAGCGAACGGAGGGGTGGGGGGGACTGTGTGTCAGGAAACCTGCTGTGATTAGTAGTCGTGGATCCTCTAGGGATTTAGTAATTTGGCAAATGCCTACTGAATCCAAGAGGATTAGCCCTGGAGGATCTCCGAGGTCTCAGCTTCCTCCTCCCTTAGAGTCAAGAGTTCAGTTCCTCGCCTCTCTCCTTCCCTATGATCCATGTGTCTTCTCTTAGTCCTTTTTCAGCCCCCTTCTCCCTTTTAGGCTACCAGCGATTTTCTCCTACAGAATCAGGAGGCCAAGCCTCCAGTCTTTTCCTTACCCAGAATCCCAGAGTCGTAGTTCCCAACTCCCTCCAGGCCCTCAGCCCCTTTCTTCCTTAGGACTTCAACAATCCAAGCCCCTACCTAAGCCTCTTCCTCATTCAGAGAGACTAAGAGTTTGGGCTGCTGCTTCCCTCTGGACCCTGGGCTCCAGCCCCCAGCGTCTTCTCTCATAGGTGCTCCCATGGCAGGCTCCGAGGAACTGGGGCTCCGCGAGGACACGCTGAGGGTCCTAGCAGCTTTCCTTAGGCGGGGTGAGGCTGCCGGGGCCCCTGTTACGAACCCACCCAGGTAAGAGGAGTTTCACTCTTCCTATAGGGGCCTGCATTTGGGGTGAGACCCTTTCTGACTCTTGCTTCTGGTCTCAGTCTGTCTCCTTTCCTCACTTTATACTGGCTCTGTTCCCTGTTCCTGAGGTTTCAGGGAGGTAGACCTCAGTGAGAGATGGAGACAGCTTGCACGAGTTCTCTGAGGTCTTCCTCCTTAGGAGCCCCACCCAGGAGCAGCCAACAGCCTTCCTGAGCAGACTTCGCAGATGTCTTCCCTGCCCTCTGGGTCAAGGAGCAGTTCCCCCTGAGTCCCCTCGACCTTGTTCCCTGCCCCTCCATCCCTGCTATGGTTCAGAGCCTGGTAAGAGATTTCTTCAGATCACCCATATAACTGGTGGGGCCAGGAGCCTTGATTCCTAAAGCACAGAGAATATAAGAAACTAGTTCGAGATCATTCAGTTAAAGAATAACTATGTGGGGACTATAGCACCAACTCTCACCATTCTATTCCCATCCTACTCATCAAATTAGATTTTTATCTGCCAATTTCATGGGCTGGCTGGTGGTCCCTATCTACCTAGTTATATGTTTAGTTGATATCTAGTTGTTATCATTCTCCTTCACATTTCCCTGCCTCTAGCAATTTTGCAGCTCTAAGTACCTTCAATGGAGAGGCAAGAGACCGGTTTTCCAACACTATTCCTTCTGGAGACACCCTTCTCTTCCTTGCATCTCTGTTTCTCCAAAAGCAAAGTAGGCAAGGGGGAGGGATGTCGTTGGACATAATCAAGAATGACAAACTGGTTTCCTCTCATAGGTGAGTTTGGGTAGACTAGCAATGCCTGTTAAACGTACTACCTTGACAAGGATTTCACAAGAGTGCTGTTATCAATTGGTGATGCCTGAAATGGGCAAGAGCTAGGGTGGTAAGAGCTGGAATGCCATGTAGTTGCTTTCCTTGGGTGGGATGATCTTCAAGGTTTCAGTTTAGCTGTCACATTCTGGGAATTCAATGTGACAGTATGAGAATTCAATGAAATGGAAAGAAAGTACAGGCTTGGGGTCTTTTGCTACCCAATTTACTAATTTGGGCCTCAGCTTCTTATAAAATGGGAATCGTTGCTATCTGGCAAACTTATATAGAGAAAAAGAGAACCCCTAAGCTCCTGATGCCCTTCAGATTCCTCATGCCACACTTTGACCCCAGGCCCAGATACTTCAGACTTCTATACCCTCGTGGCCCAACGGCTTGAGCAGCTGGTCCAAGAGCAACTCAGATCACCTCCTAGCCCAGGTAAGGTACAGAGGGACCCTGGAGGAGGATGGGGTTAAGAGGGCAGCCAGTCAGGATGTAGGGTTGTCCAGTGGTAGAATTCTCGCCTCCCAGAATTCTGCTTAGTGAAGACCTGGGTTCGATTCCTTGCCCATGCACTTCATGTGCAGCCATGGGGGTGTGTATGATGCCATGATGCAGAACACGTTTCAGAGAGCTCCCAAACTTAAGACAGATGAGGAAAAAAGCCCTGGCATCTGCTTCTGAAAATCAGCCAGGAAGACCCCTATGAGTCACATGGTCTGTGTTGTGCATGGGGGTCACTCTGAGTATCAGGACTGATTCCTTGGCAGTGAACAACACCAGGAAGATAGCCAAGGTCCTGTCCCTACTAGAAGTCTCTTCTGCTCCTAGAGTTACAGGGACCCCCGCCTACTGAGAAAGAAGCCTTGTTACGCAAGCTGGTGGCCTTGCTGGAGGAGGAGGCGGAAGTCATCAACCAGAAGGTGATGAGTGGGCTGTTCCATCCCTCAAGGAGGACATGAATTGGAGGGTGGCTAGGAACTGGATCAGAAAGAAGCTGGGTCTTCATTCTCATTGGATGCTCTGGTGGGGAGAAGGTGGGACAAGTTCTGTAAATGAGTTGCTTTCGTGAATTAGTCAAGAGATGTGACCTAAATGTCAGGGTGTGACCATCAAAGACAGGATCTAGGAGAGAAATTGGGCCAAGCTGTGGGAGAGAGGAGATCTTTCTGAGGGTTTGGGGGGAATCTGTCTAAGATCTAAGGCTTAAAAAGAGCAACATGGGTAACTGGAGGGGGTGTGGCTTATTTTGTGTCCTGGAATCTGATTGGCCCAGGAATCTGGACTAAGTCCTTGTCCCTGTACTACTGTTTGTTAGAGGATGAGGTTGTCATAGAACCTTGTCTGGCCTCCAGAGTTCTGATTGGCCAAGGAACAGCACAGTGTAGCTAGAAAGTTAGCAATTTGGATCCTAGGGAAAGTTGGTCTTGGCCCTGATTGAGGATCCACCACTAGGGAGGAGTCCTAGTGTTGCGCTCGCTATAGGATAAGCTCTGGACTGCAAGGTCAGCGGTTCAAACCCACCATCCGCTCCTTGGAAACCCTGATTCACAACCAACTCGATGCGCTTAACAACAACAACAACAAAAAAAAAACAGTTGAGAAGAGACCATAGAAGCTGGTTTATGATTGGGTGATGGAATGAGTAGAGGCATGGCTTAAACTATTATCATCTAGATTGCACCTCAGCCAGAAACCACGCCTCCTAGCCTCCTATTGGCTGGACGTGGGCAAGGAGGCCTGACGGGTGATTTTGCCTCTTTTTCTTTTCTCCTAGCTGGCCTCAGACCCTGATCTCCGCCGAAAGCTGACACGTCTCTCCATGGGTTCTTTCGCCCGCCTGGCAGAACTGTTCTCCAGTCGTGAGGCTAGCCCTCGACCCAGCTGTGCACGCCCGTTGTCACCATGCCCAGGCCCCCCACCACCTTCCCCGGAGCCCTTGGCACGCTTAGCACTGGCCATGGAGCTGAGCCGGCGCGTGGCTGGCCTAGGGGGCACGCTGGCGGGGCTCAGCGTGGAGCACGTGCAGAGCTTCACACCCTGGATCCAGGCCCACGGGGGCTGGGTGAGCCATTGGAGCCTGCTTTTACCCAATTGTAATGTGGGAGGGGGCTGGCTTCTTAGATTTCCTTTCTGATCTGACGGGTGTTTGCTCAGCTCTACCATTCCTTCCTTCTGTGTTTATTGAGCTTCCACTGTATACCCGAGGGAGCAGTGATAGCTCAGACACTATCAAAAGTTTATACCAGTCTGTGGTACATTAGCACACTGTGAACCGCGGAACGCGGGCCTCACCTGGGCCTCAGTTTTCACATGTGTAAAATAAGAGAGTGTAGTATCTACTTAACAAGGTTGTTCTAAGGATTAAAATGGGATCATTCCCTTAAGTATTTGGTGCAGTGCATGGGACACCATGGGCATTTGTGTGCGTAATTATTGGATCGCTGTCTGCCTCCCCACTGGTTACTAAATGCCCTGCCCCTAGTGTCACAGGGCTTCTGAAGAAATAGGACAGTTAGGTGAACAGGTAGTCTCCACCTTATGACAGGGTACCACACCATTCCATGACTCCATTGTCAATCAGTTCTGATAAATTGAATATCTTTAATTTTTTTTTAAAGTTTTCATTATTAACACTTTTAATTATCAATATCTTTATAAAGCTGATCTTTATGGGGTATTTTTGGGCATTGGGAACATTCCATATAATCTTACAGATAAATATATTTAAAGTAAAAGTCACTTTAAAAAAAAAAGTTTCAAATACAATTTGTTGTAACTAGAATATGTCATAAGTTGGGGACTGCTTGTATTTATGAGAGGCTTCAAAAAGTTCATGGGAAATGGAATAGAAAGATATGGAATTTTTCCACAAACTTTTTTTGAAGGTCTTGTGTGTATGTATGTATGTAAACCAAACCAAACCCCAATGCTATGGAGTCAATTATGACTCATAACAACCCTGAATAGGGTTTCCAAGGCTGTAAACCTTTATGGGAGTAGAAAGCTTCATCTTTCTCCCTTAGAGAGGCTGGTGGATTTGAACTTTCGACCTTGAAGTTAGCAGTCCGATGATTATCTTACGACACCACCAGGACTCACATGTATTTATCTTTGTGGGAGTAGAGAACCTCATCTTTCTCCTTTAGAGAGAGGCTGGTGGATTTGACGGGAAGGGTGCAGCTCCAAGAGGGAGAAGGGGAGAGATCTGTCAAAATATCTGTTTATACAGTAGTTTGGAGACAGACCACACCCTAAGAAACCTTCCATTTCAATGGCTTTACTACATCATTTTACAGAAGATTACATCAAATGGGTTACATTCCAATTCACAGCCCCTCCCCTAATTTCTACATCTGATTGGGGATTTTCCAATCTTCAGTGTCACCTTTGTCTCTATCCCATTCTTTCTCCAACCCCCGACCCCCCTCCATTCTCTGTCCATCCATCTCTTTGGCTATCTTTGCCTCTGTCTCTATCTCTCTCCCTGTTTCTGGGTCTCTATCCACCCCTGTCTGGGTTATACTTTCTCTCTCAGTCTGGTTTCGCTTGGATCTCTGATGCTCTTTCTCTCTCTGGGTGAACTGAGGGGAAAAGCGGGAGATGAACACAGGAAGAGAACGCTCAGATGATGCAAGGTCTCGTGGGTCAAGGTGAGACCTTGAACTTTGACTGTGTGGGTGGTGCAGTTAGCCCAAGGAGGGCTGTAAACCAAGGAAGGACTTGCGCTTGCGTGGGTGGTAACCCGCGCCCCCTGGCGGCCTTATGGGGAACAGCCTGTAGAAGTGGAGAATCTGGAGGTGAAGTGTGGTTAGACCAGGGTGAGACAGTAAACCAACCAGATTCTAGATTCACATGAAGGCCTTGCTGCTCTATTTGGCTAGTTGACTGGATGTGGGGACTGGGCCAAACACAAGGATCAGGGTGTTGACGGGAGGGCTAGCTGCCGGAATGGGGATCAGGAGATGGCGTGAGCGATGAGCATGAGATTCCTTCAGGCCCACCAAAAGATTTCCAGGCAGCTGTGGATTGCAGTTTCTGGAGCTCAACGAAGCGGTTCACTTATTTATACTTTCTTTGTTTCTCTCTGTAATGGTGTGTATTTGCCGTGGGCCAAGTACTGGAGCTAGGATTTCATGGGAGTGATCACTTTAGATGCCACAACACTCATGGGGTTTGGAGTTGGATTACCCAATAAGCAACATAAGTAAGCACGGGCTTCTTTGTGCTTACTTACTCATCTGTAGTGAACAGTTTCACATATTTTTCACTACTTGATGTGAACATGTGAGACGCTTCACTACAGATGGGTAAGTAAGCACAAGCAAGACCATGCTTACCTTGCTTGTAGGTTCAGTTGTCCTCATTTTACAAAGGAGCGAATGAATATCACTCTCCCCGTTAACAGTGCTCTTAGTCATTCAAACCCCAGGACTCTGTCCTTCTCTCTCTGGGGCTCTGTCCCCCAAATCTTTCTGGATCTCTATCCACCCCTGTCTAGGTCTCTGTCCCCTTTTCTCTGGATCTCTGTCCCTCCTCTCTGAGTCTCTGTCTTCCCTCTCTCTCTGGGTCTCTGTTCCCTCTGTCTGTGAGTCTCTGTCCCCCCTCATTCTAGATCTCTGTCTCCTTAGGTCTCTATTTCCCCCTCTTTCTCTTCACTGCCCATCCCTGTCTGATTCACTGTCTCCTTCTCCCTTTGGGTCCCTGCTCCTCCTGCATCCTTGCCACTCCATCTTTGACCTCCCTGGGTGGGTGGCTATGTATGGTGGGACACCCAGTGCTGTTCATAAGCCCTGCCACTCTCCCCCTACAGAACGGCATCCTGGCTGTTTCTCCTGTGGACTTGAACTTGCCCCTGGACTGAGATCTTCCTTGGAAGCTGCTACCACCCTGGGACTCCTTCAGGTGCTTCTGCCGCCTTCCTGTTCAGCTCAGAACTCTTGGAGCAGGAGGCTGTTTTTACCAAAAAAAGAAAAGAGAAAGTGTTTTTAAATTTTAAAAAATTTCTAAAATATTTCTTTGTTCTTTTACTTGAAAATGAAATTTCCCCCTCACCCACCCAAGAAGAGGAGGTTGATGTACTGGCTGCTATCAAAAGGTTCACAGTTCGAGTCCACCTAGAGGAGCCTCGGAAGAAAGACCTGATGATCTACTCCCAAAAATTCAGCCCCTGAGAACTACATGGAGCGCAGTTCTGACAAACATGGGGTGTGTGTGTGTGTGTGTGTGTGTGTGTCATAATTGAAATTGATATGGCAGCTGTTTGGTTTTATGTTTGTTTGTTTTGTTGTTGTTGTTGTTAAATGCCGTTGAATCAGTTCCAACTCATAGCAACCCTGTATAGGATTTCCAGGGAGCTTGAACCACTGACCTTGTGGTTTAAACTGACTTTGCGGTCCAGCACATTAACCCACAGCGTCACATCAGGACTCCAGTTGATTTTGTGAGATCAGGATATTTGGTGCAGAACTGGGTGTGTTGCTCAATACTTCACAGAGCTGCAAGCAAGGTGTTGGCCGGATCTGTGGTCTCATATGTGGACTCTCCTGATTTCGATTTTATTACTTTATATGAAGCCCTGGTGATGCCGTGGTTAAAGTGCTTGGCTACTAATGAAAAACTTGGTGTTTCAAACACAGCAGTGGCTCCGTGGGAGGAAAAGTTGTAGCAGTTGTTTCTATCAAGATACCAGCCTGGGAAACCCTATAGGGCAGCTCTACCCCGTTCTATAATAAGATCGCTATGAGTTGAAATGAACTCGACAGCAATGAATTTTGGTTTGGGGTTTATATAATGAAGAAATTGTGTTTGACTGGCCTTGTGGGGTTTTTTTTGTATTTGTGTGTGAATTTAGAATTACATCTTAAGCGGTACCATCAGTTCTTATTGTTGTGATGTGCCGTGGAGTCGGTTCCGACCCATAGCGACCCTGTACAGGGTTTCTGAGGCTGTAAATCTTTACGGGAGCAGAAAGCCTCATCTTTCTCCTGAGGAACAGCTGGTAGTTTCGAACTACTGATCTTGAAGTTAGCAGCCTGATTCGTAACCACTATGTTACCAGCGAAAATCCACCAAAAAGCCCCACTGCTGTTGAATCGATTTAACTTATAGCGAATCTATGGGAAGAACAGAGGAGAGCTGCCCCCATAGAGTAAGCTGTAAATCTTTGTGGAAGCAGATTGCTCCTGCTTTCTGCTGCCAAGTGGTTCTAATCACCACCCTTTTTGTTCATAGTCCCATGCTTAACGCATAGCGGTACCACGCCTCCTCCATCAGTGAGCAGTGATATATATATATATATATATACATTTTTAAAAGTTATATTGTGAATTATGTGATAGTTTACATGAGAGAACATTAGCTTTACATTCATCCTATCATATATTGTTTCATTGCCATCGTTACAACCCCCTCCATGCATCACCAATCAACGAAAGGGTACATCCTATAAGGCTGCTCCCCCACCCCCCACCCCCTGTCATCAGCACACAGGTCCTCTCCCCCTCTCCCTCCCTGAGTCCCAAGAACCCAGCTGCTCCATCTCCCCACATCATCACCTTTGCCTCCATCTCAGGGATCGCTGCTTCTCTGGGTAGGGTCCTGCTCTCTGCTTTTCTCCCTTCATGCTTCCAGGGATCTCCACTCCTAGCCTGCAAAGTTAATCACTCCCCTCCTTGCCACAAAATATCTACTTTTACATTTACAACCTTCACAATCAGTCCTGGTAACAATTATTCACGCTTGTATCATAAGAGACCTATCTGCATTTCATTTCATCAGCCCCGCCTAGACAGATTGGATACTACTTAGTGGAGATTCTACCTTCCTCCACACCCTCTGGATCTAGGTTCCCTCTTGAAAGCTTGTAAGCCAGTCACTTCTTGCCTTTGTAGTCCCCTCATTTTGGATAGCCAATGTCCAAGTTGCCCTCCTTGTCCACTCTGTATGGAGGGGGTAGGAATGGTTCTTGCTGTAAAGATTTGTTCCCTCTTTTGA
>NW_006408634.1:7636072-7739654 GCF_000296735.1 Chrysochloris asiatica
GGACTTACAAGCTTTCTATGGTGATATTTCTGGCTTTTGCTTTCTCTCCCCTTCCAGTGTCTGGCTTCCACGCAGCTGCAGCCCCCAACCAATGTCAGTGATGTATTCTTGTACAAGAGAAAGAACCCAGGTGTGTTATACTGGTTGATAATATATTTGCCCCATGCTGGTCTGTCATTCTGTCCTAACTGTGATGGATTGTGTGTTGCTATGATGCTAGAAGTTATATCACTGATATTTCAAACACCAGCAGGGCCACTCAGATTGGGCAGGTTTCAACAGAGCATCCAGGTTAAGAAAGACTAGGAAGAAAGACCTGGCTATCTGCATCCATAAATTAGCCAATAAAAACCTGGGGATCACAGCTGAACATTGTCAAACTCAATTACATTGGATTCCACAGAATGTTAACAAGAGGGAACAATCTCTGGAAGAGGATATTGTTTTTGGTGAAATACAGGGAAATTCTTGGTAAGATGGATGAGGTTCAATGGCTCCAACGTTGGACTCTCTGGCAATCTGAGGACCAGGGAAGGTTTTGTTCTGTACATAAGGGTCACTGTGGAGTCAACATGAAGCAGCTGCCTCTCCATCTATGGAGGTCAAGTCAAAAAGTATTGCTACCATAGTTCCAATCCATGCATGCATGAGTTTCTCCCAAACAAAATGTGTTGAAACATGTCTGTGTCCAATGAATGGCTACAGACACGTTCTTTTCTCCTGAGAGTACGTTAAAAAAAAAAAAAAAAAATCCCAATTAAAACGTGGTTTCTGAGAGACTGTTCCAAACAGACAGAAAGGTTATGATTCATCTAAAACTTAGAAGGTTATATGGTGACTGTTAATTTGGAATTCTGAAGGGTCAACTTGGATTTGCTTAAAGGACACAGGACAATCACAGGGGCTTTTAATGGTGAGGAAAAGGCCAGGAAAGAAGTGTCGGGGAATTGCTTTACATATGACAATACACCTGCTCAGTCTTTGAGAGGAGCAAGGACTGTCCTAAGAGAATTTCATTGGGAAACCTCACCCCCATCCACCCTACAGCCCTCATCTTGCCCCTTCAGACTTCTTTGTGTTCTGCAAACTCAAAGAATATTTCAAAGGAACATGAATTGAGCCCCTTGATTGTCCCTAAACTGATGTTTTGACATTTTGAAGTGGTATCATTACAAGAGCACAGAATTCTTGAGGGATAGGGTCTTGGTGTAGCACTGTCGGATAAACCGACTGCGAGGTTGGTTTGAACCACAAGGTCGGTGGTTCAAACTCACCAGCCACTCCTTGGAAACCCTATACAGGGTCGCTATGAGTCTAAACCGACTTAACAATTATTTATCAACACCAACAGAGAGCTGAAAACCTTGTCTTCTGAAGTGTGTAGAGCTAGATGGAGGAGGTGTCTTGAAACAATCATTTCTTGTGTTGATGTGTTTCCATAGTGGTGGAGGGAGCATGTGGGTGTCCTGTGGGTCCTAGCAGAGGAAGCCAGGGAGGGAGACGCACATCGTGGCCAGGAGCCAAGCTAGAAAAGACAATGGAGAGACCAAGGCTAAAGTAGTAAACTGTAGTCTAGCTGTTTCATTCACACAGAGCTAAAGTTTCCAGTGGGCGGTGCCACTACCTATGGAAGGTTTGGTGTTATGGCTGCAACGTATGTAGAGCTGTGATGGATTCTGGATTCTGGGGTACCCTACTGCTGAAGTTCTAGAACTGGCAGTTCACCATGCTTCTCAGGATTTCAAAGCAAAGTGTGACACTCAAGGTCACATGCAGCTCTTCATGCGTGGTGACTAAAGGTTGATTCTTTTATCCAGGCTCTCGTAACTGGGGATGGTGTGTGATTCCTCACAAATCTCTGATCAGAACGAAGAGAGAGCAAACAACTGCTCAGAGAATTGTTTTAAACGACCCTCTTCCTTCCCTTCCTTCCACTGTAACTGGAACAGAAGAAATCACGGGGAGATGTGGAATTTTTAAAAGAGCTTACTGGCAGAGCATATAGTTACTGTTAGACAAGATTCAAGAAAACATTTCCAGATAAGAATCTGGATTCAAAGTTTGAGAGCAGTACCTTCTCAGGTGGCAACAATTGTGTGTTGATGAGGCTAGGTTTCTCCTATGAGTTTTATACAAATGTAGAATTGTAAACCAGTTTTGATGAAATGTAACAATTTCTGTTGTCAGACTGCCTAGATCAAAACACAGCCACTTGCCAGATGTTCCACCTTGACCAAATCACTCTACCTCTTTCTATGTCCACGCCTATAAAATGCAGGTGATAGGATTAAATTGATGAAATAACATGAAAAGTCCAAGAACAACTTGACTCTTTACTGACTCCATGTGTTACAGAGTAGAACTGCTTCATAGGTTTATTTATTTTTTCTTTTAGCAAGAGTGAGGTTTTCTGTACTCAATTTTGCAAAATTGGACGCCCAACCCAGTAGACAAGGGCAGATGCGCCGCATAGCCGTTCATAGGGTTTTCTTGGCTGTGAAGCTCTGGTAGCATAGTGGTTATGAATTGGGCTGCTAACCTCAGGGACAGCAGTTCAAAACTATCAGCTGTATGAGGCTATGAGGCTTTCTGCTCCTGTAAAGATTTACAACCTTGGGAGCCCCATGGCGGCAGTTCTGTTTTGTCCTATTGGGTTGCTATGAATCTGGCAACTGGTAGCCAATTCCCACCCAGGCTCCTTGAAGAGTCATTGTTGTGTTGTTAGGAGCTAATAAGCTGATTTCAATTCATAGCGAGCCCTGCCTCAGAGTAGAACTGCCCCATTCAGTTTTCTAGGTTGTGCATCTTTACTGAAGCAGATGGCCACAACTTTCTCTCACAGAGCAACTAGTGAGTTCATACTGCTAACTTTTCTGTTAGCAGCATGTTTAAACAACGGTGTCACTTAGGGTACCTAACTGAAGGGTAGCTCCAAAAAATTCAAACCAAACCCATTGCCAGCAACTTGATTCCTCCTCATGTTGTTTTTGTTGTTAGGTGCCGTGGAGTCGGTTTCGACTCAGAGTGACCCTATACAGGGTTTCCGTAGATGTAAATCTTTACGGGAACAGAAAGCCTCATCTTTCTCCTGTAGAGCAGCTGGTAGTTTTGAAGTGCTGATCTTTAGGTTCACAGCCTGATTCGTAAACCACTACACTACCAGAGCTCCTTGATTCCTCCTCATAGCAACCCTATATAGGGTTTCTGAGACTGCAAATCTTTATGGGGCACAGACAGTCTCATCTTTCTCCAGTGGAGCAGCTGGTAGGTTAGACCTGCTGACCTTGTAGTTAGCAGTCTAGTGCTTACTCTACAATGCCACTAGGACTCCATAGGGTAAACTTGATCCGTGGCTACTGGACCATCGATGTGGCACTGTGGGTTAATGTGCTGGACTGCAAGGTCAGTTTAAACCACAAGGTTGATGGTTCAAACTCACCAGCCGCTCCTCAGAAACTCTCTACAGGGTTCCTATGAGTCGCAACTGATTCTGTGAGACTTAACAACAAAAGCAAGCGATACAAAGTGACAAAAAACTTGTCTTGAAAGATAAAGGTTAGCCTCCCCCGCAGAGAGCAGGGGAAAGGTGTATTGGATGGCAAAGACATATGAAAGTGGGAAATCAGGGCAATAGGAGGGGTTTAGTGTGACAGCAGTGATAGGAGGGGAGGTTGAGGTTGAGCACGTGCAGCTAACACCAGGCTTTCAGGACTGAGATCTTGTCCTCGGGGTCGCTAGGGAGCCGTGGGAAGTCTGTGAGCAGAGGTGGGGTGACGTCAGCTCTGGGGACTGCGGTTACTGCAACAGGAGTTCAGACTGGAAAAGGAAAGGGGGACTAGCCCCCTGCGGAGAGTCGGGCAGGAGGGGCATGCCCGGGGACTGATAGCCTGTGAGAAGGATGAGCTGACTGGGTGGAAGGTGGGCCTGTCCCAATTTGGGGATCCGGGAAGAAGAGAGGCTGTGAAAGGAGATCCTCAACTCCAGGGTGTCATGGGGGGTGTTAGTAAGTGTGAAATGATGTTGGAATTCTTAAATAGCTAGGACTTCGCCAGGGACCACAGCATGGGCAGAGGCCCAGAGAAATTAGAGAGAGTTTGAATTGAGGAGAGTAGTGGAACAGGCGCCTGGAGAGACTAATTCATCTTTATTTCAAGGACTAGTTTTTCTGCAGGCAGAGGAAAGCTTCCTGAGGAGGCGGTGTCTACGTTGAGCTCTGAAGAATGTATAGTTGTCGGCCAGATGAAAGGGTATTCCAGTTTGGGTAAAGACCCAAAGGTTTCACAGGGTTTGTTGGGTTTTAAATACTTACAACCGTTAAGTAGAGCGCTAAGGGTTAAATTCTTTAACGTGTGACTTGGTTCGAGACCCCAGAAAAATCTGCTTTCTCTCTACCCCTCTCTTTGCTACAGTTTTTTCCTCAAGTAAATGGGAACAAGCTCCGTTGTTCCTTCTGGACGCCCCTCCACCCGCCCTTGGGCAGGGACAAACCACTGAACGGAGGTTGAGTGATAGTTCCTTTGACCAATCGCTAGGGTCCAAAGTCCTGCCTTTCTCCCCTCGGAGGCCAATCGCCTCATTCTTCTTGAGATTGACGACGGCTGGCTAAAGACCTCATGACGTCACCCTCTGGGTAAATCACTGGAAGCGATCAGAGGCGGGCCGTTCTGCTGATGGACAGCTGTGTACAAGATGTCCGCTTAGCGCGGGGCCCGCCGGGAAGCTTTGAGGCGGTGCTGGAGGGGAATAGGCGGGAACTCCTGGTCGATTTTGTCCAATCATCACTCGCGAGTTTTGCGATAGACGGGCCGTCTTCCCCATCCCGTGCGACTTGAGGGGCGGGGCCGTGCGCGCTAGACTGGGCGGGCCTCTAAGCTTTGATGGATATCTAACTTACCCAATTGTCAAACGGTATTTCCAGACGGGCCGCCTCCATCGCCAATGAAATCTCCTGGCGGAATTGAGGTGGGCGGGCCGTGGACCCTCCGGTATAAGGCGGTCCCGGGGGAGAGGGCAGAAAGGGGGGGTCTCGGCGGCCAAAGGAGGAGTAGCAGCGGGTGAAGATGGCGGCAGCCGAGGCCGCGAACTGCATCATGGAGGTGAGAGCCTGGAGCGCTGCTGGGGTCGGGAAGCGGTTTGGTGTGTGTGTTTTATGCCTCCGTGGTGGGGAAGGGGCTCGAGTCGGCGAATTGAAGCTAAAAGCACCCAACCGCACGGGAGGGGGCGACGCATGTTCCGAATTTGGGACTATCGTTGGAAGTGGGGGTTGCTTAGCTTTTGGGGCCTTGCGGCAGCCAGGTCTCACCTCCTTCCCACGTGCAGGCGGGCTGGGGGCGCTTCCGGCCTGGCCCCCACGTGGCCGCGGCCCGGTGGTGGGGAGGGGGTGTGCCGTGTCCGGATGCCCAGCGGGCTCCACGTGCGGGACAAAGGCCCCGCCTCCAGCAGGGGGAGGGGCGCCGGGGGGGGCGGTAGGCAGACTCCGACGACCCGCCGTCGAGGGTCCCCTATCTCTGTCTCCCGGGACCGGGAAAGACCTTGGGGGCTGATACCCGTCCGGGGCCAGTCGCTATGTAGAGGACCTCTTGAGAGGTACTATACATCCCGACTCTATACACCCCTTCTCCTTAGGTCTTGGGGTACTTACTGAGGCATCGGTCCAGGTTTTGTGCCCTCTTGGGTTGGGATTGGAGGAAGAGGAAGAGTCGGTTCCCCTCGAGCCCCGTAGTTTCCTGCCCCCGAACGTTTCTCCCCTTCTGGCGCCTTAGGAGCTGGGGGATGGGGCTTTGCCCCTGTGACCTCCCTCTGGGTAGGGGAGCATCTAGCTGGAGGCCACCCTTGCGGAGAAGGCACCGGGCACCCCCTTGTGGCCATCTCTGGGTGTGTGGGAGGGAAGGCTTTTTCATGGGGCGTGTCCCGAAGCCACCCTCCTCCTTGGAGCTCTCCCAGGCACAGGGAGACGCTGGGGGACACGATGGGAGGAAATCAGACAGGATTATAAACGTCGAGATTTGCCATTTTCTGGGCCCCTTTCTCTGCAGCCCCGTCCCAAAGATGACCCACCTTTCTGAAGCTCTTTTAAGGGGGGTCCTGAGTCTGGGTGCCGAGGAATGGTTTCCAGTTAGTTGGGTCTCAGACAGCTATATAGGGAGGGGTTCTAGGCCTGTGTTCCATTTCCTAAGAGAGGTTAGGGGTGGGGATGAGGTGGTCTAGTGGTGGAGACCACAGCGGTGTTAGTGGGCAGTAGGATCTGGGGTGGGCAATCCCCTCACTAGCTTGCCCCAACGGGTGTCCTCCAGCCCGGAAGAATTGTGGGGATGCCAGCGGTTCACGGTTTGAGCACCTGGAGGGTGGCTAGTGGTTCACATTTGGAAGGAATGCTGGATGCTATCCGATGGGGTGTTTGGACCCCAACTCTTTACCTTGTAGCCTCTCTAGAGTGCAGGGTCAATTCTCAAGTTGCATGCCATTTGGGGGTCACTCCAATGCGCCCTTGGCTTGTGTCTGGACCTAGGCAAGGAAATGCTTTCTCCGCGGCTGTCCTTACCCCCCCTTCCCCGTCTTAGGGGCCCGGGATGGATGTCTGATCTGAATGAGAGCCACATCTCAGCCCGTATAACTTTTATAAGGGTCCCAGAGTCTGATTGGGGCTCCCCCTTTCCCAGACGCTGACTTCCTGGACATAGGGAGGGGACCAGTGGTGGTGGTTTGTGCTCCAGTCTAGGGGAGAGGCAGGAACTAGAGGCTGGGGTGCCAGCTCTGGTAGGGGCCTGTGGGCCACACCCCCTTTCTGGAATCCTCTCAGATAAGACTGGTGTGGCAAGACCATTGCCCAGGGGGCACAGCCTGCCAGCCAGCTCCCTCCTCCCTCCAAGCTATTCCTGGCACCCTAGGATGGAGATGTGTGTCAGGAAGTGTCACCTAATCTGGGGAGATTATAGGGGGCTAAACCAGCCAGCAGTGCCTGTGTGCCTTTCTGGTGTGTGGGGGGGGTTGGTATGTGTGTCCAGGTGCCTGCCCAGAGGGGGGCAGCATGGGGGCGGGCCACCATCTCTCCAGCCACAGCTGAGACAGGAGAACCTCTCACCCTATCTTCCCCTTCCCCCACCACTTCTCTGACCCCTTTCTGAAATAGCCATGCTGCTTCACACTGTCACCACTTCCCACCAAGGAAGAGGAAAATTGCAGGGACCTCCCTCCCAAAACAAAGCCCGGCCCCCACCCCCATCCCCCACTGGCCTGGCCCCAGTAGCTAATTCTTTCTCCCTGTACTCTCTCCTAGAATTTTGTAGCCACCTTGGCTAATGGGATGAGCCTCCAGCCGCCTCTTGAAGAAGTAAATATCCTTTTGTGAAACCCCACCCCCACCCTCACCCCCACTTCAGTCTAGCTTGTCACCCACCAGGCCTTTTCCAGCGGTCTAACCGCGATCCCTTTTGCTACAAACCAGTTCACCCCGTGCCCCCCAAAATACTTAGTACTGCTTCCTCCAGGTGTGTAGCCCCCTCTGGCCTCCAATACTGTGGCTACTTCCTTAACTCCCATTTTCAGCCCCTCCCCATCAGCCCTGTGCCTCCCCCCCCTTTTGCTGTTCCCTCCCCTCCCCAGCTGTGGGCTGAGCTAGAATCGGGGGCAGAGAAACTGGAGAGATGGTAGGCGTGGCTGAGGTACTGGGGGGCTCCCCTGGATGGTACCTGGAAGAGGAAAATGGGGTGTTAGGGTCTGGAGTTCGGGGGAGGCGAAATGGCAGAGGGGGCAGTAGAGATGCCTTTTGGGGAGTTAACGTTCTCCAGGCAGAAGTAGGGATCTGGAGCTGAGCCTGCGGGGAGCCCCAGATTTGACCCTTACTCATCCGCATCCCACCAGGTCTCCTGTGGCCAGGCTGAGAGCAGCGAGAAGCCCAATGCTGAGGACATGACGTCCAAAGATTACTACTTCGACTCTTATGCTCACTTCGGCATCCACGAGGTGAGATTGGAACATTCAGACAGAGGCCTCAGGACTGGTCCCAGTTGGGGAGGAGTGGGGTGGGACATGTTCCGCACATGCGCATTTGGCACAACAGGAGGCTTCCTAAACCCCAGGATCTCCTCTAGCTCAGCTGTTGTCTTGGAGACCAAGATTGGCCTTGTGCTCTGCCAGTCTCTGGAGGCTCCTATGGGGAGTGTGCGCATGCTCACCAGAGACTTTAGTCCTTGAACCGGCCTGCTGCTCTCTGCTGCTCTCTAGCGGCTGGTGTTAGGCCTGCCTGTGCTCTGTGTGGGAAGCTAGCTTCTCAACCATTTTTTGCCAATTGGGGAAACAGAAGGCAGCTGGGCACAAGTTCTGAGGACTTTTGTAAAAAAGACGAGGATGACTGGGCCCTAGGTTTACAATGATAGAATACAGTTCAATCTGATTTTGCAAATAGGGAAGGAAACGGGGGTGCAAAAATTAAGACCCAGGGGGCTAAGCCAGAGTGAAGGGGCTGAGCTCGGGCTCCTTTTATCATTGGTCTGCTGGAAGCCCCCTCATAGAAATTCTGTGCCCTTCCCCCAGGAGATGCTGAAGGATGAGGTGCGGACCCTCACATACCGCAACTCCATGTTCCACAACCGGCACCTCTTCAAGGACAAGGTGGTGCTGGATGTGGGCTCTGGCACAGGTATCCTCTGCATGTTTGCTGCCAAAGCCGGGGCCCGCAAGGTCATCGGGGTGAGTCTCCAGGGTGGTTGGGCAGGCCTGGGAATTTAGAAAGGGGCCCCTTGGGGCTCAGGGATTGCATGGAGGGGGGCTGGGGGCCAGTGGTAGGTCTGGGGGGGCCTCACCCTCCCTTCTTCCTGGGCCCCTAGATCGAGTGTTCCAGTATCTCTGATTATGCGGTGAAGATTGTCAAAGCCAACAAATTAGACCATGGTGAGCCCAGGACCTAGGGGTATTGGTGGGGCTGGAGTGGGTAATTCCTAACTTCCCCAGGGCCCTCTGTAAGGGGGCGGAGGTGGGGTCCACTGACAGGGTCACAATGTTTGCTATTCCTCCCTGTTAACCTTCTCAGAACGTGGTGGTGTCAGGACAATTAGCAGCACAAGTGTTCTTAAAATCTGGGTCTGGATGTTGGGAACATAGCCCCTCAGTTTTATAAAGTTAGAGCAAGAAACAGACTTAAATTTCTGGGCTAAGGAGTAGAGTCCAATGGTTAACCACTGGATGGCCACAGTCTTCTGTGTGTCTCTCAGCTACACTTCGCTCTCAACGGACATTCCTTCGTGAAAATGCTGCTAGGCCAGAACATATGGCAGTGTTTTGATGTTCACTTGTGTCATTGTGACTCATGGAACACTTTGGGGTTTTTTTTTGCCCTATTTTCACCAGGTTATCGTGTAGTTAGATCCATTTCACGGGATTGAGAGGCACTTCGTTTTTTTGTGACATCATTGTGTGCATGTGGAGTCCCTGGGTGGCCCACATAGCAAGTAATAAGGTGTGGTGGTTCAAGTCCACGCAAAGGCACCATGGAAGACAGGTCTGGTGACCTGCTTACCCTCAACACCAGTCATTTAAACCCTGTGGAGTATAGTTTACATTGGCCTGCATGGAATCACCAGGAGTTCAGAGTCAACTCTCAGGTTGCTGGATTTTCTAGTTATCCCCTGCTTTTTCAATCCGTCCCTTGATTGTGGCATTTAATTTGCTGGTGAGTCTGTCCTCTTGCACATGGTACTGCCTCATACACTGCCAGTGTTACCAGAAAGGTACTTAGAATCCAAGCGGGAATCTGTGTGGAGTCCCCAGCATGTCTCTTCAAGGCTGACTGCCCCCTTTCCCCCACCTCCCTGCAGTGGTCACCATCATCAAGGGGAAGGTGGAGGAGGTGGAGCTGCCAGTGGAGAAGGTGGACATCATCATCAGCGAGTGGATGGGCTACTGTCTCTTCTATGAGTCGATGCTCAACACTGTGCTCTATGCCCGCGACAAGTGGCTGGTGAGGGCCGGGGCTGGGGCGGACAGGTTCACACAAAACCACAACCTATTGCCTTTGGCTCCATTCCAGCCCGTAGTGAGAGCAGAAGTGGCCCATTGGGTTTCCCAGGTGGTTCTCTTTACGGAAGCAGATTGTCTCATCTTTCTCCCTGGTGGGTTCAAACCACCAATCAGTCAGCAAGCAATTAGAGGGCTTAAGCATTGCAGTCCTTAGAAGCTCCTGGGCTGGAATTTAGTGTAGAAGTGGCCAGTTCCTTAGGGCATGTTGGTTGGTTATTAGTGTGTGTGCAGATGCCAAGCTGTCCCTGGGTGGTTTTGAACCACCAACCCTTTGATCAAACAGCGAGATGCTTTAATAGAGCAATTTGTGAAGGGAAACCTTTAGATAAACCATATCAACTAAACTTGTTGAGTTGATTCTGACTTATGTGGCTCTATGGGACCCAGTTGAACTGCCCCACAGGCTTTATACAGATAGCAGAGTGCCTCATCTTTCTCCTACAGTACTGTAGCTGGGTGAAATCAGTGAGCTTTGTTAGCTGTGGATTGCTTTAATATTGCACCACCTGGGTTCCTTGGGGTTTTCTCAGGGTCTTTATACAAGAATTGACAGCAGAGATGGGGGAAGCCAGCAGCTGAGGGGGTTAGAGCAACGACAGTAACAAGGAGAGTGTCCAGTCAGGAGGACAGAGGGATAGAAGGAAGTGCAGGGTGGGGGCCATGGTCCCAGGTGTCTAGAGCAGGTGTGGTGGGAACATAGCAGGATAAAGGATGGGAAGGGATTGGTGTGTGTGTGTGGGGGGGTGCTTCCAGCTGAGCCCCTGGAGCAGGCAGGAGCAGCTGCTGTGTTTGGGAGGAGGGGGAATGGGTATTTCTGCTCTGAGCCCCTAAGCGGTATTCCGGTGGGGAATTCCCCAGGTCTGAGGAGGCCACCTCTGCCAGGAGCCCAAGGGGCCCTGGAGGCTGGATAGGTGCATATTCCATGAGTGGCCAGGAGGGAGACTTGCCAAGGCTCATCCACACACACATGCCCCCCGCCTTTTCCCTCCACAGGCACCTGATGGCCTCATCTTCCCTGATCGAGCCACACTGTATGTGACGGCCATTGAGGACCGGCAGTATAAGGACTACAAGATCCACTGTGAGTGTCCTGGGGGACCTGCAGGGGAAAGAGGAGAGAGGGACAGGGACCCATGTGTCTGGGTAGCACCGGCTCACCGCACCCCACCCCACCCCTTCCACAGGGTGGGAGAATGTATATGGTTTTGACATGTCTTGCATCAAGGATGTGGCCATCAAGGAGCCCCTCGTGGATGTAGTGGACCCTAAGCAGCTGGTCACCAATGCCTGCCTCATAAAGGTGAGCCACATGTCCGGCTGGGTGTCCTCTGTTGCAGAAACCCATGGCCGCCAGCTGGCTCTTGGATGTGTGATGAGCGCCAGTGGGTTCTCCTGAGGTGACAACTTCTAGATAGTGTGACAGCGTCAGAGGGCACTTAGGTCACTGGAGAGAGCAGTGACAGCTGCACCCTCGAGGTCTGGTGCCTACAGGTGGATCCAAATCAGGGTGGGCAGGGTTAACACACAGTGGTCACTTTAGCTGGCGCCTCCGAAAGGGGGAGGGGAGCCAAAGCAGGGAGCCTGGTGGTGAAATGGAGAAGGGGGTTCCAGGCAGATGGAAGGAGCAGAAGGGCCTGCGTTGGGGGTTGAATGTAGGTGTTGATGCATAGCATCCCCCTTCCCTAGCTTTGGATTTCAGCCAGGGGGTGGAAAGGAACAAGTAGCCAATTCCTGAAGCCAGCTCAGGAAGACCAGCAGGGCGGGGGTGACTGGGCAGGGGGCTGACGGACCTGCCCTGCAGGAGGTGGACATCTACACTGTCAAGGTGGAAGACCTGACCTTCACCTCCCCGTTCTGCCTGCAAGTGAAGCGGAATGACTACGTGCATGCTCTGGTGGCTTACTTCAACATCGAGTTCACCCGCTGCCACAAGAGGACCGGCTTCTCCACCAGTGAGGCGGGCGGTCCCTGGCCAGGGTGTGGGGTGTGTGTGGCACAGCAATGGGCTTATGCCCCTCGATGGACCATGGGGACACTGACCCATCTCCTGACTCTGCTGTGTGATTTGGAGCCACTGTACCTCAGTTTCTTCAACCACTAAATATAGCTAACAGGCCCTGCCTTCAAGGCTCGCTTGGAGCTTAATGTCTAGGCTCCCAGACCCTGGGTGATGTAAACAGTGAAGTGCTCAGTCAAAAGGTGGGCAGTTCACATTTTACCCAGAGGCGCCTTAGAAGAAGGCTGGTGGTCTAGTTCTGAAAAAAACTAGCCGTAGAACACCTTGCGTGGCACAGTCTTGCTTGGACTCCCATGATTCCATGAGTTGGAATTAACTCCAGAACATCTGGTTTGGTTTTGGTTCTTGGTTTTCACCTGGCTGTAATTTGGGGATCTGGTGTGGCCCAAGGTGCAGGGAGACACAGTGGTCCTCTTGTCTGCAGGCCCCGAGTCCCCCTACACGCACTGGAAGCAGACAGTCTTCTACATGGAGGATTACCTGACTGTGAAGACAGGCGAGGAAATCTTTGGTACCATTGGCATGCGGCCCAACGCCAAGAACAACGTGAGGCTGCTCGCCTGGGAGGAGTGGGGGGGCCTCAGGGCACTCTCGTCCCCCTAGGACTTGTCTATACCTACAGGACCCTGCCTTTCAGCCCCCCAGCATACAGCATAGCCAGGGCTGGGCTGGTGGGCAGGTGTGGCGGGGGCAGGGTGAGCTGCTAGTAGGTGGAGCTGGTACAACTTCTTAGAAAGTAAGGCGGGCAGAGTGCTGTTTTTCTTCTT
Source organism: Chrysochloris asiatica (assembly GCF_000296735.1). Lineage (NCBI taxonomy): Eukaryota > Metazoa > Chordata > Mammalia > Afrosoricida > Chrysochloridae > Chrysochloris > Chrysochloris asiatica. Next base: position 7,648,871 of record NW_006408634.1, read on the forward strand.
TCCTGCAGTCTTCATGGCTGAGACCCAGGGATGTCGGGTCCAGGGGCCACCAGGGGAGCTGCTCTGCTGTGCAGTCTTCAGTGGGGAGCGACTGGGGGGAGGACCACAGCCCTGGGACTAGGGAAACTGCTGACTTGGACAGGAGAACTGAGACTGGATGGCGGCTTAGGGCAGGGAATGAGGGCATTGGCCCGAGGAGGGATGTGGTAGCCTGTCCACAGTGATTCTAGGACTTATGACAAAGTCAGGCAGTTTTGAGTGGAAGGGAAGAGGCCAGGGAGGTGTAAAGTCAGCGGGAAGGCATTAGAGGCTTGGTCTACAGCTTTTGGGTGGAGGTCGAGGGTGACACCTGTTTCCAGGAAGGCTGGGAAGGAGCCCTGGGGTTCTCATATAGAAGGAAGGAGGGCTGAGGCAGTTGTGAAACAGGAAGTGGCATAGAGAAAGGACTTGTTTTAGAAAAGATGAAGCGTGTTTTGCTATTGGGACAAGCTAGGAGGGAACCTCATGACGTGACAGGTGAGGCAGAAGAGCGAGGCCTCAGAGCACAGTGGACGGGTCATGCCTATGGAGTATCCTACAGAATTGGGGTTCTGGGCTGATGCTGGAGCAGGGGTCACTCAAAGCAGGGTCCCAGGGTATCGGTGGGTGTGTAGATAGATGCCTGACGACGATGAAAACCTAAAAGCACTGAGTCCCTCCTGGGGTGGCCAATCTGGGCTCCAGGGCTGACCCCAGGGTAAGGGAGTAGACATCCTGGGGCTGAGCCTGTCCCACCCTCCCCACCTCTCCCCACCTCTCCCCACAGCGTGACCTGGACTTCACCATCGACCTGGACTTCAAGGGCCAGCTGTGTGAGCTCTCCTGCTCCACCGACTACCGGATGCGCTGAGGGCTGGCCCACTGCTCCTTGGAGCCCAGGGCTGCGGTGGTCTTAGGCGATTTCAGGGCCCTCCCTTCTCCCTCCCTCTGAAGGGGGCTTTAGGGGCCTGGGCCGGGGTGGGGGGGACACATCGTGACTGTGTTTTTCATAACTTATGTTTTTATATGGTTGCATTTACGCCAATAAATCCTCAGCTGGGACTTGGCTTCCTGGGGCCTGAGGGGATGGGGACCCTGGCACAGGTGCTAAATGGCCTGCCGGACCTGAGTGGGTCTCCTCCTCTCTCTCTGGTCTTCTTGGAGACTCTTCCTGTCACATCAGTCTCCTAGAGTCTTTGGTCCCTTCCTTCTCTAGGGCTCCTGCTCTCACTGGCCCAGGATTGGCCTCCAGCCATACCACAGGGCTTTTGGGGGTGGTGGGGAGGCAGTTCCCAAGAGATTTCCAGAAAGCGGTTCCTCTTGGGCTGTTTTCCACCTGAGTCTGGGCCACGCTGGCTGTTGACTAGCAATGACTAGTGTCCTGTGTTGGGTGGCCGTTGTGTGCTGTGGAGTCGGTTCCCACTCAGTGAACCCTGTATAGAGTTTCTGAGACTAAATCTTTACAGGAGCAGTGGGTTGATTGGAACTTCTGAGCTTGTAGTTAGCTGCCCAACTCTACCAAGACTGCTTAGTGTTCTGCCCTACAGCTGGGGAAAACTGGCTCATGGGGACGGAAGGGGCTGTGTGTGTTGAAGGTAGAGAATTATTCATTGGGTTTGTCCAAGCCTGACTGGGACCTGGAGGGTGGGGTGCTGGTGTCCATCTGGGGAGTCCCGGCTTGGGAGCACAGGGCCTCGAGGCCTCCCTATTTTACTGAGATGGATATCAAGGCCCTCCCAAGGGTCTCTACTAAGAGACCCTCACCAGATCCACCCGCGCCAGCCTCTACAACAGCCCATACCTTAACTTTGTCCTGGACGAGAGCCCCAGCCCCAGGCCCACATCGGTTCCTGGCACTCCTTATGGGCAGGTTCTGTCCACTGGGGATGATCCTGCCCACGTCTGTCCCACTTTGCCTTGTGCATCTTCTGGAACCTTCTGACCCCTGAGGCTTAGGGCCTGTACTTTGCACCCTGTGGTGGAGATGGGGTACAGAGCCCAGAGCTCCCTCACCCCAGCCTACTGTTGGGGAGTTTAACAGGTGTACCCCCATCTGGGGGGTTCTGAAGGCCTCTCCTGCCACTTGCCTCCTTAAAGGTTTGGTGTCACCTGAGACTACTTTAGGCACAGCACCACAGAGACTGATCTGCCCTGGCAGTGTGCAAGGCAGGCTTTGCCCTCTTTGGTTTTGGCCTCAGGTTTTCTGCCTGAGAAGGGAGCCCAAACCTGGAGGGTTTCCCAGGAGCCCGACAGCCCCTCCCCTAATGTCCACCCATGATGTCCAGCTCCTCACTGCCTCTGCCTTGGGGCCCCATGGGGCTAACTGTAGGGCATTATTGTGCCCAGCCTTATCTGTAAGAACATTCTGAGCATGTCTATTTCTCGAGGATTCTGTGCTAACCAGGCCTCCCAGCAACATGCACCAGTGCTCCCCTGACCACAGGCTGATGATACATACAGTTTGCGGATAGCATATTTGGCTTTCACTAGACACTAGCCTTGAGCCAAGACCACCTGGTACATGTGGATGCTACCTGCAGCTTGAGATCTGCACGCTGGGTGGAATCAGGATGTCTCCCTAGGCTCGGTCTGCCCATCTACTACCCTGAGTTTCTTTTATCTTCACCCTCCATCTCATCCTGAGACCACACTCATCCCTTCCTGAGGCTGTGACCAGACCAAAACCATGGTGCACACGGTAGCTCCACCCGTGACTGACAAGACTAACATCCAGCATCCAATAAAACGAAAGTTCCCATGTTTCAGTCTGTCTTGGTTATTTTGGCCTTCCATTATAAGCTGGGTCCCAAAAATACTTTGTTCTTGCCCACTCTCCCCCACACGAAAGTCAATGTGACTAACCTGTTGGAGCGCTTCCGCGCTAACCTTTCGCCTGTACCTTCGGTCCCGGATTGCGGTGGGCTGAGCTGATCCCAAGACAGTCCTCGGGAAGGCCTATGATTCTGTCTCAACACCTCAAGTGACCAGAAGAGGACAGTTAATAGTCAAATTGAGCTTCCTTCCTCGAAGAAATAACAGAAGAGGGCGCCCAAGAATCGGATTCCGGAGGAGAGCAAATGGAGAATTAGGCCTTTAGAAAGGAGACTGCGGGCTGGGAGTCAAACGGAGGGAGGGGATTGGCTACCGGACTTTGAAGGGGGCGGGGATAGAACGCAGGCACTCGAAGGGGGTGGGAATTACAAGGCGATAAAATCGGGCTTGAGTTCCCGGCTAAACGCCAGCGAGACAAAAATCAAGGTTCCTGCGCCCCAGACTGGGAATAAGACAGGAGCTCCGTGGGCCAAGTAGTGGGCACTGGACTGGGATTGTTCATATTAACAGGAAGTTTGGGGCCGGAGCTCTAAATCAGAGTAAGGGGTAACCCCTCGGCTTGGGCCCTAGCTTTCGGATCGGCGGACTCAAGATTCAGCGTGGTAAGTGGCCTCCTACAGGGGCTGGAAACCTGGATCCTGGGCTGGGCATCCGGGCCTCCATCACCTGTCCTCTATGATCGCCTCGGTTCCCAGCCTCAGCATCCCCGCTGCAAGGCATGCGCAGTAGGGTCCTTTACGCTCCATCCCCCTCCCCCTCACTCCTAGATGGGGAGGGGACACTGGGCCACCCTAGATGGATGAATTTATAGACACCCCCACTCCACCCTTGGCTGGGACTGGGAAGCGGAAATGGAGTGAACATGCTTGCACCCATCCGGCAGGTGTTCTTTGATATGCAGTTAGACTAATTTTTTTTTCTCAAGACTCCCGAAACCCACCCTGAAATAGTTTCCTGTCCACATCGCCGAATTTTGGGAATCTTGTGGGAGGGAGGCTCTGCTCCCACACTTTGTTCCCCTCCATCTCTCTCTGCGTTCACAGGTCCCCCCACTGATGCTCCTGCCTTGCCAACTGGAGTCTTCAGCCAACCAGGATCCTCAAGATCTCTCAGCACCTGAGAGGGTGCTGGGTGAGCTGGGGTCCTAGATTCCTGGGCCTATAAGAGGAGGGGAACGTGGGGCCCTGAACTCTTGGTTCAGAGGATGGACGGGGCTGGGATTCCCAACTCCTGGGACTACTAGGAGGAGGAGTCTGGGGCCAGGACTGAGGTCTGAGTCTGAGGGTGAAAGGAACTTGGATCCCAGAGCCCTGGGCTTTTGGGAAGAAGGGACCAGGGTCTGGAGAATGACCCTGTATCCTCTTCCTGGCCTCCAGTGTAACATGGCTGAAGCACATCAGGCTGTGGGCTTCCACCTCTCGCTGACCTCGGATGGGGCAGAAGTGGATCTCAGTGCCCCCATGTTGAAGGAGATCTGTCTCTCTGGACTGCGCTCATGGAAAAGGCGACTCTCCCGTTTCTGGGTGAGGAGGACAGTGGGCTGGTTTCCTTCTGGGAACCCAGTTCCTTGTTTCCTGGATGCCAAGGCCCATTTCCAACTTCCCAATGGTCCCACGTCTGGAATCTAGTTACTATTCCTTTCTGGTGATTTTGATGTCCACTTTTAGGATCCTTGAAGCCATTTCCAGGTTATCCCCAAACCTCATCTCTGGGAATTCACCTCTTTTACCTACTTCCAGCACCTCATCCATCCAATCTCCACAATTTCCAGAACTCAGCCCCCTTCCCCATAACAGAGCTCTCATTCGCAGAATCTAGAACTAGATGTTCCCCATTCTGGAACTACTTTGCTCTCCTTAACCTGATCAAGATTTCTGGTAGCCCACACCCCAATTCCACAGGCCTCTGCTTTCCCTTAATCTTGGCTTCCTGGTTGTAAGAGACCTTTCTGCCTGAGCCCCAGTAACCCCTCCAGTATGCCAGACATCTGGGCCCTGCACTTCACCACCACCACGCAGCTTGATGCCCCAGCTCCGGAATTGCCAGTTCTGGCCCCTTACACCTCCCTAGTGTCTCACCAGAACTCTTGTCTGTCCTTCTCCAGGCTGTCTGCAATCCTCTTCATTTAGTGTCTCCCTGCTCCCCACACTCTCTGTAATGTGAACAAACTGAGGTCTTGATCCCCTGGAGCTGAGGTTGAATATTGGCCCCATCACCTAGTAGCCACATGGCCTTGGTACATGACCCCTCCAGGCCTCAGTTTCCCTTCATGGATGATGACTTCAAATAGTTACCATAGACCCCAACTCATGATGACTAACCCCACTTACTGGCTGTGTGACTTTGGCTAAGTTTCTTCATCTGCAGGATTAGGGTTGTAAGAATTGCCACCTCCCTGGGGTACATGGGTGAAATGATTTAATGGTGCACTGGAAGGCGGCAAAATCTCATCTTCCAGAGCATCAGGTCTAAGAACTGATGAGGGGAAAAAGGAAAAAAAGTGGGGGGGAGACTAAATAGACACAAAAAATAACCATGGTTGCCAGTAACTTTTTCCTGTTAATCTAAGGGAAGATTGGTGAATAAGTAAATCTCCATCTTGAAGCAGAGAAGCAGTGGAAAGTGAGCAGTGGTGGAATTTTCACCTTCCATGCGGGAGACCCAGGTTCAATTCCTGACCACTGCACCTCATGCAAAGCTAGTGGAAATTTGCCTGTTTCGTCAGAGCTTCCAGACTGAGATGATAATCTGTTTCCAAAAAATTAGCCAACGGGCCAATCCACAACTGATCTTGGGGACAGCACAGATTGAGCAGTTTTTGGTTCTGTTGTGCAGGGAGTGGACAGGAGTCGGGGGCCAATTCACAGATGCTTACAACAGCAGCAGCAATAGGATGATTGTAACTAACATGTATTGAATATCTGCTGTATGGCTAGATTTGTGCTCTGCAATTCCCAGGCCTCCAGCCCTCTTTTCTACATTACTTTCCTCTGTAGATCACGCCACTCTGACATTACAAACGTTGACGTTACCTGTCTCCTCCATGACAGCAGGGGGCTTGCTGTCTAGTCACACAGCAAAGGGATAACACCTAAGAGGGATCCCAGTACCTACAATAAGCAAACAGCAAGCCCTCCTGATGACCCTACACACATGCACAAGGATTGTTGCCATTCTACAGATGAGGAAACTGAGGCATAGAGAACTAAAGCTGCACTGTGCCACTCGGGCGCCTTGATTATTGCCCTCAGGTGCCATGAAGTCCACTGTCGATTTATAGTGACTCCATGTGCCAGAATGGAATGGTCCCAGAGGATTTCCTAGGCTGTCATCTTTAAGGGGGTGAGCGGCTGGTGGCACAGTGGGTTAAACCTTTCTGAAGGAGAAAGATGTGGCAACATGTTCCCATAAAGATCGACAGTCTCAGAAACCCTATGAAGCTGTTCTCTATCACGATGAGTCGGAATGGACTAGACGTTAGTTTTTGGTTTTTTAACCTTTATGGGAGCAGATCACCAGGGCTTTCTTCTGAGGAGCTACGGAGTGAGTGCCAACCACCAATCTTTCAGTTCCCAAGCGCATTATTGTATCACCGAGCTCTCCCGGCCTGTTTGGCAGTAAGCACTCATTTGAAGTCCGTTATTTTTATCACACGGTCCCAGGAGTCTGATTAATCATTCGGTGCTTTGATTCATCTCACAGCCAGACAGTTCTAGGTCTCCCAGGCTCTGCTGCATAAAGAGATCAATTGTCTTTTTGGCAGTTTCACTTTCAAGACCCTAGAGGCATCTCCCCCAGGGAGCCTTCCCTAACTCCCCTGACCCGGATTTGTGTGCTCCTCACAGGATTAAGCACAAACTGGGTGCTCCAGAAACATGTGACAATAGCACACAGTAAGGGTTTGGGGAGGGGAAATGATTAATCAGGTGCCCTTCCTTCCTACAGAACGACATTCTCACCGGTGTGTACCCTGCCAGCCCTCTCAGCTGGCTCTTTCTCTTCGGTGCAATCCAGCTCGCCTGGTTCCTCCAGCTGGATCCTTCCCTGGGACTCATGGATAAGATCAAGGAGTTGCTGCCAGACTGGTGAGGTCTCCAACTTACCCCATGAACCTCCTGACTCCCCTCCCTCCTCTCAATAAGTATCGCTGTCAGTGTGGTGGGCCTGCTAAAGAAAAGGGACTTTGGAGGCTTTGAGGAAGATCAATGAAGGTAGAAAGAGTATCAGGAAAAAGGGGCTGTTTTCCTTTCTTCTCTCTGCACACTTTTCCATCCTAACTGCCTCTTGCTAAGAGGTATGGTGACAAACAAGAAAATGTCTAGATAGGGTTATCTGTACTGAAAAAGAAGTCTCACTTCTACCTCTCCAGTTACATGGTCTTAGGTGAGAGGATACAGCATTCTGAGTGTCCGAATTTTCATCTATTAAATGAGAATAAATAATACTTGCTTCTTTGGGTAGTGGGAAGAATTCAACAAAATCATGCATGTGGGCTATTTCAGTACCATGCTAACAGCCCTCATGGCACAGTGTTTGAGTGCTTGGCTCCTAAATGAAAGGTCAGTGGTTCGAGTCCACTAGCTGATCTGTGGTGGTCTGCTTTCCATAAAGATGACCGCCTCGGAATCCGTATGGACAGTTCTACTCTGTCCTACAGGGTTGCTGTGAGTTGAAATTGACTTAATGGCAAAAGGTTTGGCTTGGTTTTACCAGGTGTTTCCTAAATACATTATTGGGTTCTACTGGTAGCTTAGTGGTTACGAGTTGGGCTGCTAACCTCAGGGTCAGCAGTTTGAAACTACCAGCTGTTCCGCAGGAGAAAGATGAAGCTTTCTGCTCCCATAAAGATTTACAGCCTCGGCAGAGACGATGACGTGGAGAGATGGAGCAGTTGGGGGTACTTTAGACACAGAGGGAGAGAGAGGCTATGTGCTGACGACCGGGGGGCAGGCAGGCTTGTACTGTATACCTTTGGTTTGTTGATGATGCATGGAGGGGATTGTAACCATGGCAATGAAATGATATACAATAGGATGAATGTAAAACTAATGTTCTCCCATGTAAACTATCACATAATTCACAATAAAACATTAAAAAGAAAAGATTTACAGCCTCAGAAACCCTGTACAGGGGTCGCTATGAGTTAGAACTGACTCCATGGCACATCACAACAATAACAACTCCAGGATAGAAGCCCTGGCGTGGCGCTGTGGGTTAATGCGCTGGATTACAAAGTCAGTTTGAACTGCAAGGTTGGCGGTTCAAGCTCACCAGCTGCTCCTTGGCAACCCTGGATCAGAACCAACTCTACAGCATTTAACAATAATAACTCCAGGGTATTGTGATTCACAGGTCTGGGGTGGGATTGGGGAATTTGCATTCCCAACAAGTTCCCAGGTGATTCGAATGCTATTGGTCCAGGGACCACAGTCTAAGACCCACTATCTTTATCATTTTCCTTGGAGGGCAAAGCAACCTTCATTACTAATAGTAATTAACACCCACTGCCATTGAGCCAATTCCGACTCACAACTCTTCAGTTACCAAGAGTGTGTGAGAGTGTAGAACTGCTCCATACGATTTTCTTGGTTGTGATCTTAGCAGACTGCCCGATATTTCTTCTGCAATACTGTTGGGTGAGTTTGAACCACCAGTCTTTAGGTTCGTTATGGTTGCTAAGGTGCCGTCAAGCTGGTTCTGACTCAGAGCAACCCTGTATAGGGTTTCCAATGCTATAAATCTTTATGGGGCAAAAAGCCTCATCTTTCTCCTGAGGAGTGGCTGGTAGATTTGAACCGTTGACTTCGTGACTAGCAGCCCAGTTTGTAATCCATTAGGATACCAGGGCTCCTAGGTTAGTTGTTGTTGTTAAGTACCGTGGAATTGGTTCTGAACCATAGCAACCCTGTACAGGGTTTCCAAGGCTGTAAATCTTTACGGGAGCAGAAAAACTCTCTTTCTCCCGCAGAGCGGCTGGTAGTTTCGAACTGCTGACCCTAAGGTTTGCAGCCCGATTCATAACCACTATGCTATCAGACCAGCACAAAACCATTTGTACCTCCAAGGGATCTTCAATAGAAATAATGTGTTCCACTTACTAAGCACCTACCAAGGTCTCGACGGTGTGGGATAAAGTACTGGACTGAAAGGTCAGTTTGAACCACAGGGTCTGTGGCTAGAACTCACCAGCTACTCCTTGGAAACCTTATACAGGGTGACTATGAGTCAGATTGATCGAAGGCACTTAACAATAACACCAACAAGGTCTCCGTGGGACTTCTCGATCGGCTCTGGACTGCAAATCGTAAGATCAGCAGTTCAAACCCACCAGCTTCTCTATAGGGTCGCTATGAGTCGGAACCAACTCATCAGCATTTAACAACAAGATTTATATGGGGTGGTTTTTAGGAGGTGGGGTCCCTCAAATCCTGACAGAGCAGGGAAATCACACTAGTTGACAAATGAATCTCTGGCTGATTCCAATTGTACAATAAGCTCTGCTTCCAACAACCAGGGTCCTGGAATGGCAGGAAATGCAGGGGCAGGAAGGGCTGGTGAGAGGGAAGCTCTGAGGTCAAAAGACCCAGGCCCAGCCTCTCTCCTCCACCCCTCCAGGGGTGGGCAGCACCACGCGCTACGGGGGGCCCTGGCGGCTGCACTGTTTGCCTCCTGTCTGTGGGGAGCGCTGATCTTCACACTCCACGTGGCCCTGAGATTGCTTCTATCCTACCATGGCTGGCTCCTGGAGCCCTACGGCACCATGTCCTCACCTACCAAGACCTGGCTGGTATGTGGGGGCAGAGACTGCTCAGGCCTCTGGGACTCACCCCTGCCCTCCTCTGTCAGGGTCCCTATCTTCTCTCTGGTGTCTGTCTTCTCTCTCTTAGTCTCTATACCACCCCCTCTGTGTTTCTGTCCCCCTGTCTCTCTGGGTCTCTGTCCCCCTATCTCTCTGGGTCTCTGTCCCCCCTTCCTCTCTGGGTCTCTGTCTTCCTCTCTCTGAGTCTGTGTGTCTCTGTCATGCCCACCCATCCCACCCCCAGTCTCTGTCCTTCTCTTCTTGACCCTCTCTCTGGATGTCCACCCTCTATGTGTCTTCCTCTCTCTTTGCATTTCTCTAATTGCACCCCCCCCATTCTTCTCCCATTTCAGTTTGGGTCCCCCACCCCGGTCTCTGTGCACTTCAGGCTGTGTGGGTCTCCATTTCATTCTCTCTGTAGCCCCCCAGCCCTCCTCTCAGGCCTTGAGGGGATTCATGAACCTACATCATTGATTCCTCTGCAGGCCCTGGTCCGCATCTTCTCCGGCCGCCACCCGATGCTCTTCAGTTACCAACACTCCCTGCCACGCCAGCCGGTGCCCTCCGTGCAAGAGACCGTGCGCAAGGTGGGCCTGGCAGTGGTGGGGGCGGAAGTGCCTGGAACAGGCGTGACATGTGCTTCTTTGCCTCCTCCTTCAGTACCTGGAGTCTGTTCGGCCGGTCCTCTCCGACGAGGACTTCAACTGGACTGCGGTACTAGCACACGAATTCCTGAAGCTTCAGGCGTCCCTGCTGCAGTGGTACCTACAGCTCAAGTCCTGGTGGGCGTCCAATTACGTGAGTTCTATGTCCTCAAGGCCCCCTCATGGAGAACACTAAGGTTCTGATAGGCATTTATAAGGAAGCTGGGTCTTTTCCGCTCAAGACACGCCCATAACCAGGCGCACCACGTTCTCATTACCACAATCCAGCTTGGGCCTGTTCCCCATTTTCCAGTAGTCAGGCTCCCCCTTCATTCTTTCGTAATCCTGATCACACTCATGATATACCCACAAGGCCATACCCCGACAGGTCCTGAACCTTCCCATAACCCAGGACACATCCACAAATAAACCCCACCCATATGCTCCAATATTCCAAGTTCTTCCCTTATAACTAGGAGCCCTGGTATGACGCTGTAGGATCTCAGCACTGGACTGGTAACACTAAGTCATCTGTTCTACCCCACCAGCTGCTCTCTCTCAAAAACCCTATACAGGATCCACTATGAGTCGGAATGGACTCACTGAAACACAACAAAACAGCAACATGACATGTTTACAAGCAAGCCCCACCCTCCTGGTTCTATATTCTTAGTCCCGCCCATGTTTCAAAGTTCCAAACCCAACCCCTTAATGTCCAATATCCTAACACCCTCCAATGTTCTTAGTCTTGCCCCCTTGTGGTAGTCTGAGCTCTTCTCATATTTCAGTATCTGAACCCTCCCATCTCTAAGATCCACCCACATCCATGGCTTTGACCACCACTTCCTGCAAAGCTTTTAACCAAAATTCCAGCACCTGCCCACATTTCAGTCCTACCTCTGGCTTGCTAACCATCTGTGGTGTGGGACTGGGAGTCCTGGTGGGGCGTTGTAGGATAAGCAACTAGACCACAAGGCCGGTTTGAACCCCAAGGCCGGCTTATACAGGGTCGCTATGATTCAGAACCCACTCAACAGCAGTAACAATGACATTGTGAGTCAGTAACCAGGTTCTTGATTGTTCTTAGGGAAACTGAGGCACAGAAAGAGGCAAGGATTCTACCAGATCTGAGTTTTGGGGGTCTGTTCATATATACCTCGCTTCTCCCTGGGCGCACACGATTTCTATTATTAACATGCATTCATGTGGTACCTTCCTTATCATTGATGAACTGATACTGATCCACTGTTATTAACCAGGCACCATAGGAGTCCTAGGAGCTCTGGTAGCATAATGGTTACGAGTCGGGCTGCCAACCACAAGGTCAGCAGTTCAAAACTACCAGCGGTTCCATGGGAGAAAGATGAGACTTTCTGCTCCCGTAAAGATTTACAGCCTTGGAAACCCTGTACAGGGTCACTATGAGTCAGAACCGACACCACAGGAGTCCTAGTGTGGTGCCCTAGTTTAAACATTGGGCTACTAACTGCTAGGTCAGCAATTCAAACCTACCAGCCGCTCAGAAACTCTATAAGGGTCACTAAGTAGAAATCGAGTCAACAGCATTTAACAACAACCAGAGGTGACATTGTTAAGTGTTGGGTTGCTAGCTCTAAGGTCAGCCATTTGAACCTACCAGCTGCTCTCAGGGAGAAAGATGAAGCTGCCAGTAAACACTGACAACCTCAGAAACCCTATAGGAGTCGTTCTACTCTGTATGTGGTTAAGTGCTGTCGAGTCGGTTCTGACTCATAGTGACCCTGTTATAGTGTTCCCCAGGTGCAGCTGGTGAGTTTGAACCACCGATCTTACGGTTCAAACTGGCCTTGTAATCCAGTGCATTATCCTGCAGTGCCACACCAGGGTGACTATTAAGTTGGAATCAACCTAATGACAGTCAGTTTGACATTGGTGTTATAATGTCCTGTGGGTTTTGACAAATGTATAATGTGATGTGTCAGAATGTCAGTGTGGAGGGCTTGAGTTGTGGGGCAGGACTCAGAATATTAGGGTGTGAGAGTCTGAGTTAAGGTTTGAGTTAAATAGTTCCACGCCCCTGAAAATGCACAGTGCTTCCTGTATTCATTCCACCCCAATCTCTGAACATCTGGTAACTACTTATTTTACTGTGTTTGTTGTTATTAGTGATCATCACAGTCGACCTATTCATGGTGTGACCCCATGCAAAACCGAATGTAACCCTGTCACCCCCATGGTCCGCACAGAGGATCATACCATTGTGATTCACAAGATTTTCACTGACTTATGTTAAGTCCTGGTGCCATCGAGTCAGTTCCGACTCATATTACCCTGTAAAGGGTTTGCAAGGAGCAGCTGGTGATCTTAAACCACTGACCTTGTGGTTCAAACCGACCTTGGGGTCCAGTGCAGCGCCACACCAGGATTGTTGTTAAGTGCCGTCCATCGAGTAGGTTCAAACTCATAACGATCCTGTATAGCGTTTCCCAGGAGCGGCTGGTGAGCTTGATTCAAACCAACCTTGGAATCTAGTGCATTAACCCAAAGCGCCACACCAGGACTCCACACCAGGATTGTTATTGTTAAGTGCCCGTTGAGTTGGGTTCCAACTCTTGCGACTATGTATAGGTTTTCCAAGGAGAGGTTGGTGGGTTTGAACCTCCAGTCTTGCGGTTCAAACTGACCTTGTGGCCCTGCGCATTATCCTGAAGCACCACACCAGGATCGCTGTTGTTGTTAAGTGCCATGGAGTCGATTCAGACCCATAGCGACCCTGTATAGGGTTTCGAGGAGGAGCTGCTGGTGATCCCTTTTTGCGTCCTTTGTTTGGTTCGTTTTTGTACTTCCCCTTTTCCACCACTAGGTGGCGCCACCTCACCCCAGCACTGCCTCAGCTATTTTTTTTTGTCTTCCCTGCCCCTTCCCTAGGTCAGTGATTGGTGGGAAGAATTCGTGTACCTGCGTTCCCGAAATTCCTTGATGGTGAACAGCAACTACTATTTGATGGTGAGAAGCAGGAGAGGGGATGGAAGATTAGTGGGATTCATCAGCGGCGCCCTAGAGTTGGGGGTCTGGGCTGAAAGTGGGGTTTATGGTTAGTGATGAGCCCTAATAGCGCTGTGGATTGAAGCATTGGGCTGCTAACGGCATTGTCAGTGGTCTAACTCCATCTGCCGCTCTGTGGGTGAAAGATGAGGTTTTCTGCTCCCATAAAGATACAGTTTTGGAAACCCTAACTATATATAAAGGAGCTCTGGTAGCGTAGTGGTTACGAATCGGGCTTCGAACCTTAAGGTCAGCGGTTCGAAACTACCAGCCGCTCCGCGGGAGAAAGATGAGGCTTTCTACTCCCGTAAAGATTTACACCCTCGGAAACCCTGTACAGGGTCGCTATGGGTCGGACCCGACTCGATGGCACTCAACAACAACAACAACAACTATATATATAGAGCCTCTTCGTATTGGAATGCACTCGATGACCATTGGTTTCCTTTTGTTTTTTCAATTTATATCTGAGACTACCATCTGCAATTCACTGTCCTTGTCCACTCTGCTGACCCCCAGGACTTCCTGTACGTCACACCCACTCCCCTGCAGGCTGCTCGCGCGGGGAATGCGGTCCATGCTCTGCTCCTGTACCGTCACCGCCTTTCCCGCCAGGAGATCCTTCCAGTAAGAGGGGTGCCGTGGGCTAGGGTGGGACCAGGTGGCTCCTGAGAGCGGTTCACCAGCCCATGCCTCCTTCAGACTTTGCTGATGGAGATGCGTCCCCTGTGCTCTGCCCAGTATGAGAAGATATTCAACACCACCCGTGTTCCAGGGGTCCAAAAAGGTGAGAGCCCCTCCCTTCCTCGCGCTCAGCTCTGCTTTCCCACCGAGAGAGAAAAAACGATGATTCTGTGACCTGGGTTCAAATCCTAGTGCCTTTACTTCTTAGCTGTGTGACCTTGGGCAAGTTATTACCCTCTCTGAGCCTCAGTTCTCCTCATTTTAAAAATAGATAGATGTTCCTGGGTGGCACAAACAATGACGCACTCAGTTACTGACTGAAAGGTTGGCAGATCAAATCCACCCAGCAGCACCTTAGAAGAGAAGCCTGGTGATCTTTTGCAAAAATCAGCCATTGAAAACCTTATGGAGCACAGTTTTGTTCTGACACACCTGGGTTCCTTAGGAGTCCGTCAACTCTGCTGCAACTTTTTTACTTTTTAATTGTGAAACTATAGTTAAAACAACATTTGTCCCATGTGCAATTCAGTGGAATCAGTTACCTCAAGCATGTCGCACAACCAGCCCTAGTATTTATTTCCATATTTTGTTACGCTTGAGCCCATTGCTGCTGCCACTGCGTCACTCCATCTTGTGGGGAGTCGTCCTCTTTTTCGTTGACCTCCCCTATAGCAAGCATGATGTCCTTCTCCAGGAACTGGTCCCTCCTGATAATGTGTCCAAAGTATGAGAGGTGAAGTCTCATTATTTTCGCTTCTAAGGATCATATGGCTGTCCTTTTTCCAAGAAGACCTATTTGTTCTTCTGGTAGCCTATGGTACTTTCAGTATTCTTTTCCAACACCATAACTCAAATACATCAAAGTCTTTTAATATCTTCCTTATTCACTGTCCAACTTTCACATGCATGTGAAGTCATTGGAAATACCAAGGCTAGGGTCTGGTGCACTTTACTTGTCAAACTCACATCTTTGCTCTTGAACATTTTGTTGTTGTTAAGTGCCGTCGAGTCAGTTTCTACCCATAACGACCCTGTACAGGGTTTCCTAGGAGTGGCTGGTGAGCTTGAACAGCTGACCTTGAGGTTCAAACTAACACTGCCATCCAGCGCATTAACCCACTGCGCCGCGATGCCAGGACTCCTTGAACACTTTAAAGAGGTCTTAAAAGAAGCCTTCACATAGTTGTTGTTGTTATTAAGCGCCGTCGAGTCGGTTCCGACCCAAAGCGACCCTGAACAGGGTTTCCAAGGCTGTAAATCTTTATGGGAGCAGAAAGCCTAGTCTTCATAAATACTACATGCTACCAGAGCTCCTTTCACATAGTTAGTGGCTAAGATATATCTGTCACTGTAATGTATCTGGCCTTCCTGGCTCCAAGCTCTTGTTGCACCCACCCTTCCCCAGACCACATCCGCCACCTTTGTGACAGCCGACACGTGGCCGTCTTTCACCGGGGTCGATTCTTCCGCGTGGGAACCCACTCCCGAAATGGTCTACTCTCCCCGCGGGCCCTGGAACAACAGTTCCAGCGCATCCTGGATGACCCCTCCCCCGCCTGTCCCCACGAGGAGCACCTGGCTGCCTTGACCACAGCACCCAGGTGAGAATCAGCAAGCAATCCCCAGGGGCTCCGACTGCATCCAGGGCGGCGGAAGGGCAGGTTTGGGCCTAGGCTGGGTTCAGGCAAGTCCTCCGGCAGGGGCACGTGGGCCCAGCTCCGGAGGTGGGTGAAGACTCAGGCTGAAGACGCCCTGGAGACGGTGGAAGGAGCCGCTTTCTTTGTGTCCCTGGACTCTGAGCCCGCAGGACTCACCAAGGAGGACCCCGCGGCTTCATTGGACGCCTATGCACATGCCCTGCTGGCTGGCCAGGGTCATGACCGGTGAGTTTCCCAGCGACTTGGATCCCACCCAGTCCTGGAACCTCCAGGAACTGGTTCTCATATATTTTTTAATGTTTTATTGTCAATTATGTGATACTTTAGCTTACATAGGAGAACATTAGTTTTACATTCATTGTATCATCTATCATTTCATTGCCATGGTTACACTCCCCTTGATGCATCATCAACCAACCAAAGGGTATACACTACAAGCCTGCCCCCCCAGTCATCAGCACACAGCCCCTCTCCCTCTCTGGGTCTAAAGTCCCCAGCTGCTCCATCTCTCCACGTCATCGTCTCTGCCTCTGGTACTCATATTTAGGACTCCAGACCCGAAGGCTGGACACCTGGGGACCCCAGACTCAGGAAAATTCCACCCCAGGCCCAGACACCTCTGCTCTGAGAAACCCTAGGCCTGAGACCTCCCCAGACCCAGAACTTAGGTTTCAGGTTCCAGACTCAGAGGCTAAAGACAGAAGACGGCCAAACTCTTGATCCCAGGCCCATCAAACCCCAAGGTCTGAGCCCCCAGACCCCGGACCCTAGATGCAGGGACCCCAGGTGTGAGGACCACCAAACTCCAGATCTAGGACCCCCAAAGGTCACCTAGACCTGGGCCTCTAGACCCTTAGACCCAGGGCCCCAGCCTCAGTACTTATAGACCCTAAGGCCCTAGAGCATTCTTAGGCCCAAACCCCAGACCTAGGTACCCCAAGCCCAGGCAGGACCCCAGATCTAGAGTCCTCATACCTAGAGAGCCTCAGTAAACTTCCTGAATATTGACCAGATATCCTCTACATTTTAATCTTCTAGGGGAGTTTCCCTAATTTCCCCCAAACCCAAGGCCATTCTTTTTTCTCTTTATTGTAAATTGAATGAAGGTTTACAGAGCCGATCACTGGTTTTATATCCAGCAAATCCTATACTTTGCTTCATTACAATCCCCTCCATCAGTTCACAGTATTCATTTTTACTATTGAAGTCTTCTCTGTGTCTCCCACTTCATCTTTCCTCCAAGGTCATTCTTGTAAGTTGCCAAATATCTTCAAATCCTAGATGCATCTCAGGGATATTCCAGAACCAATCACCCTCTAGAGGCCTGAGCCACGACTCCCAGATCTAGCCATCTTGAAACTCTAGCCCCCCTGTTCCTTGGTGACCCCTCTGAATTCTCCCCTACAGCTGGTTTGACAAATCCTTCACCTTAATCGTCTTCTCCAATGGGAAGCTGGGCCTCAGCGTGGAGCATTCTTGGGCCGACTGTCCTATCTCAGGACATATGTGGGAGGTAGGATACATCCCCCGCCCCCCTTCATTCCCAATTACCTTCCTCTCCAGGGCCTTGGGAGTCCTGGTGTGGCGCTGTGGGTTAATGCACCAGACTTCAAAGCCGTTTGAACTGCTAGGTTGGCAGTTCAAGTTCACCAGCTGCTCCTCGGAAACCCTATAAAGGGTCGCTATGGGTCAGAACAGATTCAATGGCACTTCACAGCAACACAGTAACCCTAAGAGCATTCTTTCATTTTTTTTTCCCTGAAATTTTTTATTGTGAATTCAGTGAAGGTTTGCAGAACAGATCATCAGTTTTACATTCAACAAATCATATATTTTGCTTCACTACATGGTTGCAGTTCCCTCCATGTGCCATCCGTTAACAGCATTTACCTCTATTCACTTTAACCACCGCATTCCTCCCTATGCCTCCCTCCACCTTCATCTTTCTTTTGCTAACAATCTCCATCTTGTGTATTACCTGCCC
The DNA here is from genome assembly GCF_000296735.1 of Chrysochloris asiatica. Taxonomy (NCBI): domain Eukaryota; kingdom Metazoa; phylum Chordata; class Mammalia; order Afrosoricida; family Chrysochloridae; genus Chrysochloris; species Chrysochloris asiatica. The sequence continues at coordinate 7,666,514 of NW_006408634.1, forward strand.
TCTCACCCATGTTTCTTTCCTTTTTTGTAAAAAAAAAAATTATTTTATTGTATTTTTGTTGGTAGTTTACACAGTAAATTAGGTTCACATATGATAGTGTCTGTGTGCTGGGAGTTAAGGAGCTCTGATAGTGTAGTGGTTACAAATCGGGCTGCGAACCACAAGGTCAGCAGTTTGAAACTACCAGCTGTTCCAAAGGAGAAAGATGAGGCTTTCTGCTCCCGTAAAGATTTACAGCCTCAGAAACCCTGTTCAGAGTCGCTATGGGTCGGAACCAACTCGATGGCACTTAACAACAACAATGTGCTTAATGCACAAGGTCATTAGCCGCAAGGTCGGTGGTTCAAGCTTACCAGCCGCTCCTTGGAAACCCTGTACAGGGTCCCTATGAGTCAGAACTGACTCAACGGCACTTAATAACAACATACAAATTGCTCAGTGACATCAGTTCCTTTTGTCAGGTTCCTCACGTGTCCACATTCTCTTTAATTGTGTTCTGTTACCCTTCTAACTTTCTCTGGGGAGAAGTGCAAAGCTGCAAGTTTGTTTGTTTGTTTTTTAATTGTAAGAAAATATGTAGCAATACATTTGCCATTTTAACTGATTTTTGTTGTTATGTGCCATGGAGTCGGATCCGACCCATAGCAACCCTGTACAGGGTTTCCGAGGCTGTAAATCTTTATGGAAGCAGAAAAAGCCTCATCTTTCTCCCGCGGAACAGCTGCTAGTTTCGAACTGCTGACCTTGCTGTTCGCAGCCCGATTTGTAACACTACAGTACCAGAGCTCCATTTGAACTGATTTTATATAATTTGGGTTCCTGGAGTGGTGCTATAGTTGATCAACACCGGACTGGGAATCAAACCCATCAGCTGCTCCTCAGAAACCTTATACGGGGCCACTATGAGTTGGAACTGACTCAACAGCACTTAACAACAACAACATGTGTATAATTTAGTGGCATTAATTACCTTCAAAACCGAAAACCTGTTTCCATGGGGTTTTTTTTCATCAGCCTGACTTTGAATCCCTGAATAGCACACATTGTTAAGTGCTCAACCCCTACTGGAAAGGTTGGTAATTCAAACCCACCCAGAGGCATCTTGGGAGGCAGGTCAGGTGACCTTCTTCTGAAAGAAAGGTCACAATCTTGAAAACCCTATGGAGCAGTTCTGCTCTGCACATATGGAGTTGCTATGAATTAGGATTCACTCAATGGCATGTAAAGGAGCTCTGGTAGCGTAGTGGTTACAAATCGGGCTGCGAACCGCAAGGTCAGCAGTTCGTAACTACCAGCTGTTCCGCGGGAGAAAGATGAGGCTTTCTGCTCACGTAAAGATTTACAACCTCAGAAACCCTGTACAGGGTCGCTATGAGTTGGAACTGACTCCATGGCACACAGCCACCACCACCAATGGCATCTAACAGCATAGAGACTTAGTACCTCTTAAGCAATAGCCCTTCCTTTCCTTCCCCTACTTGTCTCTGTTGTTGTTGCTGTTCCGCGCGGTTCCCCATGTGTGACCGAACAAAACACTGCCCAGTCCTGTGTCATTCTCACAAATTGAGGTTTGGGTCCTTTGTTGCTGCCACTATGCCAATCTATCTCACTAGGAGGAGTCCTCTTTTTCACTGACCCACTTCACCAGCCATGATGTCCTTCTCCAGGGACAGGTCCCTCCTGATCACATGTTCAAAGTATGGGAGATGAAGTTTCTCCATCTTTGCTTCTAAAGCGCATTCTGGCTGTACTTCTTCCAAGACAGATTTGTTTGTTCTTCTGACAGTCCATGACACTTTGAATATTCTTCACCGACACCATCCTTCAAATGCACTGATTTCTTCTATGGTCTTCATTATTTGTGACTATCTTGCCCCTAATAACCACAAATGAAAGTTTGATCTCTAGGCATTTACCTATTCTAGATATTTCAAATACGTGAGATCCAGCAGTACTTGTCTTGTTGTGACTTAACCTCTCTTGATGTTTTCAAGGTTCTTCCATGGGATAGCATAGATCTGAACTTCATTTCTGTATATTTTGTTGTTGTTGTGATGTGCTGTGGAGTCGGTTCTGACTCACAGTGACCCTGTACAGGATTTCCGAGGCTGTAAATCTTTACGGGAGCAGAAATCCTCATCTTTCTCCCGTGGAACAGCTGGTAGTTTCAAACTGCTGACCGTGAGGTTCGCAGCCTGATTCATAATCACTACGCTACCAGAATAATATTCCATTGTATGGATAGACCACATTTAGTTGATGCATTCATCTATTGATGAACATTTAGGTTCTGTTCACCTTTTGGCTATTTTGACAATGAACATTGTTGTACAAGCATCTCTTTGTATTTCTGCTTTCAGACCTTTTGGGTATACTCATAGGCATGAAACTACTGCATCACAGGGTGATTTACGTGTTCAAGGAACCACCAAATTGTTTCCCACTGTGGCTGTAGCATTTTACCTTCCTAGTAGCAGTGGATGAAGCTTCCAGTTTCTCCACATCCTCACCAACATTATGTTTCTGATCATTTTCATTCTAGTGGGAGAGAAATTGTATCTCAGTACAGTTTTCATTTATATTTTTCCTCCCAACCTATTTTTTAGTGGCGATATTAATCCCATCTTTCTAGGGTTGTTTGAGATTTAAGTAGAAATGTGAACAGAAAGTGCTGGCTGGGAGCAGACGCTCCATCAAGGTGGATTTAAAAGATTGAACAACCAGCAGGACTTGGGTACCACTCAACCTGAATGGATGTTGGCACCCTGGATGTGCCCATGTTTGCTGGCTCTTCTCCGTCAGTCCTAGAATCATGGATGGTAGTCCCTGGGAGGGCTGGTGCAGCTGGGTGATGGGTCTGTATTTACCAGTCAGAAGGACATGGTCATAGTAATGTCACTGATTGAGTAAGGTACCAGTTGAATATTGGCCCTACTTTCAGTGACCATGAACCTGAGAACCCGTCTGTGAATACCAGAGTTTTCTAATTCTTAGGGACCATCCCTTTAGCCAGAAGGAAGTTATATAAAAAAAGACTCTCATTAGATGTCCCCTGTCCCAGAGAGAGGAAGGGACTCTGACCACCTGCATTTGTATACAGTTCACTCTGGCCACAGAATGTTTTCAGTTGGGCTACTCAGCAGACGGCCACTGCAAGGGACATCCTGATCCCACACTGCCCCAGCCCCAGCGGCTGTACTGGGACCTTCCAGACAAGGTGAGGTCTACTCTCTGAGCCTCTCTTTCATGTCTCATAAATCCTAGGTTCAGTCCCATTCCCAACACTTACCTCATCCCCAAACTCACACTCACTGCCAAACCAACTTCACTCCAACCCTAATCCAACCTCATCCCCAACCTAATTCCATCCTCAACCCCCTCTCTAACCCTGTTTCCACTTTCAACTCCATTCCCCAAACTATCTTGATGCTTAATCTCAAACTAAACCCCGGTCCCATGCCCACTCCACTACACATTCATCTTCACCCCAAGTCCCATCCCAACACTATACCTAAATTCAGTCCCATGTGCACCCTCAAACCTCATCCTATCCCCAATTGCAATTCAATCTCCATCCTCACACTAATTCCTGGTCCCAATCCTAGCCCCATTTGTAAGCCAGTCTCAGTCCCATCTCCATCTCCATTCCCAGCCTTACTTCAGCTCTAACCCAATTTACTCCCATTCTGACCTTCATCGCTATCCCTGTCATCTCCATCCCTAACCTAGTCCTTCTGTTGCATCCTCTCCTTCATCTCTACTTCTGAATTCCATCCCAATTCCACTTCCAGTGCTGTTCTCAACTCTAACCCTACCCCATCCGTAATACAATTCTCTCCTCCCTCCTTCTTTGGCAGATCCATCCATGCATCTCTCTAGCCCTCAGGGGAGCCAAGACCTTATCTGGAAACATCGACTGTCACGTGTTCCCCTTTTCCCATTTTGGCAAAAGCTTCATCAAACGTTGTCATCTCTCTCCAGACAGCTTCATCCAGATGGCCTTGCAGCTGGCCCATTTCCGGGTCAGTGACGTTCTCTAGTCCCTTCGTAGGATTTCAGTCCTCCTGGGCCCCCAAGACCTGCCTCTTTAACTCCCTCGCCAACATTCAATGACTTTTCTTGATGGTTGCTGTATGGCCACCATCTTGATTCTCTCTCTCTCCATGACACACTCTTGGGTGGGAGGAGGCTGGAATTCCAGACAGAGGTGCGTCACTTTTGTGAAGACTTCCTGAGCTCCGCTTACAGGCTTCTCTCCTCCTTGGCCCCCAGGACAGAGGTCAGTTCTGCCTGACTTATGAGTCAGCCATGACTCGCTTGTTTCTGGAAGGCCGGACGGAGACAGTGCGGTCTTGTACGAAGGAGGCCTGCAACTTTGTGAGAGCCATGGAGGATGACGAGAAGACAGTGGGTGTGGGCCTCATTGGAGGCTTTGGTCATTTCCATGTACTCACGCATACATTTGCAAGGATTTATGGAACATTTACTGAGTGCCAGGTTCAGGATGGGTACTAGAAACATGGGGATGAACCTTAAAGATCTTGCGATCTTTGGGGAGGCAGAGATGAACACAGTGTGATATGGGCTTCAGTGGATGTAGTCTAGGGCATGTGAATTAGTATACTCAGCAATGAGCAGTATGGTTGGAGGTTCTATCCACCTAGAAATGCCCCAGAAGAAAGACCTGGTGATCTACGTTTCAAAAACTTAGCCATTAAAACCCTGTGAAGCACAGTTCTCCTCTAACACACCTGGGGGTGTCCAGAGTCAAAATTTACTCAATGACAATTTTTTTTTATGCACAATGAGGGTAGGGGGCACTGCCAAAAGCCCCATCCACAGGGCAGCCCTCTGACTAAACCTCTCCAGGACCTCCTTTTATACCATTTTTAATGTCCCCTGCCCACTCAGGCAGTCTACTTCTCCCAGGCACCTCTGTTCCCTCTCCTCCTTATGAGTAATTGTGGTTCAATGGAAGATGCTTGGGGCTTGTGGGGTCAGACAGGCCTGAGGACTCACCGCCCAGTTCTTACTGTGTGACTTCGATAAAGTGAACTTTCCTTCTCTGAGCCTCAGTTTCCTCTCAGTCCAATGGGGTTGACATTCCTGGCAGGGAGGTGGCAGGAAGCTGGGCTGAGGATACCTGTGAGACAATCCCCATAGCCCACTTTCTGTCCCTCCATGACCTTTGACTGCCCTGTGGACCTCAGGATGCTCAGTGCCTCGCCCTGTTCCGCCTGGCAGTGGACAAGCACCAGGGCCTGCTGAAGGCGGCGATGAGCGGGCAGGGGGTCGACCGGCACCTCTTCTCATTGTACATCGTGTCCCGGTTCCTCCACCTGCAGTCGCCTTTCCTGGCCCAGGTTGGATGGGGAGGGGGGAGGCGGAGTCAAAGAGAGGGAGTCACGGAAGAGGGGAGGGGCTTCCAGGTTTGGAGAGAGATGTTGGGAGGAGACGGTTAGGGGAAAGGGGATAAGAAAAGGAAGGGTAGAGCGGTCTAGTCTGAGACTAGAAAGGGGCGTGGTCAGGGAGGAGATGGAGAGGCAGAGCCTAGGGTGAGAACGGTGGGGTGGGAAAGGAGACTAGCAGAGGGGCGTGGTCAGAGAGGAGAAAGGTAGAGGCTTGCTTAAGTGCAGTCGACAGTCCGTTCCAGCCCATAGTGACTATAGGGTTTCCGAGGAGCAGCTGGTGAGCTTGAACCACCGACCTTGCAGTTAAAACTGACTTTGCAGTCTAGTGCATTAACCCACAGTGCTACACCAGGACTCCAGAGGGTTGGTAGGGGACAGACAGATTTAGGGGAAACGTCTAGTCTGAGGAGGAGGTCAGACAGAACAAAGGCTACATGGTGTGGAATTGAACCGAATTGAACTGAATGAGTACAGACCTGTGGGGCCATTTCTCTTTCATACATACATGTGTGACCTGTTCTTGTCCCTCAGGTTCACTCAGAGCAGTGGCAGCTGGCCACCAGCCAGATCCCTGTTCAGCAAATGCACTTGTTTGACATCCACAATTACCCTGACTATGTTTGCTCTGGGGGTGGATTTGGACCTGTAAGTGGAGCTGGGGCCCTGGGATCAAGGATTTGAGGGACGAGGGGACTGGAGGTCTGGAACTATGGGTCTGAGGGAGGAGGGAATGAGGGACTCAGATTCCTGGGTCTGAAGGACGATGGAGCTAGGGAACTAGACTCCTAGCTCTTGGGATAGGAGAGGAACCAGGTGGGAGAACCTGGACTCCTGGGTCTGAGGGGACAGGGGGCCCAGACTTCTGGGTCTTGGGATGGAGGAAGCTGAAGAATAATGGGTCCCCCTCACTCTTTCCATCTCCAGGCTGACGACCATGGTTACGGTATTTCTTATATCTTCATGGGGGACGATATGATCACCTTCCACATCTCCAGCAAAAAGTCAAGCTCAAAGACGGTGAGATCAACTTGGACCTAAATTCCCCAGGAGTCAGGGACAGCCCACCCTCTTGCTTTTCAGCTGTCAGGGGCCCCCTCTCTCAGCTTCTCCTGGACATGATCCATTTCTTCTTTCAGGACTCCCACCGGCTGGGGCGACACATTGAGGATGGCTTGTTGGACGTGGCCTCCTTGTTCCAGGCTGGACAGGACCTTAGGTGCAGGCGCCGTGGGGTAGTTGAGAAGGACTCAGGACGCAAGTGCGGAGCCCTCTCCAGCCAGACGTAGAGGCCCAGGGAACTCTCAGCTTCTACCGACTTCTGAGCCCTTCCGTCAGGGAGCTGGTCTCCCTCAGGAGCCAGGGACCTCAGCTGGTGCAGGACAGGGGCAGTCTGTTAGGAAATTCCATATCTGGGCCAATAAAAAGTGTGTGAGATGAGTGTGTGATATTTGTTAGGATCTTGGGCTGGGTGGGGTAGAAGAGGGGAAAGTTAGGGTGTAGGATAAACATTTTCATCCACTTCAAGGATGACCTGTGTGACTAGTTATAATCACAAACTCAATCAAAGCTCTCCAACACCTACCTACCCAGTTGACTCCATTCCCAACTCCTGTCACACCAAACCCAGTTATCCAATGCCAGTCTCAACCAAACAACTCCACAAACTCTCGAGAGCCCAATTCCTGCTGCCTCATCACCAAAAGTCCACCCCCCAGACCATCTCCAAATCTAAACAACAAGTACCAAGCTGTCCACCCCAACTGACAACCACCAAATGAAGACACTTGGATTCTTGCGATCTCACCCAACTCCAGCTATTCCAAGCTTCACCTCAATGATGGATTCAGCTTCCATGATTCCCCTAACAGCTTCTGTGATTCCACCAACCCAAAACCCAATGACAGCACACCTCATTACACCAACCCAACCTCAGTTAGAACCATGCAACCCATACAAAGAAATCTAACTCCAAGTCCCAGCATCCCACCAAACCTCCCACCCCATTGCCACAATGTGGTTGCAAGTTACCATCCAGTAGATTTTTTTGTTAATGTTTTATTGTGAATTATGTGATAGTTTACATGGGAGAACATGAGCTTTACATTCATCCTATCGTATATTGTTTCAGCATCCAGTGACTCATAGTGACCCCATGTGACAGGGTATTCCCCATCGGTCTGTGTAGGCTGTACTCTTTATGGACTCAGATTGCTAGGTTTTTCGCCCATGGAGACTCTGGGTAGATTTGAACCAGCAACTTTTCGGTTAGTAGCTTAACTGTTATGCCACCAAAGCATCTTATCTCTATCATAACTCAGCTTTAACTTGACCCCTAAAGGAGCTCTGGTAGCGTAGTGGTTACGAATCGGGCTGCAAACCTCAGGGTCAGCAGTTTGAAACTATCAGCTGTTCTGTGGGAGAACAATGAGGCTTTCTGCTCCTGTAAGGATTTACAGCCTCGGAAACCCTGTACAGGATTACTATGAGTCGGAACTGACTCCACAGCACATAACAACAACAGTTATGACTTTTAGTCACCACACTCTCCAGCCACATCCCTACTCTATCCTTAATCTACCCCCACTACCATTAAAAGACCCACTAGTCCATCAGTAATAGTAAATGCCAACATCAGCATTTTTTAACCACACCAAAAGTCTAGTCATCAAACCCACCAATACTATAATTCTAAAACTCCACAGCTCCAAGTCAAGTGTAATAACACCAACCCAACAATGAAAATAAAAAGGCAAAACACCTCAACTTCCACCAAGCCATAAAAATGGTGTGGAGGAGGTATCTGATCGCCTCTGATTTCACAACGGGGAGAGAGAATCCTCAGCATCTTATGAGACGGAGGTCAGACACGTTAACTCTCTCCAAACTTTTTTTTTTTTAATGTTTTATTGTGAATTATGTGATAGTTTACATGGGAGAACATTAGTTTTACATTCATCCTATCATATATTGTTTCATTGCCATGGTTACAATCCCCTCCATGCATCATCAACCAACCAAAGGGTATACCCTGCAAGCCTGCCCCAGGTCATCAGCACACAGCCCCTCTCCCTCTCTGGGTCTAAAGTCTCTCCAAACTTTTTACCAATTCCGACACCCACCATCCTTCCCGTGGGACTCTCTGGTCCTCTTCTGGTCTCTATAATTTGATGCAGTGACCACATCGAATTCACAGACAATACTCAGTTATACATTTATTAGGGAAGTAACAGGTTACAATTCAGGATCAGAGAGGACTCGGGATACAACTGTCTTAGATCATGACTGACTTTTTTCAGCTATGCCCTTGGGTCTCTTGGACTGGCCCAGCCTCTGCTCAGATAAGTGCTTAAAAGCCCCTTAAGTTACACCAGTAAATACCCCACTCTGCCAGTAAACCTCTTGTTCAAAAGTTCTCAGACCTCTTGCTCCATGGGCTGGGAAGCCCAATGCATGGAGAACTGTTGGTCTCCTGGTTTTACAAGCTGCTTTTTGCTGTCTCTGGTGTTATAGGTCTCTGTCTCCTGGGTCTGGGAAATTCTCAGTGCTGAGATCTCAGGTCCAAAAGACACATTCCATTCTTGTCTCTTCTTGGTGGACATGAGGTCCCCTTTCTGCCTTAGTGATGGTTCCAAAAAAACCTAGTGGGTTGGCAAAACTGATGAATCCTCTTGTTGGGCCTCCATATACCTTATTAGCATGGCCCTACCCCCACAAGTGTGCCATGTACCTTATTTACATGAATAGCAAGCTATCCAATCCACTTAGGAGTCCTGGTGTAGTGCTGTAGGAGAAAGAACTGGACAGCAAGATCAATTTAAACCACAAGGTTGGCTGTTCAAAATCACTAGCTGCTCCTTGGAAACCCTATAACAGATCACTATGAGTCAGAACTGATTCAATGGCACTTACAACAACAACCCAATCCCTTTGGTGGGCTACAAGCACCTAATTTGCATAGTCCCACACAGTCATTTGGTGGGATTTATCTATGTCATTATTGTTAAGTACCATCTAGTCGGTTCTGACTCATAACGACCCTGTGTAGGTTTTCCAAGGAGCAGATGCTGAGTTTGAACCACCAACTTTGTGCTTAATGGTCCCGTGCTTATCGTACAGCACCACACCAGGACTCATACTTCATTTGGTGGTGGTGGTGATGTGCCATGGAGTCGAAACCGACTCATAGCGACCCTGTACAGTGTTTCCAAGCCTGTAAATCTTTATGGGAGCAGAAAGCCTCATCTTTCTCCCACGGAACAGCTGGTAGTTTTGAACTGCTGACCTTAAGGTTCGCAGCCTGATTCGTAACCACTATGCTACCAGAGCTCCTTCATACTTCATTTTAGAAGGACCATATTAATTGATTCATTGCGCCACAAGACCAACTTCCAATACCCAACCTATCAACACCAAACCATCAACTGTGTGGTGGTTTAAAAACAAATGTCCACAAGTACTTCTTCGATTCTTCTTCCTCCAAAAGGTGGCACTTAGTTCCCTTCCTCTTGAATATAGGCTGGATTTTTTATTTTTTAAAAAACTAATAGCATATGAGAGAAGGGAGGTGGTCAGACAAGACATCATGGCTTCCTTCTTGCTTTCTGCATCATTTGCTCTGGGGGAAGCCAGCCACCAGGTCATGAGGACATTAACCAGCCTATAAAGAGGCCTACATGATATGTAATGAAGAGATAAGGCCTCCAACCAATAGCCATGCCAGGGAGACATTTGGAAGATCCTCCATTCCCAGTTAAGCTTTTAGATGACATCTTGATTATAACCTCATGCTAGATTCTGGGCCAGAACCAACGCACTAAGCCACTCCTGGATTCCTGACTCTAGATACTCTGGCATCGTGTGTTTTAAGCTGCTAGCTTTGGGGGTAATTATTTTAGACAGCAATAGATAATAGTCTTAAATAACTCAGATTAAACTCTGTATCCTGAGCCCCACTCTATTTCAAATAGGTCCCTGTGACAGAGAGGTACTCTAAGGAGACACTTACTGATCTCCCACCTCCTGGTGGCCATACTTTTGTAGAATCCCCTCTCCTGGAGTGGAGGTTGGACCCAGGAGTTACAACATAGCAATTTCTCTGTCTCTGCTACGCTATTGGTGTTTCCTGGGTCTAGGATGTTTTCAGCACAGGAATCCTGGAGGCAGCCTGGCATGGTGGTTCAAATAGGCCGGGAGCTCAGTGATTAAGGAGATGGCATGAGATGGCTTCAGGACCAAGAATTTGTATCTAGCCCCTTATTCCAACCCATGTGGCCTTGGGCAGATGATGTCTCCTTTCTGAGTCTCAATTGTTCCATATGCCCAGTGGGCATTCATTCATTCATTCACCAACTTCTATTGAGCACCTTATTAGCTGATGGACATTGGTATTAGGTGAAGGTCCCTGGGTGGCACAAAGGGTTAAATGCTAAACAACTAGTCAAAAATTTGAACCCACTCAGAGATACTTCGCAAGACAGGCCTGACAAACTTTGGAAATGTCAGAGCCTTGAAAACTTTAATGGAGCACAGTTCGATGCAGTACACGTGGGTTGTACACGACGCTCTACACGTGGGTTGCCATGAACTGAAATCAAGTTGACAGCAATGGACAACAAGGAAGAAAGGTAAGAGCTAAAATCCCTGTTAGGTACCCTCTCCACCGAAATAGTAAAAATCTCCCTTATAGAACACTTGCCATTTTAATATTATTTTGTGGAATTTATTGCTTTCACCATTCTGCATAATCATCATCACTCCCCATTTACAAAACATTCTCATCCCCCTAAACAGAGACTGAGTACCCCCTTCAGTAATGACTCCCATTCCTTTCTCGCCCCAATTCTGTTAACTACAAATAACCTTTGGTCTCTATGCACTTGGCATCGTCAAAATACTGTCACAATTTCTTTGACATTCCCAAGTGTGGACTGATCTAGTGACTCATTTCTAATGACTATAATAAGGGGAAATAAATGATATGTAACTTTAGGGACTAAAGTTTCTCTCTTTCCAATGTTTATCAAGATGAAACATTTTATGACCTCTTGCTTGCTCTGGGGGAAGCCAGTTATCATGTTACATTCAACCTTATGGAGAGCCCGTATTCTTCATATGAGGAGGAGCTGAGGTCTCCTGTCAATAGAAAATGAGGAGCTGAGGCCTCCCAGCCACAAGCATGTGAGTGAGCCATCCTGAGCGCATCCTCCAGCCGGCCGAGCCCTCAGATGAAACCACAGCCCCAGAAACCCTGTTGGATGTAAACTTATGAGGCTCCTGGCTCAGAACCACCTGGTAAGACACTCAGAGATTCCTGACCCTTAGACTTGTGTGAGGGAATACTCTTACACGATTGATGTCCTAAGGTGCTACTTGTTATAAGTGCCATTGAGTCGGTTCTGACTCATAGCAACCCTGTATAGGGTTTCCAAGGAGTGGCTGGTGGGTTTGAACAACACCAACCTTGGGGTTAGCAGCCCAATGCTTGCCCTACAGCACTATACTTGGACTGTAGGACACAAGGTACTATTTGGAGGTAATATTTTACACAGCACCTTTTCTAGGAAATTTGCAAATTTGTTTTGCAAACTTGCGATTAACCTCGGCAAAAATCTCCTTTAAAAATATTGGCTTGACAGGCCCAAACTGTACCAAAGAACCTCCTTCATACTCTTGCCTTCTTTGCAAAGAACCACATCCCACAATGCACTGTACCACAGATAGTAACTCTCTGGAAACCAAGGCAACCTGTTGGTGGTTGCTGTCAAGTCAGTTTCCATTCATGATGAGTCCATGTGACATATTAGAACTGCCTCAAAGGGCACCTCGGTGGCACGCTGAGGATTAGTGATATTGTCCATATAAACTGGCGTATGGTGTAAGGTGCTCTGGTAGCGTAGTGGTTACGAATCAGGCTGCGAACTGCAAGGTCAGCAGTTCGAAACTGCCAGCTGCTCCGCAGGAGAAAGATGACGCTTTCTGTTCCCGTAAAGATTTACAGCCTTGGAAACCCTGTTCAGGGTCACTATGGGTCGGAACCGACTCGATGGCACTTAACAACAACAACAAATGGTGTATGTTTAATTCATATCACTTGCTAGCTCTCATTTGTTGCCAAAAAAGAAACAGAATTCATGCCAGCATGAAGGGCCATTTATTGTTCAGGGGCTGAGCCCCCACGTTTTTGGGGAGTTCCCCCACTACTTCCACCCATGGTCCCCATGGACCCCTCAAGTGGCAGGCTGCTGAGTTGATCATGGAGGGAGCACATCTTCAAGTGCAGATAATCCAGAGCGGCCACCTTCTCCCTGGAATGACAGGGAGTTGGAAATAACATGCTGCAGGTGAGGTTCAATGCTGGGGTGTGGAAGTGAAGAGAATGGATGCCCAGGCCCTTTCCCAAAGACCTCACCCTCCTCCCATGCCCTCAGCCTCCTTCCTCACTCCGGCTTCATTTTGTCCGTCAGCAGCAGGTTCTTGGCCCGTAGTGCTTCGTCTTGGGCCAGGCGAAGGGTGGAGCTCAGGGCCTCTGCCCTGACATGTTTGGCCAAGGCTTGGCGCTCCAGCTCCTGGGGAGAGGAGTGTAGGCGCGGCTGGGCTTGCCAGACTGGGCTGGGGGTGAAGGGGGAGCTGGATCGCGGAGGGCATGGGGCAGGGTCCCATGGGGCCCATGTTCTTCCCCCCAAGTGTTTTGTCCCATCTTGCCTCAAGCCTAAGCTTGACCCCTGAATCCCACAATGTACTGGTCTAATGTGCCCCACCTTGCCTCAAGCCTGTGACTGACGCCTACATGTCACAATACATTGACTTTCCATATACCATCTTAACCTCAAGTCTGAGACTGACACACACCCCTCACATCCAACAACACTGCTTTTCTGTGCCCCATCGTGAACTAAATCTGTGTTCGCCATATTGTCCCCTAATGCCCATGAACCATCATGTATTTGACATGTGTCAGTGTGTCCACTATGCTGTCAAATGATCCCCTTACATAATTCAACAGTCTCTACATTTCCTTATATATCAGGTCAGCATCTAGCACAGGAATCATCTTTAGTGCTCTGGTTCTATGTGTCCCACAATGCATTGGGGCCAATGTCCTATCATGCATTCATCCTATAGCTCTGCCACATAAAGTCCCATATTACATCATTTATCTATGGCTCGCCAATCATTTGAACAACATCCTATAATGCATCAGTCTCTAGGTTCCACAATACACCATGCCTCAAGTCCCATCAACAATCGAGCTTAAGCTTGTAGTGCAAAATCCCATGAAGTACAGGGATTCCATTTCCCATAGTGTAAATTGTCTGTCAGTTTCTCATACTATGGCGACTTGTGTGTTGCTGTGACACTGGAAGCTATGTCACCAATATTTTAAATACCAGCAGGGTCACCTGTAGTGGACGGGTTTTAGTGGAGCTTCCAGACCAAGACAGACAGGAAGAAGGAAAGGGAAACCACTTTTTAATTAGCCACCGAAAACCTTATGAATGACATCAGAACGCTATCAGTTAAGCCTGCAGGGTTGGAAGGCACTCAAAATATGACCTGGGAAGAGATGCCTCCTCAAAGTAGGAGTTGCCTTTAATGATGTGAATGGAGCTAAGCTTTTGGGTTAACTCATTTGCTGATGCGGCACAACTCAAAATGAGAAGAACCCACTGTAAACATCCATTAATAATCAGAACATGAAATGTACAAAGTGTGAATCTAGGAAAATTGGAAGTTGTCAAAAATGAAATGGAACACATAAAGATTGATATCCTAGACATGAGCTGAAATGGACTGGTATTGGCCATTTAAAATCAGGCAGTCTTCTGGCTTACTATGTTGAGAATGACAAATTAAAAAGCAACAGCTTTACATTCATCATTAAAAAAAAAAAAAAAATTTCAAGATCTTTCTTGAAGTACAATGCTGTCTGTGATAGGATGTTGTTCATATGCCTACAAGTAAGACTAATTAATACCACTATTATTCAAATTTATGCACCAACCACTAAAACCAGTGACAATGAAATAGAATTCTACCAATTTCTTCAGTCTGAAATTAATCAAACATGTAATTTAGATGCATTGATAATTACTAGTGATTGGAATGCTAAAGTTGGAAACAAGAAGACTCTGGAGTTGGAAAGTATGGCCTCAATGAAAGAAATGATGCTGGAGATGGCATGATAGGATTTTCCAAGACCAATGACTTAGTCATTGCAAATATCTTTTCAACAACATAAAAGGCGGCTATACACCTGGACCTCACCAGATGGAATACACAGGAATCAAACTGCCTAACCTGGAGGAAGAGACAATAGAGAAACTCATCATAGTCATACAAAACAAGATCAGGGGCCGACTGTGAACAGACCATTAACTGCTCATATGTAAGTTCAGATTGAAGCTGAAGAAAATTAAAACAGCTCCACAAAAGCCAACATATGACCTTGAGTATATCATCCCATTGGAATTTAGAGACCACCTCAATCACAAATTTGATGTGTTAGATACTAATGACGGAAGACCAGAAGGGTTGTGGGATGAAATCAACATCACCATATGTGAGGCTTGCTCTTGAGCATAGAGAAGAAACTAAAATTGAATGGAAGAAATGATTAAATAAAATAACTAAACAGAAAATCTGAAAGGGCAGCCAGAGATGACAAAGTCAAATATTATAATATGCAAAGACCTGGGATTAGAAAAGCAAAAGGGGAGAACACACTCAGCATTTCTCAAGCTGAAAGAACGGAAGAAGACATTCAAGCCTCAGGTTGCAATATAAAAGGATTCATATTGTCAGGAGGGAACAGTCGCTGGAGAAGGATGTCATGCTGGGTAAGATGGAGGGTCAGAGAAAGAGAGGAAGACCCCCAAAGAGATGGATCAGCCAGGTGGCATCATTGATGGTGTCAAGTGTGGCAGCGGTAGTGAGGTTGACCCAGGATCGGACATTGTTTCGTTCTGCTGTGCGTGGGGTTGCTATGAGTCGGTTCTGACTCGATGGCACCTAACAACAACAACTAGAAAACCTATGGATAAAATATCGAATGATTCTGGAAACATCAAAAGAAGATGGAAAGACTACTCAGAGTCACTGTACCAAAAAGAATTGGTCACTGCGCAACCATTTCAAGAAGTAGCATATGATCAAGAACCGATGCTACTGAAGGAGGAAGTCCGAGCAACACTGATGTCTCCAGGAGTTAACAGAACACAAATGGAAATGTTTCAACAAACTGACGCAGCACTGGAGGCACTCTCTTGTCAATGACAAGAAATTTGGAAGACAGCTACCTGGCCAACTGACTGGAAGAGATCCAGATGTGTGAATTCCAAAGAAAGATGATACAGAGAATTCCAAGAGAATACAGATATCATTAATATCACATGCAAGTACAATTTTGCTGTAGATAATTCAAAAATGGTGGCAGCAGTACATTGACAGGAAGCTGCCAGAAATTCAAGCCACATTCATAAAAGGACTGAAACAGGGACATCATTGCTGATGTCCGATGGATCTTGGCAGAAAAGCAGAGAATACCAGAAAGATGTTTACTTGTGCTTATTGACTATGCAAAGGCAATCAACTGGATCATAACACATTATGGATAGCATTGAGAATTGGCTATTTCAGAACACTTAATTGTGCTCATGAGCAACTTGTACATAGGTCATGAAACAATTGTTTAAAAAAGACAAAGGGATACTGAATGATTTAAAATCAGGAAAAGTGCGTGCCAGAGTGCCAGGTTTGTATCCTTTCACCATACTTATTCAGTCTGTATGTTAAACAAATAATCTGAGAAATTGGATTATATGAAGAACGTGGAATCAGGATTGGAGGAAGACTCTTTAACAACCTGCAATATACATATGACAGAACCTTGCTGACTGAAAGTGAAGAGGACTCGAGATACTGAAGATCTGGGATTAGAAAAGCAAAAGTGAAGCACACACTCGGTATGGATTGCACTTCAGTGTAAAGAAAACGAAAAGCCTCACAACTTGACTAAAATAAACGGAGAAATTATTGAAGTTGTCAAAGATTTGAATTTGTGTGGATCTACATTCAATGTTCATGGAAGCAGCAGTCAAAAAATAAGGACGTATTGCATTAGGCAAATCTGTAAAAGACCTTTTTAAAGTGTTCAAGAACGTCCAGAGATGTCACTTTGAGGACTAAGGTGCACCTGACCCTAGCACCATGGTATTTTTAATTGCCTCATATGCATATGAAAGTTAGACCATGAATACGGAAGATGGTAGAAAAATCTATGCATTTGAATTATGGTGCCGGCAAAAAATATTGACAGTAACATGAACTGCCAGAAGAACAAAGAAATCTGTGTTGGAAGAAGTACAGCCAGAATGCTTCCTAGAAGTGAGGATGATGAGACTTGGTCTTTTAGACTTTGGCCATGTTATCAGAAGGGACCCGTATCTGAAGAAGGACATCGTATTTGGCAAAGTGGTGATGGTGGTGGTGTGCTATGGAGTGGGTTCCGACTCATGAGGCTGAAAATCTTTACGGGAACAGAAAGCCTCATCTTTCTCCCATGGAATGGCTGGTAGTTCTGAACTGCTGACTTTGAGGTTAGCAGCCCATCTCATAACGACTACCCTACGAGAGCTCCTTGGGTAAAGTCGAGGGTCGGTGAAAAAGAGAAGGAATCCCAACAAGGTGGATTGACACAGTGGCAGCAAACATAAGCTCAAACATAACAATTATGAGGAGGTAGAAGTTTCCTTCTGTTGTGCACAGGGTCACTAAGAGTCCAAACCAACTCATCAGCACTTAATAATAACATAGTGCAGTAGGTTTTATGACCGCTAGTCTCTGGGTCCCATGTCTGGCCCCCAATATCCCTTATAATGACCCTTTTTCTTAAGTTAGACAGGGAAACAGTCCCATGTTCACTGATGCTTCAAGCTATTGTCTGTCTCTTGTGTCCCACAATGCATCAGATTCCATTTCTCCATCACGCTTTGAACTGGTGTCCATCATCCAAGGTTCTATGATTGGCCTTTGCCTCATCACCCACCTGCTTGTTTCAAATGCATTGGAGCCAAGTCTTTCCCCAATGGTTGCTACCTACAGCTCAGTCCTTCCCTTCCTGCCACACATGAACAGTACCATTGTGCCCAGGGCTTTCCCTTCCCCTGCTGCCCTGCAGAAAAGCAAAATAAAGGCATGGTGGCCCATGGTCCCTGGTACCAGAATCTTCTTGTGTAGCCTCTGGCAACTGGGGCAGGCGGGAGCCAGACCCCTCTGCTTCACCTCATCCACTAATGGGGTCAGGGCTCGTTCCAGCAGCTGCTGTAGGGATTCCGTGGATAACTGCTGCCCCTGGCTGGGGAAGGGGTGATCGATCACCAGTTGAAAGAACCCAGGATGTTCCATGTTCATGTGCCTAGCTTCCACCCAGGCCTCACATGAAATCTTCTCACAATGCATCGAGTTTCCTTTGGTTCCCGCAGCACGGTGAATTTCCACAGTGCTATGGGGAGCCCCATTCCCAAATGGCACCTGACAGCCCTTGATTCCCAAAAGCTATCAAAGTCCCATTTCCTGGTTAAACCTAATCCTCAATTGTACTGAGAATTCTCCCCTTCCTACATTGTAACCCTTGGTTCCCCCACCAGATGCTTAAAGTCTCACCTTGCCCACAGTGTATTGAGAAACCTGGATTCCCATCATGTCCCCACACTCCAGCTTCCCCACAATGCACTGGAAATACAACATGCTCTAAACACATGGAGTTATTCCTGAGTTGCACAAGACACGGACTTCAGCTTGTGCGGAAGGATGTACTTCCATGATGCTCTAGGACAATCAATGCATCGGGATTCTCCGTATCCCACAATGAACCCCTTTCTCCATCACTGACTTAGAATGCACCTGTACCCTTACCTGACACATCGGGCACAGGAGCCTTGGGAGGACCGATCCAGGTTCATGGAGAGGTCGGAGCCTCTTCGGGAGCTCTGAAACTGCCGACTCAGCTCCTCCAGAATCGGTTTCACTGGGCCCAGCCCCTCCAGTTCGCTCCTCAGCGAAGCCACGGACACTGCTGACCGTTCCACCCTGAGGTGAGACATTAAGAGCCCTCCCAAGAATCATGCCTGTTTATTAGCCCGGTGCCTGGTTCCCCACGTGGTCTATAATTGTTTAGAATGCCACCCCTGTTCTCTAATTGGCCTTCCTAGTTCCCGCTTGGTCCGCCCACCCTTTAAAGATACCCAGTCTCTAATTTCTCCGCCCATCTTTCCTTATTAGGTATAGACGCTTCCCTCTGTCTTTATTGTTCGATCCCAGTTGATTGGCTCTTCTTTTCCCCTATAGATCTCATCCCTCAGGTAGCATCCAGCTTGCCCTTTTTCCCAGTCCTCCCACGCCCCTGGAGCCCCCTCCTTACAAGGTACACAGCTCATCAGCCCTTCCCCGTAGCTCCTGCAGCCCCCGCGCTGTCTGCGCCTGCTCACGCTGCGCCCGCTCCCACTGGCCCAGGAAGCCGTCCAACCTCCCGCCTAGGCCACCAAGCAGCCGCAAGGCCTCCTGAACAGCACCCTCCTCCTGATGCCACCGAGCAGTGAGCGAGGACATATCCCTCCTGGATGAGAAAAGGAAGGGAAAGGTCAGGGCAAGATTTGGACACGCCCCTCCCAGGCCCCGCCCAGCCTAGACCCCGCCCCTGGCTCCGTCCCCACATTTTCTAGTTTTGTTCATTTCTTAAGGAGGCTTGGTTGCACTGTGGGATAAACATCGGATGCTAGTCCGCGGGGTCTGAGGTTCAAACCCACCAGCCACTCTGCAGGAGAACAATGAGGCTGTCTATTCCCATAAAGATCTACACTGTCAGGCACCCTAAGGTTTGGAAACCCTATAGGTAGGTGCCTTGTCGGCATCAACTCGATGGCAGTGAGTGATTCCATTTCTTGAAATATGCCCATGCCCTCCAAAGGTTGGCCTTCATCCCCTTGTCAGCTAACCTGATTCTACTCGTGTACCTCCCCAAGCCCAATCCCAGTTCCTGCAGGTACCGTTCACCCGAACCCCGTTTCACTCACCTCAGTGCATCCTGGACCTGCCCTCTGTCAAGCCCTGCCCACCTCAGGTTCACCAGCCTCAGACCTCATTCTGGCCAGGTCTTTACTCAAGAGACCAATTCTTCGAAATCCCAGCCTTCTAGGCACCCGCCCCCAAGAAGAGTCTCCACGGTTCTGGTTCTTGGAGGTTCCACTCTGGGTCCTATTCCCCTAACCACTCTAGGCTACAGCAGCTGAGTTCTTACACTTACCGTCACTGAATACCGCCCATTCCTTGGGGCCCTGCCCCTTGTCTTCTTTAGGCCCCACCCCTTAACCACGCCCACCTTAGATTAGTGAGGTCCCACCCCTGAGCCCCGCCCACCTTAATTCCTCTAAACCTGCAGAGACTTTCTGCAACTCCTGTTCGCCCGCTAGGGGGCTTTCCCCTGGCCTGGACGCCATTCCCCAGCCACCGGGGGCCATGCTGCGGGACCGAGGAGGTTCATCGGGGCTTCCTGGGGGGCCGGAGAAGCCCTGGGACACTGTGGCAGGGGTCAGGCCATGCCGGGAGAGGCCGGCCTCCAGCTTCTGCTCCAACTCCTGCAGTTCGGCCTCCTGCCTCCGCGGCGTCTCATCCTGCAGTTGCTGCTGGAGATAACGCAACTTCTCCTGGGTGAGGAGAAAGGGTGGGGTCTTGGCGTTTGCAACCACCTCCACCCCCAAATCTGCCCAAAGAATCCTCAGAACTGGAAATGAATGGGTTTGCGACTAGATGTTGGGAAGTCTCCTTGAGATCTAAGTGGAGTCCCTCTTGCTTCTGTTGGGGAAGGGACGTCCCATTTAAAGTCTAACTGAAGTCCAACTCGCTTTAACTCTAGAATGCTTGCCTGCATGTCTCTATTCAGTCCTCTGCCCCAACTCCAGTCCTCCAAGGGGACAAATTCCAGTTTCTCCCATTTAAGAATAATAACTGAGTGGACATGTGAGCAGGACAGACATTCCCACTTGAAGTCGAATGGATTCTAAACATGACCATAAACAGATGCTTAATATGACCATAAACACACAGGATTGGTTTGGTGGTGTTGGTGGCAGGGTCAGAAGTCCCACCTGAAGTCTACTTCAAGTCCTTCATGCTTCCAATGCCCTCCCTCAAATCCTAGAACCCGTTTACCTCCAGCAGGGCAGAGTTCTGCTTCAGGACATTGGTTTTGATTTCAGCATCTTCCACAGACCGAGTCACCTTCCGGCAGTTCTCCTGAGTCAGGACACCAGGGTGGGAGCTCTGTCTTCCCATTTCAGTTCTGCCTCCCACTCCCTAGCTTTGCTATTTCCATACAGGCTCCAACCGCCCACACAGACACGCCCACTTTCCCCCCAAGTTCTGCCTTCTCCTTACAGATCATGTTCCCTTGGCTTAAGCCACCTCCCTCTACTACTACCTACTACTTGTTCCCACCTCTTTCAAATCCACTCAATCCATTCTTCTCTGCTCTCCCCATACACTCTTTCTACCATCACTCAGTTTCTGCCCCTCAGTGGCCCACCTTGAGTTGACTACAATAGCCTTCCAGTTCTTCCGCCTCTTGTCGTCTTCTTTCTAGATTCTCGCTCAGTACCGAGCACTCGCTCTAGGTGTGGAGGGGAGTAGGGGTCAGCCAGAGCCACAGGGGGCCCTCCATGAGGAGGAGGAGCTGGGTCTGGGGAAGTCCTTTTCTCTTTTGAGCCTCAACCTCCCCAACTGGGGTATGGGTGCATTGAGTTGAAGGAAGAAGAGTGATGTGTGTGTAAGAGGAGGGCCCCCACACCTGCAATGATTGCACGTGCTGATTAACCCGGGTGGTCTTTTCCTTCAAGCTGGTGATGGAGTCTTTGGCACGGACCAATCCATTGTTAACCCCACTCTGGGGAAGAATAGGAGAGGAGTGGGTCAGTAGGTGTGAGGGGCAAGCCCCAACCCTGAGAAAAATTCCAGAACTGGGAGGCTGGGTCAACACCTTGATCATGCCCTGGAATGGCTGTGTGCTTTTTGGCAAGGGCTGTGTCTCTTTGATTCTTGGTGTTCCTGCTCCGTAAAACCAGGGAGTGGGCTCAATTTCTGCGTGGTGGGCGCTGAGATAAATGAGAATCTAGGAGGGAGGAAAGGATCCCTGGTGGTGCAACAATTAAGCACTCCGCTGCTAACTGAAAGACTGGAGGTTCGAACCCACCCAGCGACTCTACAGCAGCAAGACCTGGATCTGCTTCTGTAAAGATGACAGTCCAGGAAACCCTATGGGGCCGTTTCATTCTGTAACACTTGGTGTTGTTGTGAGTCAAAACTAACTCAATGGCAGCTGATAACAAAAGGCAGAAGAAGGGTGCTCAGACAATGAGGTGAAGGATGATCTCAACCCAAAACTGAGATGAATACTATTGAGGTCCACAGACATATGTAACATCAGTTCTTAAAACACATGTATGTTCTTTCTCTCCAGACACTGGAGAATTAAAAACAGAACTCATTTCCAGATATGAGCATTCGTTATGGGTCAGACCAACTACTTACATAAGATTTCTCCTTTATTCTTCACAACCACACCACCTGAAGTAGTGTTATGAATTGAATTGTGTCCCCTCAAACATGTGTCAGCTTGACTGGGACATGATCCTCAGTATTGTGCAAATTATCCTCCATCTTAAGATCTGATATAATAATATCCTATATGTTGTAAATTGTCACCTCCATATTGTTAATGGAGTCCTGGTGTGGCACTGTGGGTTAATGCGCCAGACTGCAAAGCCGTTTGAACTGCAAGGTCGGCGGTTCAAGCTCACCAGCTGCTCTTTGGAAACCCTATACAGGGTTGCTATGGGTTGGAATCGACTCTACGGCACTTAACAACAACAACAGTGTTGTTAATGGGAGACCTGGTGTGGCACTGTGGGTTAATATGCTAGACTGCAAAGTCAATTTGAACCGCAAGGTTGGTGGTTCAATCTCACCAGCTGCTCCTCAGAAACCCTATACAGGGTTTTTGTGGGTTGGAACCGACTTGATGGCACTTAACAACATGAGGATACTGAGGCCAGGAGTAGGGGCAATTATGTTAACAAGACAGGATGACACAATCTATAGGGTTAAGTTGTATTTTGAGATTATCTCTTTTGAGATATAAAAGTTATTAAACAAGAGAACAGAGTTTGGAGGAACCTAGTTCCACCAAAAAGGAAGAGCTGGGAGTGGACCAAGGTCACGGTAATGCCAAACTCTTGGACCCAGGGGAAGATAGATGACAAAAGAGACAGAAAGCTTTCCTCTAGAGCCAGTGCCCCAAATTTGGACTTGGGGCAGCCTACACTGTGAGAGAATCTGCTTGTTAAAGCCCCTCACATGTGGTATTTGTGACCGCTACATTAGAAAACTAAGGGAAGTGGGAATGCTATTTTCCCATTTTGCAGGGGAGGTAAATGAGGCTCAGAGGAAGTTCCTTTTACTCCCAAATATCTGGTAAGGCACAGATGTTCCTTTATTAAAACACAGAAGAAGATATATATCTTTATGATAATTACAGTATTACTGGTGTGGTGCTGTAGGATAAGAACTGGACTGTTAACTACAAAGTCAGTGGTTCAGACCCACCAACCACTCCTCAGAAACCCCTGAGTCAAAGCTGACTCAACAGCACTTAACAGCAAACAACATTTACTCACTCAAACACTGAAAGTAAAGGTAGTAAATATTGGTAAACATGTTCTGAAAAACAGTAACAAGTATAAATCATAGAAATCCCGATGAGCCATTCTAGCCTTATCAGAATTTAAATCCAGAATCATTATTCTAAGTCACGACACTATGCTGCCTCTGGTCATCATTACTTATGTCACCATGAAATGTATTGTGGTTCCTGCCAATTTGGGCTACTTGTACCCTCAGGATCCATTCTCCCCTCTTGCACAGCTATAGAAGGCACAGATGGCTCAACCAAAGACTACATTTTCCAGGCTCCTTTGCAACTAGGGTTAGTAATGCCACTAAGGTCTGGCCAATGGAATATGAGTAGAAATGATGCAGGCAATTTCAGACTAATGACTTCAAAAGAAACAAGTGAGAACTTCCCCATATCTCTTTCTCTAATGGCTGGAACTTGGAGACGATGGCTAAAGCCAGAAGAGTCATCTTTGACCAAGAGATAAAGAATGAACACAACTTGATAGAAGGAAGCTAAATTCGCAACACCATGTAGAGACCATGTTCAATTTCAACCACCTACAAAGGAAAACAAAGAACCCTGGTAGCATAGTGGATTATGAGCTAGACTGCTAACTGCAAGGTCAGTAGTTCAAATCTACCAGCTGCTCCGTGGGAGAAAGATGAGGCTTTCTGCTTCCATAAAGATTTACAGCCTCGGAAACTCTATACAGGGTCACTATGAACCCGAACTGACTCTGGCACACAACCACTACCACCACCATAAAGGAAAACAAGGAACCCTGTAGTGGGTTAAGTGTTAGGCTGCTAATTGCAAGGTCATTGGTTCAAACCCACCAGCCGCTCCACAGGAGAAAGATGAGACTGTCTTTTCCCATAAAGATTTAGTCTTGAAAACCCAATAAGCAGTTCTATTGTTTCCTATAGGGTCACTATAAGTTGGAAGCAACTTGATGGCCGTGAATATAAAGGAAGACTTTTATGAAAAAGAGATGACATTTTCCATTTTATTTAAGCTATGTTATTTTGTATGTCTGTTACAGCAGCCAAATTTGTGACTGAATATCATTTACATTCCCATTTGACTGTCGAAGCCAGGGAGGTCCAAAGAGCCCACGTGAATTGGTTGTTGTTGTTGTTGTTAAGCGCCGTCGAGTTGGTTCTGACCCATATCAACCCTGTATAGATTTCCAAGGAGCAATTGGTGAGCTTGAACCACTGACCTTGCGGTTCAAACTGACTTTTCAATCCAGTGTATTAACCCACAGTGCCACACCACACTGGTTTTGGTCATGGAATTCAAGTCCAGCAGTGGGTGTGAGTGGGAGAGATGTGGACATTGGGTTGTATAGTAAAAGGAGAATCATGACCCTCTTCCTTTTCCCACTTCTAGATGCTGAAATGTGGGTGACAAGAGCAACAGCTAGAAATGTAGGGGGTTGAAACTGAACCAGAATAAAGGGGCCAGGATCTTGTTGCATTTGGAGAACAGAGCTGCTATATCAACTGAGATGTCCAAGCGAAAAAGTAAACTATTCTGCTTAAACTACCTTATTCTGGGTTACTCTCACTGTTGTTGAACTAATACACAGAGAAAAGTGATTCTCTCCATTATAAGATAGGTAAGATTTTTTTTTTTTTTGGTAAGATTGCTCTGAAGAACAAATATACTAAGAAATATTGCATTAGGGTGATGTCAGTGAAAATGAAGATGTCAGGACCTTTGAAATTTCTCCCTTCCATAAAAGCAATTAAAAACAAACAAACAAACGAAAAAACTGGCCCCAAATGGTCAGAATAAGAATTTCTCAACTCTGGAAATTAACCAAAGGCTTTCAGCAATCATGGAAGTATTTATTCCGGGAAAAAGGGGAAAAAAGCTAGGTCTTTGTAAAAAACAGATATGTGGCATTTTAACTTGTTAGTAACATCTCAGTAGCGGCTCTAGAGATAACAACCAGCATTCCTAGTACTATAGGAAGCAGAATGAAGTTGGAGCTCTTTCAAATTCATTTCCAAAGAAGTTATTTTTTAACCTATCTTGTGGCTTCCTAGAAGGTCCCACTCAAAAGGCTTGCATTCATTTCATCTGATACAGAACTCACTTAGGCATTTGTTTCAACACTGCTACTGTATGCTGAGCAAATAATCCGAGAAGCTGGGTTCTATGAAGAAAAACATGGCATCAGGATTGCGATATGCAGATGATACAACCTTGCTTGCTGAAAGTGAAGAGGACTTAAAACATTTACTGAAGAAGATCAAAGAGCACAGCCTTCAATATGGATTACATCTCAATGTAAAGAAAACAAAAATTCTCACCACTGGACCAATAAACAACATTCTAATGAACGGAGAAAAGATTGAAATTGTCAAGGACTTCATTCTTCTTGGATCAACTATCAACACTCACGGAAGCAGCAGTCAAGAAACAACATACTGCATTGGGCACAATCTGCTGCACAAGACCTTTTTAAAGTGTTGAAGAGCAAAGATGTCAGCTTGAGGACTAAGGTGTGCCTGACTCAAGTTATGATATTTTCAGTAACCTCATATGCATGCAAAAGCTGTACAGTGAATAAATAAGACCATAGAAAAATTGATGCATTTGAGTTATGGTGTTGGAAGAGGATATTGAAAGTGCCATGGGCTGCCCAAAAAACCAATATATCCGTTTTGGAAGAAGTGCAGCCAGAGTGCTCCTTGGAGGCCAAGATGGCCAAACTTCATCTCTCATACTTGGGACATATTGTCAGGAGGGACCAGTAGCTGGAGAAGGATATCATGTCTGGTAAGGTGAAGGGACAGAGAAAAAGAGGAAGATCCTCAACAAGATGGATTGGCCAAGCGTGGCAACAATTGTGAGGTTGGCCCAGGACTGGGCAGTGTTTCGTTCTGTTGTGCATAAGGTCACTGTGAGTCAGTACTGACTCGATGGCACCTAACAACAACAACAATTGCCTGAGGTGATGGATAACAGTTGGGGCAAAAGGCTTAAATGGAAATAAGATGTCCATAGGATTAAACTCTCTAATTGTTAAGCATAAATTGGCAGAATTGATTTTTAAAACATGACTCAAATATATCTGTCTGTAAGAGATTTACTTGTTTTGGGCAATGGTTGCTTAGATATGAACAAAAGCACAAGCATCCAAAGGGGGGAAACATTGGACTTCATCAAAAATTTTAAACTTTTTTGGACAAAAGGCACTATTATCAAGAAAATGAAAAGACGCCCTCAGAATGGAAGAAAACATTTGCAAGTCATACATCTGATAATATATCTCTTGTTGTTAAGTGCTGTCGAATTGGTTCCAATTCATATCGACCCTGTTTAGGGCTTCCAAGAAGTGGCTAGGAGATTTGAATCGCTGACTTTGTGGTTCAAACTGACCTTATGGTCCAGTGCTTATCCTACAGTGCTATACCAGGACCCAGAAAATATTAAGAACTCCTACAACTCAGCAATAAAAATCCAGTCCAATGGGCAAAGAAGCTCTCTCAGGCTTAGAATCTCTAGAACCAAGAAAGCCAAGTACATGTACAAGCCGAAACACACACACAAGAGATGAGACTGAGGTCCAAGTACGACCCCTAGGATGTGCACCCGTGGAGGCCACAATAAAAATATGGAACACCAGAGACTGGGGACACAGGTACAAGTTGTTGACTTCATGCTGCTGTCTAGAACATCTCTCTCAATGCACCTAGAATTTCCATCGCCAGCCATTTGATTACCGCAAACACCGCTGAGATTCCCACCTTGAGCATACCAAACCAGTCGGATCTATGACATTCTGGACGATTTCTGATCTCAGTAGTGGCTGAGTGTAATACATGTAATGCATCTCTTCTGCTGTCTTTAAAAAAAAAAAAAAAATGGGGCAAAGAATTTCAATAGCCATTTCTCCAACAAGCTAAAGATTGGTGTCAGCCTAGTTAAAAACAGGAGTCCTGGGATAGCACTATAGGATCAGCAATAGACCACAAGGTCGGTGTTTCAAACTCACCAGCCACCCCTCAGAAACCCTATACAAGGTGGATATGAGTTGGAATTGATTCAATGGCACTTAACAACAATGTTGTTGTTGTTAAGTACCGTCAAGTCTATTCTGACCCATGGCGACCCTGTTTAGGGTTTCCGAGGAGTGGCTGGTAGGTTTGAACCGCTGACTTTGTGGTTCAAACTGACCTTGTGGTCCAGTACATTATCCTGCTGCACCATACCAGGATTCCCTTAACAACAACAATTAAGAATTATAACAAGATGGTGGTTTCCCTGAAGGGCCTTCGCAACTTGGATCCTCACAGCAGCCTCAGAGAAATCTGCAGGCTGTTGGATGAGCCCCAGTTGGGGGTCTGAAGACCTGGCCTTTGATTGTTCTCTGCAAAACCCTCTGGAAAGCAAGCTACCTACCTCCTCTGACCTCAGTTGCATCGTTAGGTGATACAAAGATGTCAGAGCTTAACAGGAACCACAGTGAAGTCAGCTTCACACTTCTCCCAATTTCTGTCAGGAAACTGTGACTTCTCAGCCAGGTTTTTCATTTCCCTGGGTCTCTGTCCTCACTCTGCATCTCTGTCTGCCTCTCTCTCTGGGTCTCTGACTCCCCCCTTTCTGAGTCTCTGTCTCTCTCTCTGATTCTGTCTGAATCTCTCCCTCTCTGCATCTCTGTCTCCTTTTATCTCTCGGTCTCTGTTCCTCTTCTTTCTGAGTCTCTGACTCACCCTCACCCTTTCTGAATCTCTGTCCCTTTCTTTCTGCATCTCTGTCCCTCTGCCTCTGAGTCCCTCATCACCTCTTTCTGGGTCTCTGACCTCTGCTCCATTTCTGAATCTGTCTCGCCTCTCTCTGGGTTTCTCTATCTTAGCCCTTTCTGGGTCTCCCGCGATGCAATTTGGTGCTGAGGCTGGAGTCTGTCCCTGAAGTCCACCTCTTCCTAGCTCAGAGGCCCCAAGGCCCTTAGGCCTCGAGGGCATGGCTTGGCAATCATTACTTTTCATTACTTTTTCTGTCTCACAGAGAGGGAGCCTGTGGCTGTCTGTCCTCACCCCCTCATTCCCTCCCTCCCACCACCCCCATCAACCCGGAAGCAAGTTCTTGGTTGAGTCAGGCCTTGCTCCCCGCTGCCCTGGGCGCTTTCTTGGGCGTCAAGACCCACTGGGGATGTGATCAGAAATAGCTCTGGTGGGAGGCCAATTCCAGTGGGGTGGGAGAGACATGTGCCAGGGGAGGAGGTGTTCCTCTTGTGGGGGCAAGGCTGGTTCAGGGTTCTTGTTAAGTGCCATAGAGTGGGTTCCAACTCAGAGTAACTCAGTATAGGGTTTCTGAGGGTCCTGGTGTGGCGATATGCGTTAATGAGCTGGACTGCAAAGTCAGTTTGAACTGCAAGGTTGGGGGTTCAAGTTCACCAGTCGCTCCTCGGAAATCCTAGACAGGGTAGCTATGGGTCGGAAACAACTCGACGGCACGTAACATCATCAATGTAAGTTTTATGAGCAGCGGCTAGTGAGTTTAACGGCCAATCTGGTGCCACAACAGGATTAGGGTGTTCTAGGATAGAGAGGGAAGTATCTCAGGCCGTCTCTTCCACCCTTGTCTCTCTCAGCTCTGGTTCCTTCTCGACATTTGGACCCATTTCCAGTCTCTTCCCTCCTAAAGTTCTCAAAGCCATTTGTTGTTATTAATTGCCTTCTCATCAATTCCGACTCACAGCGACCCTGTATAGGGTTTCTGAGGAGCAGTTGCTGGGTTTGAACCACTGACCTTGTGGTTCACAGTCAGGTGCTGATCCTACAGCCCCATGAGGAAAAGAAAAAAACTTTTGCTTTGGTATAAAATGCATTTAGCCTGCTTATCCTGGCCCCTGTACTTCTGTTGTTAGTCTTTTGTTTTTCATCTTTACACTGGGTAATAATGCCCTTTCCTTCACATTTGTTTTAAGAAAATGAGATCCTCACCATGAGGGACTTAGCGCTGAGCCTGGCACATAGTAGTTGCTCAGTAGATGGGAGAGGTTAGGGGTTGAATCTTGTCCCCCAAAGTCCTAACTCCTGGTACCTTTGAATGTAATTTTGGAAATACACTCCTTATCCAGTATTCAGTCAATTCTGCCTCACAGAGACCTATAGGACAGAGTCGAATTGCTCCATATATTTTCCAAGATTATAATCTCAAGATTTTGTTTGCTTTGAATCTTTATAGAAGCAAATAGCTGTGTCTGTCTCTCAAGAAGTGGGTTCAAATCACTGACTGGCCTTTCTGGACCTTCCAGAGAGCCCAGTTCATATCTTGGTGGCACCTGTTTGCCATTAAGCCACAGTGGTTAAGAGCTCAGCTGCTAGGCGAAAGAAAGGTCAGTGATTTGAACCCATCAACCATTCTCTGAGAGAGATAGGTGGCAATCTGCAACAGCTTTAGAAAGGCTAAGTTGTTGTTAAGTCCTGCTGAGTCGGTTCCAACTCATAGTGACCCTTGCATAGGGTTTCTGAGGAGCGGCTGGACTCTGGGGCAGTTCTATATTCTGTCCTATAGAGTAACAATGAGTTGGAATCAATTTGATGGCAAGAGAGTTGTTTTATTTTTTTTGAAACGGGGTCTTTGCAGATGATATCAGTTAACATGCAAGGGGCTTCAAAAGTTCGTGGGGAAATCCCATTATCTTTTCATTCCATTTTTCCATGACTTTTTGAAGCCCCTTTGTAGGGTAGTCCCTAATCCAATCTGAGTGGAGTCCTTATTGAGGAGAAGAGAGAAAAGACATATGTAAAGATGTTTCTGCAAGGAATGCACGGGGTTGCCAGAGCTGAGAGAGAGAGGAAAGGAACATTCCCGAGAGTCTTTAGAGAGTCTGGTTCTGCGATTGATACCTTGAATTTGGACTTCTAGTCTCCAAAACTACATGTCCCTGGAGAAGGACATCATGATTGGTAACATAGGATCAGCAAAAAAGAGAAAGATCCCCAATGAGATGGACTGACATCACGGGGACCAATAATGGGGTTCAAACAAAAGAGCGATCATGAGGATGGTGCAGGACCAGATAGTCCTTCCTTCTGTTGTGTGTAGGGTCACAGAGAGTCAGCCCCTAACAACAATGCTATTATGGCATCTCTAGGAAAATCATGTTGTTGAGTCCGTTTCTGCTCACAGACCCTATCTACAACAGAATGAAACATCCTTATAATCAGTGCCATATTTGAGTGCATTGTTTTAGCCACCGTGTCCATTCATCTCATTGAGGAGCTGCCTTTTTTTTTTTCTTTTTGCCACTGACCCTCTACCAAACCTCCAGGGACTCGTCTCTCCTGATACCACGTCCAAAGTATGTGAAACTCTTAGGAAACTTAATGCAGGAGCCAAAATCCCAAACTGCTTCCTCTCTTCATAAACCCACACTGGCTCCCCATCGATACCCTCAGAAGAATGCCCATATTTGTTTTTGGCCTGTGTGACCTGTGTTTCCCCACCTCCACCTCCCATCCCCCTACCCATCCCTCATCTCCTTCCTCTCCCTTCAGCCTCTTCATTTGCTCATGTTGTTACAACTGGAACACCCGTCTCGGTCTTCTGCCTGGAGAATACCTTATCTTCAAAATCTAGCTTGTGTGTTGCCTTTTCTGGAAAGTTCCATGACCACAGCTGGTTGGGCCAATACTTTCTTCTTGGGGGCTCCCACAGGGATCTCTACTGCCCTCACTGGCTCAGGTTGTCTCCCACCCACTGCTGGACTCCTAAATCTAGCTCCCCCAGGTACACGCTGTAGTGTCCTTAGGTAAGCAATTTAACCTTTCTTGCCCTCACTGTCTTCATCTGTAAAATGGGATCAATAAACAACAACAACAACAACAATCGCCAACACTTCATTTAGTGCCTAGCAGAAGCTGGTACTTGATTCCTTATGATCAATGGTAAACCTACTGCCACTGAGTCAATTTCAACTCACAGAATTCCCTTTTGCTCTTTGCCATGTTTCCTGTTCCTGGCACTTTGTAAGAGTTTAGAAAATACTTATTGGAAGATCAAATATACAAGTTTCCAATTTACAGGTGAGGCAACTGAGACTTCCAGGAATGAGGAATCTACTTGGTAGATGCTAGCGAGCATTGTTATCACCATGGCTACTGTAAGTGTGAGTCTCAGGGTTGAGGTCTGACTCCAGGTTCAGTTCAGGGTCTGGCCCAGGGGATGCATTGGGTGGGGGAAGAGAAGAGAGGAGAAGCTCTGGCACCAAGCTGAAGAGCTTCATGCTCTATCAGGGAATCCCCTGAATTCCTCTAACTCTTGCTGACCTCCCAGTTTTACCTAGAGAGCTCCTACTCATCCTTCAAGGCCCAGTTCTGACACAGCCTCCTCCAGGAAGCCTTTCCTGATACCCTCAGCCTGGCTTGAGGGGCCCATCTGTAGGACCCTCCCCACCCCCAGTGCCACCTTCATTATGACATATATCATCTCAGGTTGTGTCTGCTGCCCCCCACCAGACTGTGATCTCCCCAAGGGGTCCTGTAGGTGACGCCAGCCTTGGCCAGGATATGTGCAAATAACAGAATGAAATGAACTCCTAGGCTAGGCATGATGCACCCAGAATGTCTATCTAATGGTAGAGGGAGGAGTCTGCTCCTCTGGGCGTTGAAGGATGACCAGAACCTTCTCATTCCAAATCAAGAAGACACACCCCATCCTCAATATATTTGCCTACCACCAGAGTGAGGACTCCTGTCTTCCCCAGCCGGGGGTCCCTCACCAGTATTTCCTTGATGTCTGGGTCATCTGGAGCCCAGGGTGGATTAGGGGGAGCGGGGGGCCCAGGCAGTGCGGGCTGGCCAATGCTGTCGTCTGTGGTAGAGTCTGTGCCTGAGGAGTCTGTGGTCTCCATGGCAGCCAGGTTGAGCAGTGACACATTAGTGCAGGCTGAGGACCGTTTGAGGTTCAGGCACCAGTGCATAGGTTCATGGGACATGCGGGGGTCCACCCTGGGCAGGAGAAACCAGCAGAAAGTGGGGGTTCAGCCCCAGGGCATGGCCCGTTTCCACAGAACCTACTCCCTCTGACTCCAACTTGATTTCCATCTTCTTTCCTAGCCTGTACTTTCTTCTCTGATGCTTGTGTGTTTGTTTTCTATCCCTGCTGTCTCTTTCCTTCTTCCTTCTCCAACACACTGCCTAGTGTCTTCCTCCTTTCTTCTTTCTCCATCCCCACTGCCTACTTTTGTCTTCTTTCTACATCCCTGCTGGCCCTTTTTTCTTTCTTTTCTGCTTCCTCACTGCCTTTCTTCTTCTTCCACCATCCCTACTGCCTTGCCCTTCTTCACCTGCCTGCTTTCTTCTTCTTTCTCCAGTTCCTGTCTCCTTCTCCTGGCTTCTCTCTCCCTCCCTCCATCTCCACTCCTTTCTTCCACTTTACCTCCCACACTACTCCTCCCCCTTCCCCACTGCTCTCTTGCCTGCTCCTCTGCTTCCCCCTCCCATTCCTCCATCACCCACTGTGGGACTCCTGCTCTGTTGGGGGCAGTGCTGGGCACTAGGACCATCCCTGACAGTGTGTGACACACCCACCCGTGGAACGACACAGCCTTCTTTTTCTTCGTGATCCCCTTGGCTGGGCTTATTACCCCCCCAGGGGCCTCCGGGACCAGCTGGGAGCAGCTCTCGACCCCTGCGGGGGGATCCCCGGCCTCATGGATCTCTTTGGACTGCCAGATTGTCTTCACCACCACGCTCGCCATGGCGTGTGTGTGGGCCCTGCTCCCAGGGGCTGCTTACTCTGACAGCAGACCCCCCTCATAGTCCCCTGTTCACCCTTAGCTGACTCACAAAGGGCCCAACCACTGGGTCCCAACTGGGGGGGGGGTGGCAGGAAGTGGCCCCTACTCATCACATACCCCAGGAAATCATAGTGAGCTCTTCTGGGTCAAGGACTCTAATTCTGCTTCCCCTTTGGAAATGCCATAGAGTTACTCATTCCATTCCAGAATTTAAGGCGCTCTGGTAGCGTAGTGGTTACGAATCAGGCTGTAAACCGCAAGGTCAGCAGTTCGAAACTACCAGCTGCTCCGCGGGAGAAAGATGAGGCTTTCTGCTCCCGTAAAGATTTACAGCCTTGGAAACCCTGTTCAGGGTCGCTATGGGTCGGAACCGACTCGACGGCACTTAACAACAACAATAACATTCCAGAACGTAGAATGGGTCGGCCCCCTGATTGGAGGGGTCCAGCTACTTTCTTCCTGAGAACAGCCAAAGGGTCACCCAGTCCCCTTGTTATGGATTGAATTATGTTTTCTCCAGAATATATCCTACTATCCCTGGGCTCTAATCCCATTAGATACATTCATGGGACAGTTTGCTTGTAGACTGTGTCTTGAGTGGTCTCTCTTGAGATATAGAAGGAGCAGATTAAGCAAGGAAGAAGAGGACAGTTATGGGGAGACCGATGCCATCCCACATAAAGATCACCAGCCAAGGAACCCCTGTATCTATAGATCTGAAAAAAGACAAGGGCCTTCCCCGGAGCTGACAGAGAAATAAATGCCTTCCCATAGAGCTGGTCTAAGTTGAGACTTTTAGCCTCCTAAACTGGTAGAAAATAAATTTCTTCCACCCTATTATGATATTTCTGTCATTGCTGCTCTAGGTAACTGAGATATTCCCACATTCATACCTGATTCTTCATGTAGCATCTTCTTCTCATTTTCCACTGTCTACTTTCTTCTTCCTTTCTCCATCCCTGTTGGCTACTGTCTTTCATAGACTTGGCACTTTTCCTGAGAGCTGGGAGAAGGTGGTACATGACTAATGAGTCCTAGTTCCTACTCTGGAGGATCATACATTTGATGGGAGTATGCAGTGGTGATGGGTGGGACAGAGTGGGCAATAGACAGACAAGTAAACAAGAAAGTAACAGGCATTTACTCATGGTGACCTCATTTGTTACAGAATAGAATTGTGCCCCACGGTGTTTTCCAGCTGTAATCTTTGGGAACACAGCTCACCTGGTCTTTCTTCTGTGATGCCACTGACTGGTGAACCAGCCACCTTTAGGTTAGTAATCGAGTACAATCCGGATACCCAAGAACCTCAAGCATTGAGTGATATTAAACCAGCTGATGTCAAGTGGACTAATTGATAGAGACCCCAAATGTATTAGAGTACAACTGTGTTCCAGAGGCTTTTCACTGGCTGATTTTTTTGAAAGTGAGTTGCCAGATTTTTCTTCCAAGGTACCTTTGCATGAACCCAAATCTCCAACATTTCAGTAGCAACTGTTGCATTAACTACACAAGCCAGAGGCTGATAAGTGTTGTAAATTATTATCTCTGGTTACCTCTGTGTTGATTCTGATTCATAGCAACCCAATGGGGCAGAATAGATCTTCCCATAGGGTTTCTGGGACTCTAAATCTTTACAGAAGCAGACAGTCTCATCTTTTGATCATGAAATTGCTGGTGGGTTCGAACTGCCAACCTTTAGGTTAGCAGCCTGATGCTTAACCCACTTTGCTACTGGGGCTCCTTGTTAAGAGATATAAAAGGGATCAAAATCAAGTCATGATTGTTGTTGTTAAGTGCTGGCAAGTTGGTTCCAACTCACAGCAATCTCGTAGAGGGTGTCTGAGGAGCAACTGGTGAGTCTGAACCACTGACCTTATGTGTAGCTGTCCAGTGCTCATCCAACATTTGCCACATTAGGACTCCAGATATGCACATTGGTTATAACTCATTGATATGTACACTTTCAAGCTGTTTACTGTGTGTGAATTTCACCTGTCAAAAAAAGGAGACTTCTGGCAAGATGATGGACTAGGCAGATGCACAGACTCTTCACACAAGGACACAGAAGACCAAATGAAACAGACAAAGATGATAATCCTGGAGCCCCGAGCTTTAGAGGAAAGGTTTAGAAAGTAGATTGAGTACTGACTGGGAGGAGAAGCTAATCAGGAGCAGCCAAAGAAGGAGACTGGGCAGTGAAAAAGGAAGACGGATTGGTGAATGGTTGGCTGGTGAGATGCAGCAAGTCATGTTGAACTTTTGCAGTTTCAGAGACAGAAGGCTGGCAGAGCAGATTTGCATGAAAGACAACAGTGCCCATACAGCCTAGCCATCACCATACCCTCTGCAGCTTTACCCACTGGGCAAGAGCCAATACCAACTCCTATACCTCCTGACCAACAATATAATAGACAGAAGCCCATGCCAGCCCAAGCCACCTTAAACAGGACTGCATGAAAGATTAATTTCGAGAACACTTTAATGCACACTTCCATTCTCTTAACTACAACCACAGGAGACAGTTGGTGAGAACCTAAGAATATACCAACATACAATCATCAATTAAACACAAATACAACACCACCAAAATGTCTCAGAGACAACCGAAGATTTTAGTTCACATGAAGAAACAAGAGACTAAGATATAGAGTCAAGAAACCTTTCTGAAGAA
This sequence comes from Chrysochloris asiatica, assembly GCF_000296735.1. NCBI lineage: Eukaryota > Metazoa > Chordata > Mammalia > Afrosoricida > Chrysochloridae > Chrysochloris > Chrysochloris asiatica. The sequence goes on from NW_006408634.1 coordinate 7,702,084, forward strand.
GAAAAGGGAATAGAACGACCTGAGAAAGAATTCAAAAGGATGATATGTGTACCTTCAATGGATTGATAGAAAGATTGACGAAAGTAAAGAGAACACAGAAAAAACTTTAGAGGATTTAAGAAAAAACTAGAAGAAGAAGAGCGACTTCGGAGACAAGAAAACATATTTGTGTTGCAGAAACCTACCTTTGCCTTACAGACAAAGGTACAGTTTTCCCCCAGGTTTCCCACACTCCCCTGGGGACAAGAGGTGAGGCCAACCTCCGGCACTGTACCCCTCAAAGAAGTTCTCACTTTCCAAGTGGTTGGAGCCACTCTGAGGTGAATGTCAATATTTGTGAGCCCCAATGAAGGGGGAAAGAGCTATATCTAATAACCCCGCTTGGGCCGGCCTGCTCCAAATCTTCAGAATCGGCTATGGCCAGTCGCAAACTAACTCTCACTAGGGGAAGTGGCTGAACAGATGCGTAAGGTAGAGAAGAGGGGAAAGAAAAAAAAAAGAAGAAGACAAGAAAGACTGTTCATCTGTGCTGGCTGGACAAATGCAGCAAGACCATTTTGAACTTTCTCGGGTGGCTGTGAAGGCAAGAGGCCGGTATTGGTGGAGAGAAAGCTATAGCTACGTTTTGGTTTTGTCTTTGAGTTTTCTCTCCTTCTTTCTTCACTGCTATTTTATCTTTTTTACTTTTATTTGCTGGCGTGTTGGTTTTCCTCCTCTCTTTTGTGTGTGATTTCTCTTCTTGCCTCATCCAAATGGCTCACTCACAGCCATACCCTCTACAACCCCACCAATCGGGCGAGAGTTGACACCAGTTGCTATGCACCAGATCCACAACAACCAATGTTGTTGCATGAACAGTGAACTGCACACAAACTCATCTCCTAATCGCACCCACCAGGAGACAGTTGATGAGTGCCTAAGAATATACCAACATCCATTCATCAACTTAATACAAATACAACATCACCACAATGCCTTGAAAGCAACAGATAGTTTCTGTTCACATGAAGAAACAAGACAGAATAGCTCAAACAAATGACCAAGAGACAGAGCTAGAAAATGTTTTCAAGAAAAAGAAGCACTGGGCCTGCCTGAAAAGAATTCAGAAGAATGATATTTAGGTACCTCCTAAGGATTGATTGACAAAGGACCTATGGTAACGTAGTGGTTATGAGTCGGGCTGCTAACCTCAAGGTCAGCAGTTCAAAGCTACCAGTAGTTCTGTGAGAGAAAGATGAGGCTTTCTGCTCTCATCAAGATTTACAGCCTCAGAAACCCTATGCAGGGTTGCTGTGAGTCGCAACTGACTTCACCGCACACCACCACTACCACCACCAACGACTGACAGACAGGTTGAGGAAAACAAGAAAGAGTTCAGAAAAGCACTTCAGGAACAATCAAACAAATATGGACAGAGTACAAAGACTGCAAACAGAAATCCAGAAGATTAATAGTAAGATATCAGAAACGGACAATACATGAGAGAGCACAGGAATATATTTGAATCAATGGAAGCCAGAGTTAGTGAGCTTGAAGATACATTTCTCAATATTAGTAATCTAGAAGGACAATCAGAAAACAAAATGAAAAAATCAGAAGCAAGCTTAAGATTCGTGTGGGACAACATGAAGAGGAATAATCTATGGGTGATTTCCAGAACAGGAAGAGACAAAGAAAAGAACAGAAGATATAGTCAAAGAGCTGATGGAAGACCATCTCCCTAACTTCATGAAAGATGAGAAGAAAAGCATTCAAGACTCGAAACAAACCCCAAACAGGATAGACCCCAAAAGAAAGTCACCAAGACATATCATAATCAAAGTCTCCAAAATCAAATATAACGAAAGAGTCCTCCTGAAAACAACTCAGGGAAAATGAAATGTTACCAAGGAAAACCTACAAGATTAAGCTCTGATTTCTCACCAGAAACCAGGCAGGTAAGAAGGCAACGGGGAAACCTATATATAAAACTTTGAAAGAAAAAAACTGCCAAACATTAATCATATATCCAGAAAAACTGTCCATCGAATATGACAGCGAAATTAGAACAATATTGTTGGATTCGATGGGCAAAATGGGAATGTGGTGACTCCATACTATAAGCCCTGGACTGCGAGCCACAAGGTCTGAGGTTCAAGCCTGCCAGTAGCGCCATAGGAGGAAAATGAGGCTTTGTGGTCCCATGAAGATTCAAAGCCTATATTGGGTCACTATGAGTTGGAACCAACTCTACGGCGCTTAATACAACAACAACATGGCAAATACTTACTGATGTTGGTTAACATAGAAAGAACATGAAAAGAAGGCATAGAGTCACTGTACCAAAAAGACTGGTCCATGTTTAATCATTTCAAGAGGTAGAATCTGATCAAGAAATGATCATATTCAAGGAAGAAGTTCAAGCAGCCCTGAAAGCATCTGGCAAAAAACCAAGTTGAAATGTCTCCATGAACTGATGCAACACTGGAGGTGCTCACTTATCTTTGTTAAGAAATTCTGAAGACAGCTACCTGGCCAACAGACCAGATGGGATCTATATTTGTATCCATTCTTAAGAGAGGCAATCCAACAGAATGCAGAAATTATCAAACAATCTCATTAATCTCACATACATGTAAAATTTTCCTAGCGATAATTCAATAAGGGTTACAGTAGCACATACGGAGTAGCCAGAAATTCAAGCCAGTTTCAGAAGAGGACTTGGAACAAGGGATCACATTGATGATGTCAGAGTGATCTAGACTGAAAGAGAATACCAGAAGATGTTTGCCTTTGTTTTGATCCACATGGCCAAAGGCATTTGGCCATGTGGATCAAAACAAACCATGTACAACATTGGGAAGAATGGAAATTCCAGAACAATTCATTGTGCTCATGTGGAGCCTGTTACATAGACAAGAGGCAGTCGTTGGAATAGAACGAGGGGATATTGCATGTTTTAAAATCAGGCAAGTTGTGCGTCAGGGTTGTATCCTTTCATCATACATATTCAATCTGTACACTGAAAAAATAATCCAAGAAGCTGAACTATACGATGAACAACATAGCATCAGGACTGGAGGAAGACTCATTAACAACCTGTGATTTGCAGATGACACAGCCTTGTTTACTGAGAAAGTAAAGAGGACTTGAATCCCTTGTTGAGGAAGATCAAACCTTCAATATGAATTATAACTACTGTAAAGAAAACAAAACCCTCACAGATGAAGCAATTAACAATATTATGATAAATTGAGAAAAGGTTGATGTTTTCAGCATTGATTGTGGATCCACAAAGCAACAGTCAAGAAATTAAATGACATATTGCATTGGACCAATCTGCTGCAAAAGACTTCTTTAAAGTATTAAAAAGTAAAGACATTGGGAGAAGAGCATGAGTGGAATGTGGGACCCTAGCCAAAGAAGCAGCAACACCTGAGATGGAGGCAGAGATGAAGACATGGAAAGAGGGAGCAGCTGAGGAATGTCGACTTCTGGAAAGAGAAAGGCTGTGTGCTGGCAGCCAGGAGGCAGGCTTGCAGAATGTGCACTTTGGTTGTTTAAATGATTATATATTCCTGTTTTTGTGTACATCAAAACCAAAAACAAAACCCAGATGGAATAGAAGCAAATACTGTTGAATGATGATGCACAGAGGAGGTTGTAATCATTGCAATGAAATGATGAGTGTAAAACTGATGTTCTCCCATGTAAACTATCATTCAATTCACAATAAAACCTTAAAAAAAAAAAAAAAAAAAAAAGTAAAGACATCACTTTGAGGACTAAAGTCTTTTCAGTCGCCTCATATGTATGTAAAGGCTGGACAATGAATAAGAAAGATCGTGGAAGAATTGATGCATTTGAATGATGATGTTTGTCAATAACATTGACCGCACCATGGATTGCCAGAACCAACAAATCCGTGTTGGAAGAAATACAACCAGCATGCTGCTGAGAAGCCAGGATGATGAGATTTTGTGTCTTCCTGGTGATCTACTTCTGAAAACTTAGGCACTGAAAACACAATAAAATGCACTTCTACTTTGACACACACAGGGTCACCAGGAGTCAAAACAGATTTCATAGCAACTGGTTGGTTCCCCATGGTTTCCTACCTGGAAAAAGGCATCATGCTTGGTAAAGTGGAGTGTCAGCAAAAAAAGAGGAAGACACCCCCCCCCCCAGTGAGATGGATTGGCCCAGTGCCTGTAACCATGGGTTCAAAATAAAGATTGTGAGGATGGTGCTGGACCTGGCAGTGTTCCGTTCTATTGTGTATAGGGTGGCTGTAAGTCAGAACCGACTGGATGGCACCAAACAATAGCAACATTCTCAAATAGGGTCATATTCACAAGTATCAGGGTTCGGATTCACAACCTAGTTCAATCCATAATATATGGAGAAACATCTCAGAGAAGAAGGGTGAGAATTGTTGTACAATCTAAAGACTGTAACTAACCAATGGCACTGAATAGTATTGGTAGGAATTTTTGAAATGGCATATTTTCTGCTGTGTAAATTTCCAACAACAAAATAATAACATAAATTGTTTTTCTTTAAATGGATTGATGTGCTTTCAGACCAAAAGTCAGAGATTTATGGTCAATGTGGATGATAGAAATGGGGTGGTTGAGTACATGGGCATTCGCTCTGGCATGGTTTTGACTTTTTCTGAATATTTAGAAAATTTCACAGTAAAATGTTGGGGAAGAAACTTGGTACCTGGGGATGAGCTGGGATGTCAGCGGCTTACTTTTTAAAATAACTCAGTATGTAGGGTGAGCTCGGATGGAGAGGGTGATTTATGAAACAGTAACAGGGACATGAAGGTGCATTACACTTTGGGGTCTAAGGAGGTTGGTGACACCTCTGTTAAATTCTTGGCTGCTAACCGAATGTTTGGAGGTTTGATCCCACTCAGAGGTTCTGTGGAAGAAACACCTGGCATGGAGTTGGTTGATAGTTGGTTCTGACTCGTAGCAACAGAACCAAATGTTGTCCAATCCTGCACTACCCTCATGTTTGTTGTAACCACTGTGTTGTAGTCAATTTAGCTCACTGAGGTCTCTTTCTCTTTCTCGATGAACCAAGCATGATGTTCCTCTTCAGGCACTGGTTCCTCCAGATCACATGTCCAAAGGAAGGAACATGAAGTCTGTCCATCGTCACTTTTAAGGAGCATTTTGGCTGTTCCTCTTCCAAGACAGATTTATTCTTTCTTCTAGCAGTCAGTCTATGGCTTGTGTAAAATAGTTTTTACTGTTGTTGTGTGCCATCGAGTCTATTGTGACTCAGAGCGATCCTATATAGATTGTGCCCTGCAACAATGTGTGCCTCAGTGGTTTGGCAATTATGTAATGATGTAATTTGGCAATTAGGTGATGATGCAATCATCCCTCATGATGTGATCTATCAATGGTAAGAGGATTAGGTGATGCAACAACCTTATTCAGGTCTGGGTCCTGATCGGATGTAAGGGCAGTTTCTTACAAGAGCTAAAAGGAGAGAAGGGAACAGAGGAAGAGGAACCTCAGTATCACAAAAAAGAAGAGGCAAGAATAGAAATCATCCCTTGGATCCAATGTCCCTGTGATGAGAACCTACCAGACCAGGGGAAGAGTCATGACAAGACACACAAAGCTCTTCAAGGAATGCTGAGCCCACAGACGTTGAAAGGAGACAAGGACTTCCACCCAGAGTCACAGAGGAAGAAAGTCTTCTCCTAGAGATGGCGCCTTGAATTCGGACTTGTCGTCTTTGAAACTATGAGAGAATGCATTTCTGTTCGTTCAAGTCATCACTTGGGGATGTTTAGGTTATAGCAGTACCAGATAACCATGGGGAACCAACCAGTTGCTATGAAATCTGTTTTGACTCCTGGTGACCCTATGTGTGTCAAAGTAGAACTGAATTTTATTGTGTTTTCAGTGGCTAATTTTTCAGAAGTAGATCACCAGATCTTTCTTCCAAGGAGCCCCTGGATGGACTCCAATCTCCAGCCTTGAGGTTAGCAGCTGAGCTTGTAAACCATTTGCCTCACCCACAGACTCAGGTGGGAAAAGTCAATTTCCTCCTTGTTGTTAAGTGCTGTTGAGTGGTTTCAATCCTGTATAGAGTTTCTGGAGGAGCGGATGTTGAGTGAACCTTACAGTTCAAACTGACCTCATGGCCCAGTGCCTTATCCTGTAGCACCACACTAGGACGCCTTACTTAGGAAAAACGTCTCTTTGTGCTTTAGACCCTCAATGTTTCTCCCTCACACACCACTTATAATACATATGGAGTCCTGGTGTGGTGCTGTGGGTTTTAATGTGCTAGACCACGAAGAAATCAGTTTGATCTGCAAGGTCAGAAGTTCAAGCTCACCAATCGCTCCTTGGAAACCCTATACAGGGTTGCTATGGAGTTTCCAGACCATGAGTAACTAGGAAGAAAGGTCTGGCAATCTAATTCTGAAAATCAGCCAGTGAAAACCTTATGGCTCAAAACTATCTGATCCAAAACCCATCATGGGGATGGCACAGACCTGGCAGTGGTTTGTTCCATTGTGCCAGGGGTTGCCTTGGGTTGGATGGCCAATTGTCAAGAATATCAATTCTTAGAGAGAAGGGTCTTGGCTGACTTAATATCTCTTTCCATCAATAAGGAAGGGCCTATTCAACTCCAAATGGGGCTGATCCAACGTTTCTTAGAGGCAGACAGCGCTCCCTTCTGATTTTAAAGATGAACTCTTCCAGCCACCAGAACAGCTGAGCAATGAATGACCAGTCTTCCTTGGAATTAAGAATGAACTTTCCCACGCCCCATTCTTGAATACCCAAATAGAGAATCCATTGAACTTGGAAGGGGAGGCTCTTCTCACCATTGCCTCTCCTTACCCCCAGGTTTCTGAGTAGAAGTCTTCAGGACTCAGTACAGTTTTCAAAGGGTCATTTCCAGGAATACTTGGCTTCAGCGATTAGAAGAGGATGATGTGATGGGGTTTCATTCCTCGAGGTGACAAAAATGGATTCCTTCAGTTAAGTTACCTTTGCCCCAGATTTCTCAATAGCCTGGGGCTTTAGCGATCCGGAGATTTAGTCTTCCCCAAAGTTAACTCATGGGGTCTCCTAGGTTTCAAGGGGAAGCCAGGCCAGAGCAGAGTCCACTCAATCTGCTAAAGGAGCTCTGGTAGCATAGTGGTTAAGAATTGGACTGTGAACCTCAAGGTCTACAGTTCAAAACTACCAGCTGCTCCGTAAACCTACTGCCACTGAGTCAATTTCAACTCACAGAATTCCCTTTTGCTCTTTGCCATGTTTCCTGTTCCTGGCACTTTGTAAGAGTTTAGAAAATACTTATTGGAAGATCAAATATACAAGTTTCCAATTTACAGGTGAGGCAACTGAGACTTCCAGGAATGAGGAATCTACTTGGTAGATGCTAGCGAGCATTGTTATCACCATGGCTACTGTAAGTGTGAGTCTCAGGGTTGAGGTCTGACTCCAGGTTCAGTTCAGGGTCTGGCCCAGGGGATGCATTGGGTGGGGGAAGAGAAGAGAGGAGAAGCTCTGGCACCAAGCTGAAGAGCTTCATGCTCTATCAGGGAATCCCCTGAATTCCTCTAACTCTTGCTGACCTCCCAGTTTTACCTAGAGAGCTCCTACTCATCCTTCAAGGCCCAGTTCTGACACAGCCTCCTCCAGGAAGCCTTTCCTGATACCCTCAGCCTGGCTTGAGGGGCCCATCTGTAGGACCCTCCCCACCCCCAGTGCCACCTTCATTATGACATATATCATCTCAGGTTGTGTCTGCTGCCCCCCACCAGACTGTGATCTCCCCAAGGGGTCCTGTAGGTGACGCCAGCCTTGGCCAGGATATGTGCAAATAACAGAATGAAATGAACTCCTAGGCTAGGCATGATGTACCCAGAATGTCTATCTACTGGTAGAGGGAGGAGTCTGCTCCTCTGGGCGTTGAAGGATGACCAGAACCTTCTCATTCCAAATCAAGAAGACACACCCCATCCTCAATATATTTGCCTACCACCAGAGTGAGGACTCCTGTCTTCCCCAGCCGGGGGTCCCTCACCAGTATTTCCTTGATGTCTGGGTCATCTGGAGCCCAGGGTGGATTAGGGGGAGCGGGGGGCCCAGGCAGTGCGGGCTGGCCAATGCTGTCGTCTGTGGTAGAGTCTGTGCCTGAGGAGTCTGTGGTCTCCATGGCAGCCAGGTTGAGCAGTGACACATTAGTGCAGGCTGAGGACCGTTTGAGGTTCAGGCACCAGTGCATAGGTTCATGGGACATGCGGGGGTCCACCCTGGGCAGGAGAAACCAGCAGAAAGTGGGGGTTCAGCCCCAGGGCATGGCCCGTTTCCACAGAACCTACTCCCTCTGACTCCAACTTGATTTCCATCTTCTTTCCTAGCCTGTACTTTCTTTACTGATGCTTGTGTGTTTGTTTTCTATCCCTGCTGTCTCTTTCCTTCTTCCTTCTCCAACACACTGCCTAGTGTCTTCCTCCTTTCTTCTTTCTCCATCCCCACTGCCTACTTTTGTCTTCTTTCTACATCCCTGCTGGCCCTTTTTTCTTTCTTTTCTGCTTCCTCACTGCCTTTCTTCTTCTTCCACCATCCCTACTGCCTTGCCCTTCTTCACCTGCCTGCTTTCTTCTTCTTTCTCCAGTTCCTGTCTCCTTCTCCTGGCTTCTCTCTCCCTCCCTCCATCTCCACTCTTTTCTTCCACTTTACCTCCCACACTACTCCTCCCCCTTCCCCACTGCTCTCTTGCCTGCTCCTCTGCTTCCCCCTCCCATTCCTCCATCACCCACTGTGGGACTCCTGCTCTGTTGGGGGCAGTGCTGGGCACTAGGACCATCCCTGACAGTGTGTGACACACCCACCCGTGGAACGACACAGCCTTCTTTTTCTTCGTGATCCCCTTGGCTGGGCTTATTACCCCCCCAGGGGCCTCCGGGACCAGCTGGGAGCAGCTCTCGACCCCTGCGGGGGGATCCCCGGCCTCATGGATCTCTTTGGACTGCCAGATTGTCTTCACCACCACGCTCGCCATGGCGTGTGTGTGGGCCCTGCTCCCAGGGGCTGCTTACTCTGACAGCAGACCCCCCTCATAGTCCCCTGTTCACCCTTAGCTGACTCACAAAGGGCCCAACCACTGGGTCCCAACTGGGGGGGGGGTGGCAGGAAGTGGCCCCTACTCATCACATACCCCAGGAAATCATAGTGAGCTCTTCTGGGTCAAGGACTCTAATTCTGCTTCCCCTTTGGAAATGCCATAGAGTTACTCATTCCATTCCAGAATTTAAGGCGCTCTGGTAGCGTAGTGGTTACGAATCAGGCTGTAAACCGCAAGGTCAGCAGTTCGAAACTACCAGCTGCTCCGCAGGAGAAAGATGAGGCTTTCTGCTCCCGTAAAGATTTACAGCCTTGGAAACCCTGTTCAGGGTCGCTATGGGTCGGAACCGACTCGACGGCACTTAACAACAACAACAACAACAAAGGAGCTCTGGTAGCGTAGTGATTATGACTCGGACTGCGAACTGCAAGGTCAGCAGTTTGAAACCACCAGCTGCTCTGGGGAAGAAAGATGAGGCTTTCTGCTCCCATAAAGATTTACAGCCTCAGAAACCCTGGGTTGCTATTTAACAACCCACTTAACAACAACATGGAATCCTGGTGTGGCGCTGTGGGTTGATGCGCTAGACTGCAAAGCCGTTTGAACTGCAAGGTCGGCGGTTCAAGCTCACCAGTCGCTCCTTATAAATCCTAAACTGGGTCGGAATCGACTCGACAGAGCAACAACATAGAGTCCTGGTATGGCGCTGTAGGATAAAACACTGGATCTCAAAGTTGGAGGTTTGAACCCACGAGCCACTCCTCGGAAACCCTACATAGGGTCGTTATGAGTCGGAACTGACTCAAGAGCACTTAACAACAACATAAAGGAGTCCAGATTCTATTATAGGACTGTAGGATAAGCACTTAACTGCTAACCACAAAATCCCACCAACTGCTTTTCAGAAACCCTTTACAGGACCTCTGATTTAGAACCAACTTCAAAGGCACTTAACAATAACTTATGGAGGCTGCCTGAGGCGTTATGGTTGAAAAACAACACACTATGTATTGAAAAGCGTTTAAATTCCTGCTTGGCAACTGCAGAGCTGTGGGACCTTGGGCAAGTCAACTAACCTCTCTGGTCTTTAATTTTTACCTCTGCTTAACTAAATTAAATTACTAATTGTGAGATTCTAAGTTTCCTGACAAACCAAGTCTTGACATTTTGGACATTACAGCAGGGAGGAGGAGAAAATGGAAGGAAGGTTTCTTGGAAGATTTAAAGTGGGGGTGGTGGAGCGGAAGAAAGGGATCAGGGAAACGCTTGCGCAGTGAACTCCTCGCGCCTTCTTGCCCCTCCTAACCACTGCTCTGCTGCAGGGAATTGCAGGCGTCGCTCCACCTATCCAAACCCAGATGAGTCAACCCCCACCACCCCACGTTCCCACTTCGTTCTCAACCAATCATCGTCCTCTGTCCGCCCCACAACCGCCCAATCGAGGGCGGAAGTAAGACAGACTCCGCAAATCCACGACGTCTGCGGGGGCGTTCTATATTCCTATTGGGTTAAATCAACTCAAGTCCCGCCTTCTCATCCCCGCTCCCCTCCCTTTCTGCACGTCCTTCCCACCCTTCTTGGAGAGTGACCGAATCCAATCAGAGTCCGACTCGGCTACACCGAGTGGGCGTCCTCACAGTGCGTAATCGAACTCCGCCTATCTATAAGGCAACGCCCCCTTCTCCATTCCCGAACGGAAATAGCGGGGGATTAGACCAATCATAGTGGCGTGCCTCTGCTCGTACACCAATGAAAGAGGGAGTATGGGTGGGCCCGAGTTTGAGTGGCAATAGCATCAGCCAATGGGCATCTGGGAGCTCCGGTCAGTGGAAACGAGGGGCGGGACCAGGGGCGGTGCCGCGGCCTGCCTGCCAGCCCGCCCTCCCCCAGGCCCGGCTCGGCTTTTTGGCGCTGCCTGGGGTCCTTTCCGCCCGGTCTCCGCCTGCCAGCCCCCGCTGCGCTGTGCCCGGTCCGGCCCGGCCTGGAAACAACACCACCGTCATCATGCCGGCCGTGTCCAAGGGCGATGGGATGCGGGGGCTCGCGGTGTTCATCTCCGACATCCGGAACTGTGAGCGCGCGGCGGGGGGACCCTGGCGGGGAGCAGTGTAGAATTAAGGGATTTGGGGGTCATAGAGGGACCTGGGAGGGTAGAGAGGCCCCGAGGGTGGACTTGACGGTGGGGGCTATGGAGAGGCTTGGGATGTCATAGAGTCCCTCTTGAGGTGACGACACTGACTGGCTAGAGGGGTCTTCAAAGCGAGAGGAAGCAAGTGAGGTTCCTGGGATGGGGCTATTAAGGTGTCCCATGGGCATGATAGAAAGGTTAGGGAACCGAACAAGCGATGGTGTTAGAGAAATCCCTAGTGTATATCAGAAGGGAAGGAGCTGGAGCTGTGGGGAAGGGGACCTCCTGTGGAGCAATAGAGTAGGGGGAGGCCAGAGGGAACTTGAGGATGGGACACCCTGGTACCCTAATGAGGCAGGGCCTGGAGGGGAACTCTAATACAGCGGCTAGGAGTCTAGATGGGGCCTGAAGTACCAGGAAGACCCAAGGGAGTAAAAGGACAGGTGGGGGAGCACTATAAATGGGATAGAAGATTCCAGAATGGGAAATTGGTTAGGAAACATGGAGGACAGTGGGGAGGGGGATCCAGGGGCCACTTGAGGGGTAAGGAGACACAGAGATGAAGGAGATAGAGAGGCTGCAGGTGTGGAGGTTTAGGGAGCCAGGCAAAGGGTGGAGGTTATAGAGTGGGGTGGGGCTTCAGGGTTTTGTCAAAAAAGGAAGCTGGGAACCCAGAGCTAAAGAAAGGGGCCCTGAGGGGTTTATGGATTTGTAATAAGAGATCTGGACAATTGTGTATGGGTCAGACCCCCCAGAGAAGTCAGGAGTCAGGCAGCAGGACAGACCAAAGTCTGGCCCTTCCCCATCTGGTCCCGGCAATCTCTGGTCAGTGAGTCCCCCTGCTAGGCAGGGCTGGTGGTAACCATGAGAAAGGCCTGATGCTCAGTTAGCTCCCAGGAGCCAGAGGTGCTGCCGAGGCTGAGGCTACATCATCACGGGCTTCAGGGTCAGCCAGACCTGGTTTTGCTTTTGAACTTTACTCCACCGCCCCAGCAGTGTGACCTTGATGAAGGGGCTTCCCCTCAGTTTCCTAATCTGTCAAGTGGGGCTGCTGGTCCTATCTTCCTGATGGGGTTGTAGTGGAGACAGTATGCCTTGCCCCTGAGATTGGATGTTGATTCTTCTTGTTGGGCCAGATCTGATCCTGTTTGGTGTCCAGTGATGGATTGTTTAGAATTCCATGGGTATGGGAGGATCTGGCACATAGTAAAGGATTCCCTGGAGGTGCAGTGGGTTGAATATTGGGCTGCTAACCCAAAGGTAAGAGGTTCAAATCCACTAGCTGTTCTTTGGGAGAAAAACGAGGCCGTCTGCTTCTGGAAGGATTTACAGCCTCAGACGGCGTCTGGAGCAGTTCTCCTCTGTCTTATAGAATCTCTGTGATTTGGAATTAAGCTGATGGTATTGGGTTTGGTTTGGGCACATAGTAGGTGCACAGTGAACAGGGAGGAGTCATGACAATTGCTGAGTGTCAGTTGGAGAAATGAGGATATGGTTGTCATGGAAAAGGGGACACTCTGCTATACTAACCAAAAGTTCAAATCTACCTATAAGGGCCTCAGAAGGAAAACCTGGCCATCTGCTTCAAAAGATCACAGCCTTGAAAATCCTATGAAGGGCAGTTCTACTCTGCACACATGGAATCTCCTTGCATCAGTATTGACAGCCCCTAAGCACAATAACATGAGTCATAGACTTGGGGGGCGGCGCAGCTGTTCGGAGTATTGTATGCACGGCCGCTGATCCTAGCAGCTCAGGTGAGGCTGTGACCAAGTCAATTAGCCTCTTCACAGCTCAGTTTTCTTGTCTGCAATCGCACTAAAAACAGCTGTTAAGGATCATTCATTTAACAAACGCTTTTTGACCACTACAGTGTTCCAGAAGGTTCTAAGTGTTGAACTGCTACTCAGCAGGCTGGTGCTTTGAAGCTAATAGCCAACCTTTCAGTTAAAGATGAGGCCTTCAGCTTCCCGAAAGATTTACAGCCTCAAAAACATTATGGGGCAGTTCTGACCTGTCCTATAAGGTCGCTAAGAGTCAAAATTGACTCACTGGGCAGTGGGGCAGTACACTAGGCACTGTTCTAGGAACTGGGGCAACAATAGTGACCAAGCAGCCTTGCCCCTGGGACCTGGGCCCTTCCGTTCCAGGAGAGAGAGAGAAGCAGCCTACAGAGAAAGCAGTCATTGGTATAATGTGCCGTGGTGGTCAGTTCAGCCCTGAAAAAAGAGGAGAGAAAGGGGTGGAGAGTGACCGAGATCTAGAAAGGGGACCCAGGAAGGCCTCATGAGGAGTGACATTTGAACCGATGTCTAAGTGAGAAGGGAGCAAGTCAGAGTTTCAGAAAAAGGGAGTTCCAGATGGGGATGGTGCATTCAAAGGCCCTGAGGTTGGCATATGCTTGCTTGCTGTGCATGGCTGGAACCAAGGGAGTGAGGGGGAGCCGGCAGAAGAGGAGGGCGGAGCAGGAATGGAGATGAGTCATATGGAGCGTTATAGGCCAATGTGAGGACTCGGAGGCCCAGTGGTTAAGCACTGAGCCTCGAACTGAGAGGTGGGCAATTCGAACCCACCAACCAGTCCCCCAGAGGAAGGTGTGGCAGTCTGCTTCCAGAAAGATGGCAGCCTTAGGCACCCTGTGGGGGCAGTTCTGTGTCAAATTGGGTCATTGTGAGTCAGAACTAACTCGACAGCTGCAGGTGTTTAACGGTGAGGACTCTGGCTTTTCTCTGAGTGGAATGAGAGCTTCAGGAAGGGTGGGATCACAGAGATGGGATCTGATTGAAGTTTTTAAAATCATCCGTCTGGTGGCTGAGAAGAGAGGTAGGGATGGATGCTGGGAGGCCAGTCAGGAGACAGCCAGGCAGGAGGTGGATGTGGTGTGAACTGGGGTGAGGAGGGAATGGCGAGTAGGGTTGGAATTGGGGTAAGTTTTGAAGAAAAAGCCAACAGGGTTTGCAAAGGGGTCACATGGGGCGATGGCGGGAATGGGGACTGGCACAGGCGGTGTGGAAGCGAAGAGGAACCAGGCAGTGTCCTGGGCAGGGCTGAGGTGGGAACACAGAGGAGAAGGGCAGATGTGGGTCTGGGGACAGTGAAGGTGATTTAACCAAAGGAAGTAGGGCTGGAGATTCAGGCTTCCTCTTACTCTTCCTTTTCTCCAAACCACAAAAAACAACCAGTTGTCATCAAGTCCGTTCCAACTCACGGTGACCTCACGTGTCAGAGCAAAACAGCTCCACAGGGTTTTCAATGGCTGATTTTTCTGAAGTAGAATGGCAGGCTTTTCTTTCAAGGGTCATCTAGGTGGACCTAAACCTCCTGCCTTTCAGTGACCAGCTCAGCACTGAAATGTTGGCTCTCCCCAGGGATGGATCCCTTCCTTTCCCTGGGAACCTGAATGGCCAGCTGTATGTCTGCTTTCATGAGGGGCTCGGAAGAAGCTGACTCCTCTGCACTCAGGAAACTGACAACCCCTAGGAGCAGCCTACATATCACAGCTGTCTCTACACAAACTTAAACTGTCACAGCACAACTATTCACAGTAGCCCCGTGAGGAAACAACCCAAATGTCCACCAGTAGAGTTCTCGGCTAATGAGGATGTGGTCCATCCATACAATGGATTTATTGCTTAGTGCAGAAACGGAAGACCATTCAGGTACTTGCCGCAACATGTATGAGCCTTGGAAATGTGCAGCTGTGTGACGCCATGCAGCATGTTGTTATTTTGTTGGTGTTGTGAAATGCTGTCGAGTCGGTTCTGACCCATAGCGACCTGTATAGGGTTTTCAAGGAGCAGCTGGTGAGCTTGAACCACCGACCTTGCAGTTCAAACGGCTTTGCAGTCTGGCGCATTGGCCCACAGCACCACACCGGGACTCCATGCAGCATGTGAGTCCATTAATATCAAAGATCCAGAAGAGTGGTTGCCTAGGGGTTGGGCTCCTGGTGTGGCGCTGTAGGGTAAGTACTGGCCTGCTAGCCACAGACCAGTGGTTTGAACCTACCAGCTGCTCCTTGGGAAGAAAGATGAGACATAAAAATGTATAATCTTAGAAATCCTCTGGGGCAGTTCTGCACTGCCCTGTAGGGTCATTATGAGTTTGAATAGCCTTGATGATGGTTAGGGATGAGAGGAGGTGCCCTGGTGGCACAGTGGTTAAGCACTCAGCTGCTAACTGAAAGGTCAGCAGTTGGAACCCTCTAATAGCTGCAGGAGAAAGATGTGGCAGTCTGCTCACGTGAAGCTGACAGCTTAGGAAGCCCCGTGTGACAGTTCCACTTTAGCTCATGGGGTCATTGTGAGTTGGGATCAACTCAACAGCAGCAGGTTTGCGTTTTCTGTGTGTTTTTGAGGAGTAGCGGGGAATCTCTGGTACCAATGAGTGGAGATGCCAGTACACCCGGAAGAAAGACTTGGTGATCTACTTCCAAAAACTCAGTCATGGAAAATTCTACGGATATTTTCACCACACACACACACACATCCTCTGTGGAGCGTAGATATACTCCAACACCGTGAGTCGAAATCAATTCCTTGGCAACAGGGCAAAAACCACAAAAGGGATGAAAGGTTGGGGCCCGGGGTGGCTGCTGCAGTTTGGTGTGCTTTCTGTTCGGGATGATGGGAACGTGTTGGAATTGGAGCGTAGCGATGGTTGCACAACACTGTGAGTGTACCGAAAGCCACTGAATTGTACATTTTAAATGAGTGCATTTTATGGCCTGTGGATTCTATCTGAACTGTTTTGTGGGGGGGGGAATCTCAGCTTCTCTCAACCTCACAGGGGCAGAGGACCCCCATGTTGAGAGAAGGGTCGGCACTGCTAGATTGGGGAGCTGAGGGCAGGCTTCCTTTTGGGAGTAACTCTTGGAGCTCCGAGAGGCAGGATGTGGCGCAAAGTTGACTATGGGGCGGGTGAGGTGTGGGTGGGAGCGGTGTGGGGGGAAGAGTCCTGAAGACATGTGGAGCAGCAGATGCAAAGGGCTGCTTGATGCCAAGTTCAGCCTGTGTTTGTCTGGAAAGCACTGGGGAGCCACGGCCAAGCTTCAGGCAGAGATGAGGGCCATGGATGAGGAAGCAGGACAGAGGAAGGTTGTGCCATCTTGCTGGGAGGATCTGGACCCTGGGGGTTCAGATGGAAGGGTCTAGAAGGTAGAGAAGGGCTGGCTTTGAGAAAGAGGGCAGGGAAGGGCAAATTCTGCTGATAAGGAAGAGGAGTGGCCCAGCCTAGGTCTGGCTGCTTTATCTGCAGGCTCTGCCTCCTATCTGGGGCTCCAGCTCCCCCAGGGCAGAAGCCAGCCCCACAGAGTGAATGCACCCTGGGGGAGGATCTTCTGGCTGCCACTGTGCCCCAGCTGCTTATCCCCTCCACACCCAGGGCACATCTCACTCCAAACTGTGACATTGCTCCAAGCCCAGTATTGGCCAGGAAAGGTCAGTGGTTTGAACCCACCCCATGGCTCTGCTGAAAGAAGACCTGACGATCTGCTCCTGGAATGACCACAGCCTAGGAGACCGTGTCATGGGGGGGGTCACATCGAAATCTACTTGACGGCCCCTAACAGCAAGGACCCTTTATGATAACTCCCCCAGTCTCTAGGCAGGTCTGACCCACAGGCCTCCAGAGGTGATTGCTGATGATGGATGAATGAATGAATAGCGAGTGCTGACCAAGTGTCCAAGCAGTCTTCTGAATGATAAAACTATCCCGGTGACAAGGCCCTTGCCCTGGTTGCTTATGTTCCGAGTCGGGGAGGACTGACAGACCGTACACAGTATGCATGGGACATCATGTGCCCATACAGGTGGCTGTGTCCCTGATAAAATAAGAAAGGAGGAGACTCAGGGACATGGTCAGGGGTAGTGGTCTTCTCGCTGCCCTGAGAAGGTGTCGATTCAGAAAGAATCCAGTTTCGTCAGGGAATCGTCTTTGTCAGCTGCCGCCAAGTGGGCCCCATGCACAACAGAATGAAATGCTACCCGGTCCCACGCCACCCCCACCACCCGTTTGTGGATCAGACTGTTGTGATGCATGTGGTTTTCTTGGCTAATGTTTCCAAGTAGGTCGCCAGGTCTTTCTTTCTAGTCTTCTCTTAATCTGGAAGTTCCGCTGAAACCTGTTCTGCTTTGTAACCGTGGTTGTTGAAATCTGTGGAGCTGGTCTCTGCACTAGGTGAAGACCCCTTGAAACTGGAATGATGTAAGTACCTTCCGGAGTTACCATGAAATCTCAGACTTAGTGGACAGGAAAGACGGAACAAATCAGGAGGTCTTAGGGCCATGGACAGAAGCCCTATGTCCCACTGGTGACTGTTGTCATCGGCTGCCATCAAGTCACTTCAAACTCACAGAGACTCCATGTGACAAAGCGAACCTGCCCCAAAGGGTTTTCTAAGAAAAGCTGTCATCTTTAGGAGCAGATCGCCAAGTCTTTCCCCCTCGGGTGAGCCTCTGGGTGGGCTTGAATTGCTGGACCTTTTTGGTGAACCCATGAGTGTTTAATAGTTGAGCCACTGGGGCTCCTTTCAGCTTCTCTGCAGGCAGGCAAGCATAAATCAAAGGAGAGACTTTTCCAGCCAAAGGGAACAGCCCACAAGGAAGGCCTCAGAGGCAGGACTATGTTTGGGATATAGGAGGAGCTTCAAAGAGACAAGTCAGTGAGGGGCAGAGAAGAGCAGGTGGGAGGTGACCATCAGCAAGGGAACAGCCTCTTGGAGCCACATGGGAGCCGAGGAGGGACAACCTCTGACTCGAGTTTTCACGTTCCCGGTGCTCCACAACCAAATGTAGTCAACAGCATGGGACAGAGCAGAGCAGACGTTCTGAACTTTATCTAAAGGGCCTGCCTGATTCAACACATCTCTATTCCCAGAACCCTTTCTGAGGACTTGTGCGGGAGGCACATCACAGCCTGGTCGTAGTAGAGCTGGACGTTTGTCACCACGGTTGTCTGACAGGTGTTTGGCAGCGAGCGAGACAGTGGGCGGGCTGGGGTGCTGGATGGAATCCCTCCTGTGGGCTGTCCTTGCAGGTCAGCATCCGGGCTGTCAGGAGGCCTTTGGTGGCTCGAAGATACCTTCTCCGGGAGCCCCACGGCAGGGCCGTACTACCTCTGGAAGTTAGCCAGCGCACACCCGATGGCAGCTGGTTTGGTTTTTTGGATAGATGCAGAAGCACTCAGCTGCTTACTGAAAGGTTGATGTTTGGGACTCTGAATCCACTCAGCTGGAGAAAGATGCTTCGGAAATTGTCTGGGGCAGCCTGCCTCTGCCCTATAGGATCACTGTGAACGGAATCTACTTGACATCAGTGGGTTTGGTTTGGTGAGATGAGGCATCCTGGTGGTGCAGTGGGCAAAGCACCCACTTGGCTGTGAACTGAGAGGCCATAGTGCTTCAGACTCACCAGCCGTGGCTGTCAGCTTCCATAAAGACGACAGCCTTGAAAATCCTATAGGTCAGTTCTGCTCCGTTTCATCTGGTGACTAGGAGTTGGAATCAACCTGCTAGTGATGGGTGATAAAGGTGTTCTGGATTTTGGTACCTGTAGCAGGGTGTGAAGGCAGTAGTGGAAACACTCGGGTTAGGCCCTTCCCTGGCCCCATCCTGTCTAGCTCAAGAGTGAGGCGCTGTCCTGACCTCACAGGTGCCCTTGCACGGGGCCTCGTGCTGGCCTTCAAGCGATGGTGAACTTTTGCCGAACCCTCCTCATCTTTCAAAACGCTCCTCAAATGTCCCCTCTTGGCAGCCTTCACTGAGGCCTCAGGCCGTGCCAGGGCTACTTGGGTCTTGCAGAGCTAACCGGGGTGGCTAACTGACTGGCCACTGCCTGCTCTCCCCCAGGGCTGGAGGTTCCCAGGCAGATCATAAACTCGGGTCTGCCTCTTGGGTCCAGGATGCCCAGCTCTGCCCTCTCCGGCCTGGCCTGCTTGACCTCTGTAATTAATAAGTGAAGGATCGAGTGGCCTTTGAGACCACACAAGTCAGATCCCAAAGTAACGGCTCCCCCAGTGCTGGACCCAGAGACCTCCACACCACCTGCCGAGGGCACAGCATCCCTTCAGTCATGTCTCCCCACCCCCACTGTGCTCTTAGCTCTCCCTCCAAAAGCCTCTGGAACTGTGGTGGGTGGTCACTACTGGGAGAAGACCCTGAGCCTGCCCTCTAGGGGCTCCCAGTGTGCTCTGGATTGGAGGCCAACCCAGCCAGCCACCAAACCCAAACCTGCTGTAGTATAGTCAGTTCTGGCCCGGTGGCCCAGAACAGAGCTGTCCCGTGGGAATTTCTGCCCTCTAATCTTTCTAGCAGCTCTGGTAGCGTAGTGGTTACAAATCAGACTGTGAACTGCAAGGTCAGCAGTAAGAAACTACCAGCTGTTCCACGGGAGAAAGATGAGGCTTTCTGCTTCCGTAAAGATTTACAGCCTCGGAAATCCTGTACAGAGTCACTATGGGTCGGAACCGACTCGATGGCACATAACAACAACAATCTCTCTAGAGGAGTCCTGGTGTGGCGCTGTGGGTTAATGCGCTAGACTGCAAAGCCGTTTGAACTGCAAGGTCGGTGATTCAAGCTCACCAGTTGCTCCTCGGAAACCCTATACAGGGTCACTATGGGTTGGATTTGACTCGACGGTATTTCACAACAATCTTTCTGGAAGCAGATCACCAGGCCTTCCTTCCAGAGATCCGCTAGGTGGCTTCCAGTCGCCAATCTTTTGGACAGTAATTGAGTGCCCACTGCACCACACGGGGACCTTAAGATACCGACCTGAGTCATTTTTTGTAATAGGTTTTAATTTTTAGAGCAATTTAAAGTATATAGAAAAACTTTGCAAATTTTTTCAGTAAACCAAAAACTATTTGCCTGACTTGGCTGTAATCTTTAGGGGAGCAGATTACCAGATCTTTTCTCCCTCAGAGCCACTGGGTGGGTTTGAACCTCCAACTTTTCTGTTAGCAGCCAAGTACTTAACCCTTGCATCACCAGGACTCCTGTGAGTTTTTCTCTATATGCTGATTTCATATACAAGTGAGATCATATGGTATTTGTCTTTTTGCAACTAATCTCGCCTCCGCATAATGTTTTCCAGTTTGTCCATGGAGTGGAGTCACACCAGGACTTCATGTCATTGACTGTGTGGGGTCCAGTGTGTATGCGGGCCTCATTTTGTTGCTCCAGTCATCGACAGTAGTCTCCGCCTTTCCGGCTCTTGTGAAAAGAGCTACATGTAGTTCTGACTTCTCTACAACCTACATTGCAAAATTAAAAATTAAAAAAAAGAAATCAGTGAACCGCAACAGGTGGAATTAATCTTAATATATTTTAAAAATCTATTACATCCAAAACAGTATCCTTTCAACATGTAGTCAGTATTGTCCAAAACTTCCCAGTACTAATTTGCTTTCGATTGCCAAGTTGATCCTTGCAGCCCGCCTCAGTCCAGAACATCTGGTGTTGGATGTTGCACTGCCCCCCGAGGCCGAGGCTGCAGTGAGATTCCAGGCCAGAATCCACTGCTCTCAGGTCAAATTCGATCCATAGTGAGCCTGTAGGATGGAGTAGAACTGCCCCAGAGGCTTTCCAAGGCGTCCTCTTTCTAGAAGCTGACTGCCACATCTTTCATTTGGCAGCCAAGCGTTCGACCATTGTGCCACTCAGCCTCCTTGGTACCGGTGAGGATGCGCCAATCGGAGACTTCCTGGAGGCAGTGGCTCTTGATCAGAGGCTTATGGGAGCTTCCATGGCCATTGTGGGGGTGTGGGGACAGGATTTCTAGAGGGGATTGCACATCTGCTTGCTTGCTCATTCGTCCATTCAGTCATTCATTCTCTGGGTGCACATCCGAGCCTCCCAAATGTCCGGTCACAAGCTGAAGGCTGCAGGTGACAAAGGCCTCTGCCCTTCAGCTGACCAGATGTTTATTGCACCCCTGCTGTCTCCCAGGCATTGGAGTTCTGAGCTCCCTTGTGACGTTTGGAGCCATTACCCAAGGAATAATTGCATCGTGGGAAGTGGACTTGGGAGGAAATTTTGTTTAAAAGCAGAATAATAGGAGGAGTTGGAGCAGAGACCTAAGATTGGTCCCAGCCACAATGCTGGAGCAGGGAATGTTCTGGAACTGAGCAGGAGCCATTGTAGGTGGTGAGAAGCAACCCTGGCCAGGTGATCAGAACAGAGCCAGGAAGTCATGGGATGGCAGCCCCCTGGATGGTGTAAGGAATGACCAGTGGCTGAGGACTCAGACCTGTGCCTGGTTCAGGCAGGTAGAAATGAGGTCTGTCCGTAGAGGGTCCAAGGTGCTACATGACTAAGGCGTGGGGGCCCTGAGGGGAGGGTGAGGTCTTCTCCCAGTGGTTTGTGTCCCCACGGAGTGTGGCAGGCATTGGGGGATCTTTCTGGCATCCTTCGGAAGCAGGGCTTGTCAAAAGAAAGACTGCTGGGTGTTGGTGGCCAGGACTCCAGGTGGAGGTGGACAGTGGGCCATTGGGAGAGGACACGGCTGCCAGGTCTGTGAGGAGGAAGGGGACAAAGGACAGCACCCAGCGATGACTGGATAGTGAGATCTCTGAGGAGTGGGACTTCTGGGGAATAGTGGATTTTGGGGAAATGCTGGACTCAGTGGGGGTGAGAGTGACCAGAAGGCTGCTGAATGCCGTATTCATTTGTTGGTCACAAACTCAGGGAGCCTTGGGGTAGAACATGGTAGAACAACGCCGTCCTGGGGTCCACATAGCTGGCAGGTCAGGGTACACTGTGTGTGGGGAGCCCGTGGACACCCCACTTCTCAGGGGCCATTGCCGGAGAGCCTAGAGTGTGGGTGGCCTCTTGCACTGGGAAGTGGGACCAGGGAGATACCTCATCACGCCCTGAAGCCGCAGCTCCAGACGGACATCAGGGCCCAAGGACAGAAACATCAGCCCTTCCAGCCAGACGTGCCTGTGACCTCACTCCCATCCTGTCTTCTCCCCAGGTAAGAGCAAGGAGGCAGAGATTAAGAGGATCAACAAGGAACTAGCCAACATCCGCTCCAAGTTCAAAGGTAGCTCGTGGGGCTGGGACTCCTGGGTCTGAGGGAGCAGGCGTCTGGCTACCTCTGCCATTTGTGGATGTGATTCTTCCTCATTTTTGCCTCCCCTTTCCTCCTTCCTCTGGCCTCAGGGGACAAAGCTTTGGATGGCTACAGTAAGAAAAAATATGTGTGTAAACTGCTCTTCATCTTCCTCTTGGGCCACGACATCGACTTTGGTCACATGGAGGCGGTGAACCTGCTGAGCTCCAATAAATACACTGAGAAGCAGATAGTGAGTTTCGGGAGTTGGGGCTGGGGCTACAGACTCCAGGGGCAGCAGTTGGGGTCTAGGGCCACATAGCCATGAGGCTCCCAGCCCCAACCTGTCCTCCGCCCCACCCAGGGTTACCTGTTCATCTCGGTGCTGGTGAACTCGAACTCGGAGCTGATCCGGCTCATCAACAATGCCATCAAGAACGACCTAGCCAGCCGCAATCCCACCTTCATGTGCCTGGCCCTGCACTGCATTGCGAACGTGGGCAGCCGTGAGATGGGCGAGGCCTTCGCCTCCGACATCCCCCGCATCCTAGTGGCTGGGTAAGGCAGTGAGGCGGAGGGGGCTGGGGAGGGCGTGGACCTGAGGGCGTGAAACGCAGAGCTCAGAGAGCTTGTGTCACCAGATTGGACCTAGGTGCTACCTACCACTGGGCTACTGCAGCCACCTAACCAAGTCAGACCCTTCCCTTGACAGAGGTGATGACCTTCAGTTACATTAGTGACCACCCTCTAGAACCACAGACATTGTTTATTGAGCACCTCCTATGTGCTGGGCACGGTGCTGATGGCTGGGGGTAGGGCCATGACCGAAGATCAGCATCTGTTTTGATGGCATGTCAGTGTCAAGACCATCAGTAGCTCAGAGTGTGTCTGTTGTTCCAAGAGCTGCAGGATCAAATGTAGACTGACTCCCTCTGAACTGTGCTAGGAGGCTGCTGTCGTTGTTGGGTGTCATCATGTCGATTCCAACTCATGGTGACCCTGTAAGGCGGAGCACAGCCAGCCCCTGTGGTTTCCTAGACCGTAATCTTCAAGGTGCCAATATGCGGGTCGTTCTTTCTTGGAACCACTAGCTGGGTTTGAACTGCCTACCTTTTGGTTAACAGCCAAGCACTTGACCATTGTTCCACCACGGAGATAGATAGATGTTTAATAGCTACACTGACCATGCCTGGGGGATCAGGGCGGGCTTCCCAGAGGCAGTGGCATTGAACTGAGACCTGAAGAGGGTTATAGTCATTGACCATGGACAGGGGAGGCCATGTAACCGTCCTGAGACGATCAGCAAATCTTTCTCAAGCGTCTACGTTGTAGTGTACGTTGGGTACATTGTAGTAGCCGTAGCGTGGCAATAGTAAACAGCAAAGACCCTGTTGGGCTCACTCTCAAGGAGCTGAGGTGGTGGTGTTCGTGCCATTGAGTCAGTTCCGACCCATAGCGATCCTGTATAGGGTTTCCAAGGAGCAGGTGGTGAACTTGAACAGGAAGCCAAATGGAACATAGAAGCCAAGAAGGAAGATGAATTGGTTGCTGTCATGGCGAGATGCCAGAAAGTCCATTCCGACTCACAGAGACCCCGTGCAACAAAGTAGAACTGCCCCAGAAGGCTTCCTGGACTATAATCTTGACTAGAGTATATCACCAGGTCTTTCTCCCATGGGGCTACTGGGTGGACTCAAATGGCCAACCTGTTGGTTAGTAGTGAAGCATTTAACCATTGCTCCTTAGTTGGTTCCAACTCATAGCAACCCTAGAGGTCATTGTCCCATGGAGGAGCTGGTGGGTTCAAACCATCAACCTTTCCATTTTCTGCTGAGCACTTTAACCATTGTGCCAACAGGGTTAGACACTGACAACACTGAAGAAAGTAAAACAGGTTGTAGTCAGTGGTGGTAAGGGACGAGGGAGGCCGCTTATATCTCTAGTCCCTCTCCAAGGAGGTGATGGGTAACTTGAGTCTGGACTGAAGAGAAGGCACGAGGTTGACTATTAGTGAAGACAGTGTGTCCCAAGCCGAGGGACAGGAAATAACAAAAACTTGGCAGTGGACGTCGTTTTCTGTGTTTAAGGGACAGAGAAAGGAACTGCTGGCAGGCAGTGAGCAAACAGAGAAGACAGAGAGAGTGTGACTTTCACCCTGATTTCCTAGCAATTGGTGGTTTTAAGCTGATGAGTGACACATTGCATGTTGGGTTAATTGTGATTGTCTTGCCTTTGCCAAGCGAATGTGGACTTCTACTGACAGTGGGGCAGTGGACTAGGTCCTAGATACCCAGTCCGATGCTCTCGCTAAAAGCAGACTAGACATGTTGTTCAGCTTCTCCAGTGTGCTCATGAGCTAGAAGGAAAACGGAGAGCGCAGGCCACAGCAAAGAGCAGCTCAGCACACAGGGAGATAAGCAGACACTCACTGTTTTACTTGGAATGAAGGCATTTCCAGAATATTGACTTTGGGGCCTCATAGCTTCTGGGAACAGAAGACAAAGCTTGCCCAAGGTGAGGTTCCAGGAGGCCACACTTCAAAGGAAGCATGACCTAGAAACGAACCCCTTTAGGGGGAGTGTAAGCAGAATTACCTGTCTTGAACCTTGGCCCAGGCCAGCCCTCACACTGGTGACTCGTGTTTAAGCAGAAGTGACCCGACCCAAGCTTTCCCGAAACCCCCACTAGGCTTTCCTTGTAAGAGACACAAACGGGCCAGGCACAGTGCCAGCAGAAGCAAACACAGCCCTTCTCTGGAGGAACCCACCTTCCTCACAGGCCTCAGTGGTGTCCACAGAGCAAGCGACAAGTGACGTGAGTGTCAGTCAAAAATCATGAAACACAGGAAGCTAGGCACCGCGGGGGAGACCCAGCAGACATCAGACTGAAAACAGTTGAAGTAGTGCCACTGCCAGCCAGGGAAAGTAAGTGCGTTTCATAGGTTTCAAGAAAGAACAGAAGGACTGAAAAATATGAGTAGACTGCAAGCAAATGTGAAAGAAGAAATGGAAGATAAAACCAAAATTTTAGAAAATGAAGTGACATGACGCAGCCAAAGCGAGAAATCTTGAGCACGTAGTACCAGCTGCCACTGAGTCCGTTCCAGCTCGCGGTGGCACCAGATCAGAGCTGAACCGCTCTGGATTTGTCAGCAGTAGATCATCAGTCCTTTCAGGGAACCTCTGCATGAATTCCAACCACCTTTTGGTGAGCTATCCAGGGAGTCCCTTTCTTCATGCTGTGGATCTTACACATTTGTCACATCCACATTCAGATCAGCCTGTAGTAGTTCCAAGTGCTCAGCAGCCATATGTGGCCAGTGATCTCCGTATCTGACTGGCAGGAACCGCTGGCGAATCTAGCTGCTGGCTGACTAAATCCCTCGGGATAGGTGAGCCCTGGTGTGGCCAGCATGTGGAGGCCCAGAAGCAGATGGGAGGAGTCTTCAGGAATGGGGTGGGGGGAGCTTAAGAATTGAATGGACCAAAACTCAGAAGAAAAATCATCATCGGAAGGAGACAGATACCTGAAGATGAGAACAGGATTCGCTACGAACTGGAATAAGACAGAAATCACCAGTACCTGGCTCCTCTGAGGACTGAGAGTGAGCATGGGAGATGCCATCGCCAAGGGAAAATGGCTACAGCGGCAGAGGTGCCCTGCCAACGCCACAGAGCTCGGAGGGCTCCCAGCGCTGCAAACTTGGCCTTGGCTGTGACGGGGTAACTGAGAAGCTTTTCGGTTTTTTAACGGTAGATTAGTGTATTTTTAAATGTGGACCCAAGGCAGTGCTTCTGAGTCCTGTTGATGTTGTGTGCCTTCGAATCAATCCTGACTCACAGTAACCCTAGAAGACTTAGTAGGATTGTCCCCCCATAGGATGTCCAAGGCTGGCATCTTGACCGAAGCAGACTGCCACTGTTCATCCCACAAAGCAGCTGGTGGGTTTGAACCACCTACTTTTCTGTTAGCAGCCAAGTAAGTGCTTAACCAGTGCACCACCAGGACTCCGTGTTGTTGGTTGCTGTCAAATCCATTCTAACTCATGCCAACCCCCCGTCTGCAGAGGAGAAGTACGCAAGGGGGTTTCAAAAGGCTGTGACCTTTCAGAAGCAAGTCACCAGGCCGCCATCCCTAAAAAGAAACCCTGTACTCGTTGTTACGTACCGTGCCTCATAGCAGAAGAGGATGTGAGACGAGGGATTGCACTGCTGACATCAGATGGAGGACCTTGGCTGAAAGTAGAGAATACCAGAAAGATGTTTCCGTCTGCTTAATTGACTACACAGAGGCCAGATCCGTATTTGTGAATGAGGATGAGAACCGGCATCACTTTATCTTCAGGGACAAAGTGAGTTAACACACAGACACGTTTGGGGCCCAGTAAGCTGTGCAGACGCTGGTACAGACACTGCCTGATGGACACTATCCCTTACGCAAGGCGCTCTGGTGGCCCCACAGGTTAAGCATTGGACTGTTAACCACAAAGTCAATGGTTCAAACTCACCAGCCCTCCATAGGAGAAAGATGCAGCTCTCTGCTCCTGGAAAGATTTACAGTGTCGGAACGAACCCGTATGAAGCAGTTTAACTCTGCCCTGTAGGGTGAAGACAAGTCAGCACTAACTCCATGGCGGGGAGTGTAGGTGGTTCTATGGTTGTGACACTGGACTGTTAACACAAGGCTGGCGGTTCAAACCTACCATAGGTGCTCTTTGGAAACCCCGTACAAGGTAGTTATGAGTTTGACCAACTCGACGGTACTAAGAACAGTAGCCAACAGGCAGCGGAGTCTCTGAGCACTAGAGGGCACGCCCAGGAGTGGAATTGCTGGTCTTGTTCTTCACTGCACCCAGCTGCAACCTTCCCCATGGTGGCCCAGGGCCTCTCCTCAGGACCTGTCCCCATGTCCACTGCCTGCTTCTGACATGCAGTGTCATGTCTTCATCCCCAATCCCTACGAGTGTCCTCATTGTCCTGAGGAGGAAACTGCCTGTCCGAGAGGGTCAGTATACCTCCAAACCGTAGTCCTTCAAGCCAGGCGTGTCTGGCCCAGAGCTCTTGCACAGTCTTCATCCCACTGAAGACCAGTTCTTGTGGCACCAGCTCTGACTCACAGCGACCCCTTGTGTGCCAGCTGACCCGGCTCCATAGGGTTCCCAGGCTTTGATCTTTGGAAGCAGGATGGCAGGCCTGTCTCCTGAGCTGCCTCTGCATAAGTTCAAACCACCAGCCTTTCTGCTAGTCATCAGGCGCTCAGGACTCCTTTAGTGACATTACATACCGTCTTTGAGCCGATTCTGACTCGCAGACCCTCTAGGGCAGAGCAGAACTGCCCCATAGTGTTTCTGGGACTAAACATTTATGGGAAGAAGCAGACTGTTTCTTCTTTCTCCTGCAGAGTGACTGGTGAGTTCAAGTTGTTGACTTTTTGGTGTCAGTGTGCCACCAGGCCTCCCTTTGGTTCAGTAGCACCTGGGTAATGGGCAGAGTATGCAATCAGTGCTCCGGGATGGGACCCCTGTTGGTCAGCAGTTCCTGTGCTGGAGAAATGCTCAGGCCATTTCCTGTGGCCACTGGGACAACAGACATTGTGACTGCGTTTTCACTAGTCACCATCAAATCCACTCTGACTCCTGACGGCCTGTCGGTCCGATTAGAACTGTGCTCCATAGGATTGTTTGGAAAACACTTTTCTTCCCAGGCATCTCTGCATGGACACATACCTCCAACATTCCAACTAGCAGCTGGGCCTGTTAACTGTGTGCACCACGCAGAGATTCTGTGGCTTAAAAGCCACACACACTTATTCTCTCACGCTTCTGGAGGTCAAGAGTCTAAAACCAGCTTCCCTGGCTAATGTCTGGCATCTCAGGACTCCCTTCCAGAAGCTGTAGGGCAAGAGACCTTTGCCAGCTTCCTAAGGTTGCCCACGCTTGTTCCCTGGCTGGTGCCCACTTCCTTTGTCTTTAAAGCCCACAGTGTAGCATCTTCTAGTCTCTGATGCCATTTGCATCCTCATGCCTCCTCCTTGGACTCTTCCTCTAACGAACTTTTGTGGGCCATCGGATCTCCTGGAGAATCTCCCAACTTAACCTCCCTTTAGCCTGGACATGCAGGTTCTGGGGCTTAAGAAGTGGACACTTCTGGGGACTTGTCTTAGGCTGAGTTTTCTAGAGAAGCAAAACCAGTAAAAAATATATATAAAGAGAAACTTACTATCTTACATGGTAGAGTCCCAGGTCCCCAGTGGAAGGAGAGCCCCTCCCTCATGTCCATTATGTTGGGAGCAGGCCACACCCCCATGGAAGAATGCTTCTCATTGATTGGCTGCTCATAACCACTCATCCTAGAATTAATTGTGCCTGTGTTGGGTTTCATCACCGTGGAAATCAGCACATCCCAACTGCTAAACCTCTGGAAATCCTGACCTAGTCAAGCTGACACTTAACCTTAACCATTATGGGACTGTTAACCCACCGACCACAGTGTCTGACAGGTTCCCACCGTACAGGGGACACATGGAGTCCTAGAGAGGAAGATAACATTTGTCCAAGCCCACATAGTCATGGATGCCAGCTCTGACCACTCCTCTGAATTCCGGTGCCTGTTTGACATCCCCCCCACCACCCCGTGCATCTCCTAATCCCCACCTACATTGTGCCCCCAACAGGGATAGCATGGACAGCGTGAAGCAGAGTGCCGCCCTGTGTCTGCTTCGACTCTACAAAGCCTCTCCTGACCTGGTGCCCATGGGCGAGTGGACGGCCCGTGTGGTGCACCTACTCAATGATCAGCACATGGTGAGACCCCTGCCTGTAGCCTATGCCCACCTGCTACCCCCAGGTCCCCACCTCCACCCCAGTGCTCTCCTGGATGCCCAGGGATCCTGTCCAATGTTCCCACAACCCATCACCCACCCAGCCTTCCAGGAAATTCCAACTTCTGTTCCCGACACCCACCCATCCCTCATAGCTCCCATCCCCAGGACCTCCTGCCCCAACACACTCCACCTGGACCCTCTCGAGGTCTTGGACCCGAGTCCCCAGTCTCCCGTTCTGAGCCCTGACTGGCCACCTCTGTCTCCCTGCCCACTCAGGGTGTGGTCACGGCCGCTGTCAGCCTCATCACCTGCCTCTGCAAGAAAAACCCAGATGACTTCAAGACCTGCGTCTCCCTGGCTGTGTCGCGCCTGAGCCGGGTGAGTGTGGCCTCAGGACTAGCTCTAGGAGGGTCCCCTGGTGTCTGTCCTCTCTTGACACCTCTCTGGTCCTCCCGTTTTCCCTGAGAGGCAGATGGTGTGTACCTGTCGAGAACTCAGGCTCAGCCTGGTGGCCTGGCTTCCTTCTCGGCCTGGCCACATCCTAGCTGTGTGGCCCTGGCCCTGTGGTTTCCCGTCTGTGGGCCTCAGCTGTCCCTTTTGTTCAGTGTTGGGGGGTGCCAGGCCTGGCTCTCCCAACTTCCCCCTCCTCACTCACTCTTCTGCCCGCTGTCCTTGTTATCTTGTCTTCCTTCTTCCCATGTAACAATTACTGTTGGGTGACGTTGGTGATGTTTCAACAATGTAGCCACATTTTCCTGAGTTGTATTCTGGAAGTTCTGTGTCCAGTACTCTGATTTCCCTGCCCAGGTTGGTCCCAGGTACATGACGTATTACAGGAGCACAGCTCTCATGGGTAGTCTCTAGTTTATGAGCCATTCTGTTATTTAAGCTAGACGGTGACCTCAGAGGGTTGGCTCTGGTTTCTGAGAACCTCAGGGCGATAGTCTCAGGAAATCCTCTCCCATCAGCTGGTTCAGTAAGTCTGGGTGTAAGAACTATCAGTTCTGCTCCACATTTCCCTCCCATCTACTGTAGTCCTGTTGAAAACAGTGGGTAACAGTAATGGGTCACCATCTAGTCCCTCCAGTCTCAGGGAGGACGAGGTTCTGGCTCTTGTATCAGTCTATGCCTCTTCTTGCTTTTCCTCCAGCTTCTTCCCTCTCCCACATACCTCTGTCTCACTCCTGTCTTTCCCTCCCCTTCCTTCCCTCCTGTCCTAGGAGCCTGCCCTGAGGCCTGTCCTCCAGGAGCTCCCTGTCCTGCTGCAGACAGTGGGCTGTGGTACAGGGAGGCTAACTCAGACCCAGATAATCACTCAAGGGGTGATTTGTGCTCCGATGGAGAACGGAGCTAGTTAACCCTGGAAGTAAAGTCCAGGAAGGCTTCTTGGAGGAGGTTATCCTTGCCTTAAGACTTGAGTACAAGTGTTTTCTGGGCAGGTCAGAAGAGGCTCGGATTCCTAAGCAGAGAGAGCATCAGGCCAGCTCGTGTGTCCAGTTGTGTATCGTCTCATTCCTTCAGCACACAGCTGAGTGCTGCCCTGTGCCCGGCTGGGGGTGGGGAGACAGACGGTGACAGGGGCGCTACCTGGTGGGTAATGCTTCCTGGAGAAGCGGCTTTCATGGTTGAGGAGATTGCCAGGAAGAAGACAGTTTCATACTTTTCCATTAATTTCCCACTAACTTCATGAATGTTCCTTGGGTCCAACCTCGTGTTTTGCCCAAGACTTGAGGACAAGACCCCTGGGTTCCTGCCCCTGAATAGTTCTCATTTGTGGGGCAGGGAGACGCTCCTTAGCAGGTTGCTGTGATATGCCCTTTCATGGAGGGAGCCCAGGGCACAGAGAGACTCAGAGTGAGAGAGTAGCCTGTCCCCAGTGGCCAGGCTTGTCCACCAGCACCTCCATGACTAGAAGAGTCGAGGCAAACCCCATTTGTTCCAAGCGCCTTCATTTCCACTGAGGGAAAGAGGTGGCTGAGAGCATCAGATTCAGACCGCGGGCATCTCACACCCTCTCTGAGCCTTACTGTGCTGCTCCCGTCCTGCTGGAGGGGGATGCGGACGCCTGTCCCTGCCCCAGGCCTCTGCCCACTTGGCACCCTCCTCTGTACCCCAGATCGTCTCGTCAGCCTCCACCGATCTCCAGGACTACACCTACTACTTCGTCCCGGCCCCCTGGCTCTCGGTGAAGCTCCTACGACTGCTACAGTGCTACCCGCCTCCCGGTAAGGCCTGGGCAGGGGCAGGGCCTGCCTCCGGATTTCTTTCAGGCTGGAGTGATGCTTCACCTTTGTTATGGACCCCAGGGACCACATACAGACACCCAGATACACATGCGTACACACACAGGTAGGCATGCACATGCACGTAGATACAGGTACATGTAGTCGGACAAGCACATAGACACACACATACTCAGGCAGACAAGCACACAGACTTTGCACATAGACAGCATGCACCAGGGGACTTGCTAGTTGAGAGTGCATTGCCCAAATTGGCTATTGGCACAGAGTGGGGGAGCCTGCCCATTGTAGCACAAAGCTGGATGCAGAAAGCTGAGGGTCATTTCTCTCCCAATGTACTGAGCAGGACCCAGGGCTCATGCAAACAGTTAATGCACCTGACTGCTGACCGAAAGATTGGAGGTTCAAGTCCACCAGAGGCACTGCAGAAGAAAGGCCTGGCAACTACTTCTAAACCTGCCACTGAAAACCCTTTGGCACAGTTCTGCTGTGACACACAGAGACACCATGAGTTAGAGTAGGAGTTGACTCAGTGGCACCTGGTTTCTATACCAGTGGGCGATTGAGTGGCAGATGGGCTGCATCACATGAGTGGCACGTGGCTAGGCCCTCAGGAAGGCCTGGCTGGAGGTCCCGTGGTCCTGCCTGGAGTCCCGGGGAGGGTTTCTGGAGTTTCTTTCTGAGAAAACAAAGAAGTATTAAGACCCAGACAAGGGCGCTGAGGCCCAGAGAGGGGTCTCATGCCCAGTTTAGTACAGAGCAGGCCGAATGCCTATGTCTGAGGGGCCCCTTAGTGGGCCAGGACCCGGGAAGGTGCTCAGGAAACAGAGACCAAAGCTGCAGCAGCTGACGGCTCAGAAGTGGGCAAGGGGGGGCCGGGCTAGCAAAAGACCCCACCCCGCGCCTGCCCTCTCTTCCCCAGAGGACGCAGCGGTGAAGGGACGGCTGGTGGAGTGTCTGGAAACTGTGCTCAACAAGGCTCAGGAGCCACCCAAGTCCAAGAAGGTGCAGCACTCCAACGCCAAGAACGCCATCCTGTTTGAGACCATCAGCCTCATCATCCACTACGACAGGTGAGCCTCAGGCCCGGGTCTCAGGAGCACCAGGGCCCAGACTGCTGGGGTCTGAATGTTTCCCTGAGGTGAGAATGAGACCTCACTGAGCCTTGATAGCCCGGATGTCTGGGTCACCAGGAGACCTTGGCAGCCAGGACTCTGGGTGGTACGAGTCCCTCTGGAGTGAGGGGATGTGAGTGGATGCCCGCCAAGTCCTCCATTGCCTCACGTCCCATCTCTTGTTTCTCTGCGGTCTGACAGCGAGCCCAACCTGCTCGTCCGTGCCTGCAACCAGCTGGGCCAGTTTCTGCAGCACCGCGAGACCAATCTGCGTTACCTGGCGCTGGAGAGCATGTGCACGCTGGCCAGTTCCGAGTTCTCCCATGAGGCCGTCAAGACACACATCGACACTGTCATCAACGCCCTCAAGGTGCGCCGGAGGGCCTGCCCTGTGTGCTCCCTGTCCCCCACCCAGCATCCCCCAACCCAGGACTCAGATCTCCCTGCCCCAGGGAGCCGGTCACCTGGAACCCACTGGATCTACTCTCCTCCCACAGACTGAGCGGGACGTCAGTGTACGGCAGCGGGCGGCTGACCTTCTCTACGCCATGTGTGACCGGAGCAACGCCAAGCAGATTGTATCCGAGATGCTGAGGTACCTGGAGACAGCTGACTACGCCATCCGGGAAGAGATCGTGAGTCCTGGAGGACCCACTCCTGGGACTGAGGGAGGAGGGGCTGGGCTGTGGAGCTCTAGGTAGGGATAGCGGCGAGCCTAGCTCTGGTAAGTCCATTCCCTGAGGCCTCCACATTGACATCTCCCTGTCCTCCACAGGTCCTGAAGGTGGCCATCCTAGCTGAGAAGTATGCTGTGGACTACAGCTGGTACGTGGACACCATCCTCAACCTCATCCGCATCGCAGGCGACTACGTGAGCGAGGAGGTGTGGTACCGTGTGCTGCAGATTGTCACCAACCGTGATGATGTCCAGGGTTACGCAGCCAAGACCGTCTTTGAGGTCAGCAACCATGGCCAGAGCAGGGACAGCTGGGGCTCTGGGTCTCAGGGCCACTACCCAGGGGACATAGGACATAGCAGTCCTGGATGTGAAGAGGCTACCGGCCCCTCCTCCCAGTCTGCCCTGAGGCCCCTCTTCCCCTTGTCTGACCCCTGGCAAATAGGGGCTGGTTTCTCCACCTCTCCGACCTCAGCCTCCTTAACATCACCCACATTCCAGAAGTGCGGTCAGGGCGTGAGCCAGAGCGGTCAGTCTCCCTTCTCGCTCTAGTCCTTGCGCCCGTCTCCCCTCCTCCCAGGCGCTCCAGGCCCCAGCCTGTCATGAGAACATGGTGAAAGTTGGCGGCTACATCCTTGGGGAGTTTGGAAACCTGATTGCTGGGGACCCTCGTTCCAGGTGAGGGAGCCCCCCCGGGCAGGGTGAACACATGTCTCCTGAGGGGGCTTGGGGTACCCCAGGAATCTCAGGGCCAGTAATTATGTATTCCTTGGAATTCCAGCATCTTGACCCACCCAGCTGTCTTGAGTCAAAGGAACCTGACTCCCAGCATGCTCCAGGACAGCTTTATAGAGGCTGCTGTTCTGGGGTCTTGGGAGTACCACCTCCTCTGTGCATAAGGTCGCTATGAGTCGGTACCGACTCGATGGCACCTAACAACAACAACATTGGCACAGTGGTTAAACATAAATACTCAACTGTTAACCAAAAAGGTTGGTGATTGAAACTCACCAGCCGCTCAGTGCAAGAGGTGTGACTGACGTCTGTCTCTGTAAAGATTAGAGGGTTACCAAGACTAAAGTTCTATGGGAGCAGACAGCCTGATCTCTTCTCTGAGGAAGGGTTGGGGGGTTTCAGCTGCTGACCTTATAGTTAGCAGGCCAGTGCCTAACCCACAGCGCCTCCAGGCTATCCAAGAGGGAAGTTTTACTGTTTATTAGGAGTTTAGATGTGGCACTGTAGGATACGCACTGGACTACTAACTGCAAAGTCGGTGGTTCAAACCTACCAGCTGTTCCTCAGAAACCCTACACAGTGTCGTTATGAGCTCTGCCCTCTTCCCCCGCAGCCCCCCAGTGCAGTTCTCCTTGCTCCACTCCAAGTTCCACCTGTGCAGTGTGGCCACACGGGCCCTGTTGCTGTCCACCTACATCAAGTTCATCAACCTCTTCCCTGAAACCAAGGCTACCATCCAGGGGGTGCTGCGGGCTGGCTCCCAGCTGCGCAATGCCGACGTGGAGCTACAGCAACGTGCTGTCGAGTACCTCACCCTCAGCTCCGTGGCCAGCACCGACGTCCTGGTCAGAGCCCCCTTCCTACTGACCCCTACTGACCCCGGCCCTGACCCTGCCTGCCCTGACCGCTGCCTGCCCTGACCCACACAGGCCACAGTGCTGGAGGAGATGCCTCCCTTCCCTGAGCGTGAGTCCTCTATCCTGGCCAAGCTGAAACGCAAGAAGGGGCCAGGGGCAGCCAGTGCCCTGGATGACAGCCGCAGGGACCCCAGTAGCAATGACATCAATGGGGGTGTGGAACCCACCCCCAGCACCGTGGTGAGTCCCCTTGGGTGTGGGTCTCGGTCGGTCTGGCTGGGTCAGTGTGGTGGCCACTGATCGTCACATTCCTCCACAGTCAACGCCCTCACCGTCCGCTGACCTCCTGGGGCTGCGGGCAGCCCCTCCGCCAGCAGCAGCCCCAGCTCCCGCCAGTGCAGGCAACCTCCTGGTCGATGTCTTCTCGGACGGGCCAGCCGCCGTGCCCAGCCTGGGACCCACGCCTGAGGAGGCCTTCCTCAGGTACCCACGGCCCATGTCATGGGGAACACCAGGGCTGCCCCCCGTCTCCCCACTTCCAGCCTCTGTCAGGCCTGACCACTCCTGCCCCTGGTGTCCTGTCCTGTCATGTGCTGAGTGGCTCTTCATTCTCTCCTACTGCCTCCCGCCTCTCTCTCCTCTCTTCTTTCTCTCTCTGCCCACCCCCCCAACCTCTTGCTGCCTCTCTTGGATTGGCTGCCTGCCACGCCTATCTTCTCTTGTCTGCTCTGGGATTGGACGGCCCAGCGAGCTGGAGCCGCCTGCCCCCGAGAGCCCCATGGCTCTGCTGGCCGACCCAGCCCCAGCTGCTGAGTAAGGGTGGCCTCAGAGGGTGGGGGGCAGACCCTGGTGGCTCCCAGGGAGGGCTAGGGGGGTGGTTCCTGGTGAGCCATAGAGGCGAGGACTTAGAGAAAAAGGAAACGTGGGATCCCCCAGTGGGTGGAGGCTGCTCCCTAGGACCCATTGCCATCAGAGGCATTTGACAGTCTGATTTTGGGGTGTTCTGAGGTTCTCTGGGATATGTTGGGTGTGTGGATTCTGGGGTTGCCATGAGTTAGAGTCGACTTGATGGCAACTGGGCTTTCTACTGGGTAAACAGAGGTTGGACCCTCCTCCAGGGCAGGTCTTTGGGGCTCCCTGTCTCTTTCTGAGCTCAAGCCCCCAAGTCCCTTTCATCTCACTCCTTTTCCCCCACTTTCAGCCCAGGTCCTGAGGACGTCGGGCCCCCTATCCCAGAGGCTGATGAACTGATGAATAAGTGAGTCTGCAGTAATAGGAGGGGGAGTGGAGAGCAATGGGGGGCCCAGACGGGTCCCGTCACCCTGAAACTACCCCCCCAGGTTCGTGTGCAAGAACAATGGGGTCCTGTTTGAGAACCAGCTACTGCAGATTGGAGTCAAGTCTGAGTTCCGGCAGAACCTGGGTACGCCTCAGGGGGGCTAAGGGTAGGGGTGGGGACACGGGATTTCTAAGGTATGGCGAGCATGACATGTGTCCCTGACACCACTTGAATCTGGGGGCAACGCCACTGAGCAGTTTCCATTGCCAGATGTGAGCTACCATTCATTCTGTGGGCTAAGTATTGGACTGCTAACCTCAAGCCCACCAGCCACTCTTTAGTTGCGATTGGCTGCCCACTCCCCTCTCATAAGATGTTCAGTCTTGGAACCCCTAAGGATCAGGTGTTCTCTGTCCTCTTGGATGGCAGTGGCTATGGGTCAGGGCAGACTGTGTGAGCGTGCTGTGTTGAGTGGAGAGGGAAGAGAGACTGACAATGATGTGATGTCGAGCTCATCACAAACCATTTTTATCATTGAAAGCAAGGGAGGTGCCATGCTGATTTCATGGCATGCTGTCATGGGTGAAGTTAAGAGATTTCACGAGCTTGTCTGATGGTAACATTTCTACAAGATGGTAACATTTCTACAAGATGGGTGTCAGGGACACAGTTCCTGCACTTGTCATGGGTGCTATTTTCCATAGAGAAGCCTGCTGAGTAAACCCTATCTCTCCACCCGCTCTAGGCCGCATGTATCTCTTCTATGGCAACAAGACCTCG
Organism: Chrysochloris asiatica; assembly: GCF_000296735.1. Taxonomy (NCBI): domain Eukaryota; kingdom Metazoa; phylum Chordata; class Mammalia; order Afrosoricida; family Chrysochloridae; genus Chrysochloris; species Chrysochloris asiatica. The sequence goes on from NW_006408634.1 coordinate 7,738,869, forward strand.
GCGCAGTTCCAGAACTTCTCACCCTCCGTCATCCACCCTGGAGACCTCCAGACTCATATCCTTTCAGACCTGGCCCCCACCTTCCAGCCCCAACTCTTTGCCTCTGGGTCGGCACTGGGAAGCCACCCGACCACCTCTGTTCAGCCCGAGTTTTCATCGAGCTGACGGTTACTTGTCGTAAGTGTAGTTCCGTATTCTGTGAGACACGGGGGGTTGTCAGAACCACGACAATGCAGGAGGTCATGCCTCCTGGACGCCTAACTGCTCTGGGCCTCAGTTTACCCCTGTACGGGACCTTCCCAGTCCTGTCTGGAGCCAAGCTCCCTCCTGACCTCTCTTCCTTCTCAGATGGGCTTCATGCCCACTGAGCCCAGAATCACTTGGAGCCTGGTGCCTTCTCTTGTGTGACCCTGGCTAAGTCACTTTGCCTCTCTGAGCCCCCAGGCCTGTTTCCCCAGCTGTGATATCAGGCGGGCTAACCCCTGAAGCTTCAGAGGATCCCTTCAGCTGTACGCTTTGTCTGCCATCTTCAGGGGCTCCTGTGAGCTCAGCTTCATCCCAGCTGTATCCCAGCTGTGGGGTGGTTGAGACATTATAGAGGGCAGCAGACATGAGCATGCGCACTGACGGCAACACTACCGTGTGGATGATGAGCCGCATTAGCATAGTGGATTAAACTGTGAGCTGCTAATGTTTTGGTTACTAGAGTGGATTAAACTGTGAGCTGCTAATGTTTTGGTTACTAGAGTGGATTAAACTGTGAGCTGCTAATGTTTTGGTTACTAG
>NW_006408634.1:7739754-7740391 GCF_000296735.1 Chrysochloris asiatica
TGTTTTGGTTACTAGAGTGGATTAAACTGTGAGCTGCTAATGTTTTGGTTACTAGAGTGGATTAAACTGTGAGCTGCTAATGTTTTGGTTACTAGTTTGAACCCCTCAGCCAGTTCACAGGAGAACGCTGAGGCTGCTTGTTCCACAAAGATTTACATCGTGGAGTTGCCAACCAAAGAGTGCAGAATTTTTCAGGAAGAGTTGAGTTGTTTTTAGGATTTCCAAGAGTGACTGGTGAGTTTGAAGCACCAAGCTCCTTGTTGTTCAGCCTTATCTTGCAGTCCAGTGCTTGCTCCTACATCACCGCATAAGGCCCCTAGATCACATGACACTCCTAGAGCCTCCTACCTCACCACACGAGGACTCATCAGGGAAGCATGGTGGTGGTGGTTGAGTGCCATGCAGTCAGTTCCTACTCATCCCGACCCTATGAACCTACCTTGTGGTTTAAACTAACCTTGTGGTCCAGTGCTTATCCTACAGTGCCATACCAGGACACCATAGAATTTGTTGTTAGTGCCGTCGAATCAGTTCCAACTCAATGACCCTATAGAGGGTTTCAAACATGCAATCAAGATGTATTGCTCATTACTGGTGACTGGAATGCAAAAGTAGGGAGCAAAGAGGAGGTTCCAGT
>NW_006408634.1:7742656-7751954 GCF_000296735.1 Chrysochloris asiatica
GATGGCACCTGACAACAACAACAACATAGGGTTTCCAAAGAGCAGCCAACTTTGTGGTTCAAACCCACCTTGCGTCCAGTGCCTACAGAGCTGGAAATACCACCTCCAGAAGATCAGGGTTAGAGAACCTTTTCTGTCAAAATTTGTATCTTTCGTGGGCCATATGAAATTATCAACTTAAAAATTAGCCTGCCATATTTGGTCACTTAATTAACTCAGCCTTATGTGATAGCTGGAATGATAGTTGCCGTGGCAGAGCTAGACCCAGTGACTTCTCGGTCCTGTTACGGTGCTGTAGTAGAAGCAGTCTACCACAAAGTCGGCAGTTCAAACTCACCAGCTGCTCCTCGAAACCCTATGTTGCTGTGCTGTCGAGTTGGGGTATCGATTCATACATAGCACCCCTTATAGGGTTTCTGAGGACCACCAAACCTTGTCATTCAAACCAATTTAGCAATCCAGCGTATTTACTTGGACCACCACACCAAGACTCCCAGAAACACTATGGCGGGGGGGCTGTGCATCAGAAACAACTTAATGGCACTTAACATCAGTATGGCCCTGGGGCCAGATGTTCCCCACCCTGAACTGATCTAATTGAAGGATATGTTGAGAAACAATAACTTTACATTTTGATAATTTTATAAGTACAGATTTCTATGATTTCATAAATACAGATTTCTATGATTTCATATCTCTCCCCCCGCTGCCTCAAAAAGTATATAATAGTCTGGGAAACTGTAAAGCACAATTCTAATCACAGGTTTTTACACACTCAGTCCTCTCAGGCTATGGGGTTGGTCTGGTTTTTCAGGTGGGCTTTTATCATGAGCCTGGTACAGGGATGATGACCTCTCACTGTATCCCGAGAACGCTAGTGATGGGACTGCTGGGTCCATTTTAGAGGAGGCTGAGGCTGGGTGATTGTGGATAAGAGCTGAAGGCACAGCCAGCTTCTCGAGCCAGTGTGATTCCTGGACAGTTTCACTTTGGAGAGGTTTTGGGGGGCGGTGGACTTGGACACCATCAGGGATTCGTGGCTGCAGTTCCCCCTTCGTTTCTGGTTTCCTTAACAACCGTGCACAGCTGGCTGTGCAGACCAAGCGCGTGGCAGCACAGGTGGACGGTGGGGCGCAGGTGCAGCAGGTACTCAACATCGAGTGCCTGCGGGACTTCCTGGCACCCCCACTGCTGTCGGTGCGCTTCCGGTGAGGCGGCTTCTCCCAGGTGAGGGCGGGCCTTTAATATGTGGAACATGGCCTGATGGTGCCCTTATCCCCCTATTCCCCAGGTATGGGGGCTCTTCCCAGTCCCTCACCCTGAAGCTCCCCGTCACCATCAACAAGTTCTTTCAGCCGACAGAGATGGCCGCCCAGGACTTCTTCCAACGCTGGAAACAGCTGAGCCTGTAAGAGCTGGGGTTGCAGAACTTGGGGGTGCGGAGCTGGGCTGGGGTCCTGGAATGGGCAGGGCTGCCACTGGAAACCGTTCCCGCCTGCAGCCCCCAGCAGGAAGCACAGAAAATCTTCAAAGCCAACCATCCCATGGACGCAGAGGTGACCAAGGCCAAGGTGAGCAGTGCCCCAGCTCTTACATCCCGGAGTTTATTGGGGGGGTAGTGGCTGCTGACCTGTATTTTCCCATTGCTAAAATGGGGCTAATTCCTACTCCCAAGGGCTCTTGGGAACGGGTCCCCCAGTCTGGAGTTTATCCAGGATCTGACTCTGATGGCTCCCCACTAGCTCCTGGGGTTTGGCTCTGCCCTCCTGGACAACGTGGATCCCAATCCTGAGAACTTCGTGGGGGCTGGGATCATCCAGACGAAAGCCCTACAGGTGGGCTGCCTGCTCCGGCTGGAGCCCAACGCCCAAGCCCAGGTGAGTGGTGCTCTGCGGTGCCAGGAAGGGCTTGGGCTCATCCTCTGGGACTTGGGCCTTTTCTGTAATCCACCCCATCCGCTTTCACGCTCCTGCCTGCTCCCGTTTCTCACGGACCCTCTCTGAGCCCCTTCTTGCACCCCTCTGTGTTCTGTTACCTCCAGCTGCTGTCCCCCTTCCTTCTTCCTCGATCCTCGGCTTCCACCTTTTCTGTCTCTCCGTCTTCCCTCAGTTCAGCTCCTTGTCATGGCATCATTTTCACGCTTCTGTCTTTGCTCTTCTTTTCCTCTGGGCTGACTGTCTGCCCCTTGTAACGTACCACCCATCCGCTCTGCCTTGTCCTCATGCCCCCACCTAGATGTACCGGCTGACCCTGCGCACCAGCAAGGAGCCCGTCTCTCGTCACCTCTGTGAGCTGCTGGCCCAGCAGTTCTGAACCTTAGGCTCTGCCCCCCAAGGACTGAGGAGGCCGCTTTGGTGGGTAGGGGACCTCCACTGGTGACAGGGAAGACCCCAGGGTGGGGGGGATGCCTGGGACCTCCCTCTGGCCTTTTGTATTTTTATTTTTGTTCATCTGCTGCTGTTTACATTCTGGGGGGTAAGGGGGAGCCCCCTCCCTCCCTTTCCCCCCCAAGCACAGAGGGGAGAGGGGCCAGGGACCGGGCACCTCCTCCCCTCCCACCCCCACCCCACCCTGTTGTACCCCTCCCCGCCCAGGGGCTGTGTATTATTGTGAGCGAATAAACAGAGAGACGCTAATGGCCCGTGTCCAGTTCAGTCACCCACACCTGGGGTTAGAGCAGCGGGGTGAGGGCATGCAGGGTCTGAGTGGCCAGGCTCCGCAGCCCATGGGTAGGGCTCTGAGGGGACAGCAGTAATAGCAGACGGCGAGGCCCCACCTGCAGAGCTACCAGTCGCCACCCCACGTCCGGCTCCTCAGGCCCCAACACCAGGTAACAGGCTCTGGGCATGTGCACCTGTTGGGCCTTGTCCTCCTGTGACCCTGGCTCTAGGGAAGGACAAGGAGGGCAGAAATGACCAACATGGTCTGGACAACCGGGAGGTCTGAGCAGCTCCACTCACGCAGCCTGTCCCACTGTTTCCTGGGGTTCCTGTATGCAGTCCCAGACTATATGCTTAGGCCTAAGAACAGGAAACATCTACAAGGTACAGATGGAGTAGCAGCTGTCTGCCTTTCTAGGTGGAGTTTTACGTAGCTACGATCACCCGGGCCTTCCCTAGGACTATGTGGTTGTTATGTGCCATGGAGTCAGTTCCGACTCATAGCGACCCTGCACAGGGTTTCCGAAGCTGTTAATCTTTACAGGAGCAGAACGCCTCATCTTTCTCCCGCGGAGCAGCTGGTAGTTTCGCTGTTCGCAGCCCAATTCGTAGCCACCACTCCCTGGGGCTATAGTATCCTTCTATATCTTCTCTTCCTGAGCCCAGTTTCCATTCAATACAGGAGAAGCTGAGGCCTTGGGGGGTCCTACAGCTTCCTAATCTGGACTCCACGTCACTCGCCTACTGAGAAGTAGAGGCAGTGTTTGTGCCTGGAGCAGTGGAATGGAGTTCAGGGTGGACTTGGGAGCCAGATGGGCTTTGTGTTGCCATGCCTCTGCCACTAACTGACCCTCAGTCTCAGCTGGACCATGGGTCCTCACACAGCAGGGACATCATCCTCACTTCTGCGTACCTACAAAAGCACTGGGTCAGGGACTAGCAGGAAGCGAGGCTTCAGTGGTAATGGTAACTATTGGGGCTTCTCAGCAGGTTGTGAAAGCTGCCAGCTCAGAGCTCCCTAATGGTTCTCTGTCACCTCTAAGGAGGCCCAGCATACACTGGCTCCCTGCAGCCCTCACTCTGGAGTCCCAGGCTTTGGGTCCCTGCCCACCACTGACCTGGTGGGAAGTGTGTGGAGGTGACCAGAGTGTAGAATGAGCGGAGGAGGCGCCGCCGTTGCTCCCTGGAAGGTTCTGGAAAAGAGAGGCAGGGTGATTTAAAGACTCCACCCAGGACACACACACACCCTGTGTCCCCCAGACACACACATACCTCTGTCCCCAGAGGGCTCCACGGTCAGCAGGCACCTTCTCAGTTCCAGGTGGAGGAGCAACAGCCTGACGAAAAGGGCGCATCATGGCACAGAAAAGGGATGTGTCGTCCCGCCCCGCCCCGCCCCTGTCCACCCCTGTCCGAGCCCTACCCGAGGATGTCTGCGTGCAGGGGGAAACCAGCAGGCAGGGCTCTGGGGCCCAGTGGCACACAGGCCCGAAGCGACTCCAGTAAAGGCTGCCACCAACGCTCCAGGAGCTGTGGAGGCGAGGCCAGGGGCGTGGTTAGTGAGAAGAGGGGGGTGTAGATGAGAGTGAGGGAGGAGGTCTACCAAAACAAGGCTGGGAAGGGCGGGCATGAAGCTGTGGACTCAACAAGGGGCAAGATGAAAAGAAGGGGCGGGGCGGGGCTGGTAGAGGGCTAGGCTGGAGGCCACGAGGTGGGTGGGGGCCGTGGTAAGATTTCACCTGTGGGTCCAGGTGGCTGAGTGGCGGTCGCGGCCCACAGAGCAGACATAGCTCCAGGCCCGGAAGCAACGTCAAGGTCAGGAGCCTGTGCGGGACCTGAAGCACGGGGCAGGATGAGGTGGGACGGGGCTGGCCAGAGTCATTTTACGCCCTGCCTCCGAGATCTACTTTACCCAAGCCCCGCCCCTTCGCCCATAGCCACGCCCAGGTTCCTCTGGTGCATCCTCCAGCTCGCGCCCGCGAGGCATCTGACCCCCACCGCACCGCACCCCACCCCGCACGTACCGTAGGGCTCCCGTGTGGAAGGTACACCGGGTAGTCTCGAGCGGTCTGCGGCGGCAAAGATCCCAGCAGCCAGGGGAGCAGCACAGCCTCGGGCATCCCTAGTCGCCACCAGCCCTCCGTGGCCACCATCACGCGGCCCGACACCACCAGGCTGACAAAGGCTGTGCTGGTGGCCTCAGCGAAGCCGGACAGAGCTTCCTGCGTAGGGGGAGGGCAAGCTGCAAGTCAGCCGGGTGAGCGAGTCTCGGGAAGACACTCACCATACAATGCTGAGGCTGACAGTCCCTGGCCTCAGTTCCTTCACATGCAAATACAGCCCTATTCACACTGTGCAGTTAGATTAAACCACCACCGTGACCTGTACACACTGAAGCTAAAAGTGACAACAGCATGACAGAACCATCAACCAAGCCACCAATGGAAGCCCGCAAGTCATGCACTGCAAGTCACACTGTGCGGAGATGCCCCCACTGGGGATGCCAACAGGAGCAAGATTTAGGAAAATAGACGGAGACCGGGCCTGGCCTAAGGAGCTACATATGCCAAGGCTGTGGCACTGGAAGGTGATTAGGATTTGTGGGGATTGCAAGGCAAACAGGTGAGGGTAGGTTGTGGATTAGAGATCAGTCCCTAGAAAAGGACATCATGCTTAGGAAAGTGGAGAGTCAGCAAAATATACGACCCCAATGAGATGGACTGACAACAGCAGCTTGTGAGATTGGTACAAGCCCAGGCAGTGTTTTGTTCTGTTGTATCTAAGGGTCATTAGGAGTCAGAATGGATGGCACACCTACCACCACGTGGGTGAGCGGGAAAGAGCCCTCTCTACTCCTGACTGAAAGCTCTACAGATGGAACAGACTAGCCCCTTGGGGGAGAAAGATGTAGCAGTCTGCTGCCAAAGATTCCAGCCTTGGAAACCCTATTAAACTTCTCCTCTGTCTAATAGTGTTGCTATGAGTCAGAGTTGATTCCAAAGCATCAGGTTTTGGTGTCAGGTAAGTGCGTTGGCAAGCATGATTCCACAGATCCTCAAACACCAGGCTGAGAAGGTAGGAGCTTGGTTCTGGGATGTTGAAACTACTGGAGAATGTGAGCAGGAAAGGGACAGGGTTAGCTCTGGGTATGTAGAACACCTGTGGGACAAGTGAATGTTAAATAGACCAAAGCTAAGAGGATGGGAGGAGGCTGGGCAGTGGCCCAAGGAGAAGATGAGGGCTGACTCCGAGCTGGAGGGATGGGTTGGAAGAGTTTCCAGAGCATCCACCACAGTACCTGTAGGAGGGACCCCTCCGGAGGAACCACGCAGTCCACACACTCAGTGAGATCCCCAATGAGCTCAGAGTCCCCCAGGAAGCTGTCAATGAGGCGGTAACTGGCCTAGCAGAGGGAGAAGGAAGTTGCTTAGGACCCCAGTGGTCCTCAGATCTGCTGCTTCCCCAGCCAGCAAAATAGCCTTGCTGGGTTAGACAATCAGAAGTCCCAAGGGCCCATGGGGCCAGCTGCCCCAGGGACTGCTGGGAACTGTAGTTACTGGACAACTGTGCCCAAGTATTCTAACTTCCTTTCCTCCCATGCTGCAGCCTTACCCTCAATTCCTTCTTTAGTCTCTCTATGTTGCGGATATTGGTCAGTTCTTCAAGTCCTACTAGAAGAACCTAGAATAACCAAATAGAGAAGAGGCCTTGAACAACTAGACCTAAAAGAGGAGGAGGAGGTTGGGGTCTGGACTCCTAGGCCTGAGGGAGGAGGGGACTGAAGGGGACCTAGACTTCTGGGTTTGAGAGAAGAGGAGGCCAGGGACCTAGATTCCTGAGTCTGGGACTCTTGGGCCTGAGGACCTGGAATTCTGGGACTGAGGAATGAGAGACTGTCAAGGCCTTTGATTCCTGGCTCCTGGAAGAGGAGAGGGCTGTGAGCTTGGACTCCTAGATTTTGGGTTGCATAGTCTCACCATGGCCCCAAACACCATCTGGAGTAGTCTTTCCAATCTCAGCTCCGAGCTGCCCTCCTCAGATGACATAATGATGAGGGTGATGCTGTGACAAAGGAAGGTGGGAAGAGTGAGTCGTGACCAGGGAGGGACACAACACAGGCAATGCAGTCTCCCCTGGACTCTGGAAAGTCAACTCCATCCTCCCTAGGCCCAACCTGCCCAGTCACACAGAGATAAAAATCCGGGCTCAGATTGTCTGGCTAGAAACACCACTGAAAAACACACATTTGGGGAACTGGAAGGCCCTGTCAGGTTCAAGCCCTGTCCCTCACTCCAATCTTCTGTTGAGGACCTGTCATGAAAGCTTTTCCACACCACGGTCGTGTCCTCGGTCCTCGCAGAGTTCAGCTGTACCTCCAGATTCTGCCCGAACATGTGGACTCCATTGAGGGAGCCTATGACGGAGAACGGGAGCTGGGGAGGGGATTGGGACTTTAGATACAAGCTGTGGGTTCCCAAATCCTAGAATTACAGAAACTAGGCCCCCTGTCCCCTCTTGTCTCTAAATCCTCTAGCCCCTCCTCTCGAATAACAGGAATGTTAGCACCCCACCCGATCCTTGGAACTTCCTCCAGTCCTCCCTGACTCCCTAAGGTTCTGAGTCCAAGCGCTTAACCTCCCTCCAATTTGGGGCATTCAGGAGTCCAGGGCCCCACCTGCTGGCGGGTGGGGATGCCGCCACGGCTACTCCTGCAGAACAGGGGGACCCCGCTGGAAGCCGCAAGGCACAGCAGGTGCATGGTGCCCCCTGCCCCATCCTCCCCCATTTGAAACTCCCCCCACTCCCAGTACTCCTCGAGGTAAAGTTCAGTATCCGCCGTGGAGAATGCCAGTAGTCCCTATAAATTGGCCTGCCGTCCCAAGCCGCCAGAAGATGAGATGGGCGCTAATACGAAGAGAACAGAATTCCCGCCTTCTTTATGCAACTCAAAACAGACCCTTGTTCCATATTCAGACACCTCCCTAAACGCTGTAGATTTCTCTTCCGCCCCAGCCGGAAGTCATGATGCCCCTAACAGTAAAGGCGGCTTACTGCTCTTGCAAAGGCTTCGTAATCTCTCCCGGAAGCGGTTTGGCTCTGTTTAGCCAGAAAAAGGAAAAGCCCAGCTTAAAGGTTATTGCGGTGCCAATGTGTTGATTATCAACCATCCTAAAAGCTACAATAATTTATATTCTCAATTAGAAAACAGCTCTTCCCGGCTTAAAAATGGCTACTGTGGCAACGCATTGCTTAGCAACCGAGTCCAATTTACGGCTGCCGCAAACTCGATGCCCCTCTCAAAGATGGCGGTACAAGATGTTGCCTAGCAACTGACATTTGGTATAATTTCCTTTCTAAAGCAACTTTGCCCTCCTCAAAGATGGCAGCTCTCGGAAGTGCAAACTCCTTTCTTTTGGGGCGAGATTCCTATTACAATATAAGAAAACACATTCCCCCTCTTTCCTTCCATGATGGTTTAATCCAGGAACGTTGCCTAGTAACCCCCTGATGAAATGGCTGTTTTTGTTATTAGAAAATGAAATCTCTACCTTCCAGAATCATAAAAACAATGGATAATCATTGTAATAAACCTATACATGTAGGTTATTATGTAGCATGTGAAAATGTCCAACAAGTCCTTTTCCTAAAATAAAACAATTTCAACACAAAAGTCATACATGTTTTTGCAATTATGATCATTGTACAAAGTTGCTTGTAAACTTACTTTCATCGATGACTATAAATCTACTATGCCTTTTCTTAGGATTTGTCATCTATTTTATGACTGTAGCAAAATCAATTTATCCAAATTAGTCTTTAGTAAATTTTCAGGAGTAATCAATTTAATCAGCTAAATAGTGTGTATATGTATGTGGGTTGGGGGGTGAGAACAGTTGCTTTCACTCACTCAACATAAAATATAGTAAAATTGTAACACTGTAATCTATTAACATTCTAACATCTTTTTGTAAGGCCCATCAAGTCAGTTCTAACTCATAGCAACCTTATGCACAACAGAATGAAACACTGCCTTGTCTGGCCCAGTTCTCATAATTGTTACATTTCAGCCCATTAATGGTGATAATGTGTCAGCTCACTACAGGGGATCTTCCTCTTTTTCACTGACCCACCACTTTACCAAGCATGAAATCCTTGATCCAGGGACTATTCCCTTATGATAAAATAACTTATACTTCAAATATGTTCTCCATCACCCAGTTATGTGCCATGGAGTGGACTCATAGTGACCTTATACAGAGTTTCCAAGGCTTAAGTCTTTAAGGGAGCAGAAAGCCTCCTCTTTCTCCCGTGGAACAGCTGGTAGTTTTGAACTGCTGACCCTGAGGTTAACAGCCCAATTTGTAACCACTACTAAGCCAGCCAGTAGGAGAAATTAAAGGAACATAGCCTGTTGTAACTGGGGTCAATAAGTTAGATACTTGTTAATAGTGAATTGGCAAAAGTTATGCGATAGGGGAACAAACAAGATGGCAGATCGGATGGACGGATAGCAGAGCGCTCCACCACCAACAACACAGAATACCCGACCAAGCAGGCTCAGGGGATGGTCCCAGAACTCTGAACCACATATAAAGGAATACTTAGAAGGTTGGAAGGCTCACAGCTGGGGGAATTTG
>NW_006408634.1:7778529-7803102 GCF_000296735.1 Chrysochloris asiatica
GCTTTCTGCTCCCATAAAGATTTACAGCCTCGGAAACCCTATACAGGGTCACTATGAGTCAGAACTGACTCTGCAGCACATCACAACCACCAAATCAATAATAAGTTTTTTGTTTTTTTTTTTTCATTGTGGCAGAGAATATATACTGAAAAACCTTCGACAAATGAGCTGCTTCTATTTGTTCAATTCCGATTAGGGCCTAGGCCGCTCCTCTGAACTAAGGTGACAGGTGTCTTGTCCCTTATGCTATTGGCCTGGTGCCATACCAGCACTGAAGATGAGACTGTGTCCCCGTGGATCTGAGATTAATGCAGCTCGGGGAGGGGCAGCCTGGGAGCAGGCTGCTCAGGTGGTCCTGAAGGCTGAGTGTCTCTCCCCACAGGTTCATGGGTGGAGGAGGTGAGAGCTGTAGCCTCATCGCCGAGGGCCTCAGCACCGCCCTGCAGTTGTTCGATGACTTCAAGAAGATGCGAGAACAGATGTACGTAAGCCCAGGGGTCTAGAGTCCAGAGGCGCTGTTTGCAGAGGAGGCCTGGCCAGTGTCCAGTCTCAGTCACCCTGTGTGCAAGTCAGCCAGAGCTGGGTCACCTGCCTGCTGGGCAGCTTAGAGCCAGCTGCTTCACCTCTCTGAGCTGCAGTGTTTTCCTTAGTAATGTGGGGACACTGCCCCCTGACTTCAGACTGGCGGGCCACCTGCACCTCAGCCTGGTCCCTCTTCAGGGTCCCTGCTGCCCCCACTCCATGGCTTTCCTTGTCCCCAGCAGTGGCCAGACACACCGCGTCTGCCTCCTCATCTGCAACTCGCCGCCGTACTTGCTGCCTGCTGTGGAGAGTACCATGTACTCGGGGTACACGACAGAGAAACTCGTGCAGAAGATTGGGGAGGTGAGGGTCTGGGGCCACAGGAAGGGTCGGATGGACCACGGGCTTGGAACTGGATTCTGGGGTTTGAGGGAGAAGGCATCTGGAAGAGGAGGCTGGAGTCCTGGAATCCTGGGATTAAGGAAGAAGGGGGCTGGAGTCCCAGATTCCCTAGGTTTGTGGGGGGCAACAGGGGCCACAGAAGAGTCCTAGACTCTGGCCAGCTCATCTTACTCTTGTTGAACAAGCTCAAGCTCACCTGCCCAAGGCCTGCTGGGAGTTGTGATTTATAGGGCCGTCCTGAAGGCTCTCTCGCCACCCTCTCCTTGCAGCAAGGCATCCACTTCTCCATCGTGTCTCCCCGGAAGCTGCCTGCTCTGCGGCTTCTGTTTGAGAAGGCGGCTCCCCCAGCCCTACTGGAACCTCTGCAGCCACCGACAGATGTGAGCCAGGACCCCCGGCACATGGTGCTGGTGCGGGGGCTTGTGCTGCCCGGTGAGGCCTGGTGTGGGCTCAGGCTGGGGTGGGAACATGAGGGGGGCTTCCCTTGCCCACCCGTGAACTGGCTCTTCTCTCTCCTCTTGGGCCCCTCTCCATCCTTCTGGCTCTCAGTCGGAGGTGGCTCAGCCCCAGGACCCCTCCAGCCAAAGCAGCCCGTCCCACTGCCTCCAGCCCCCACCTCTGGTGCCGCGCTCTCAGCAGCACCCCAGCAGCCTCTGCCCCCCGTGCCTCAGCAGTACCAGGTAAGGCGTCACTAGGAGCAGGATGAGTTCCTGGGGCTTGGGACGGCCCCATTGGATGTTGGGATGATGGGAGCCTCCCTCAGGATACGAGATTTAAAGGAGTCTTGTTGCCATGGGATGTTGGACGTTGTGACCTCATGAGACACTGATCCCTCCCAGAAAATCTGCCTTTTGGTTGGGGTACGTGATCCTCACCACCCTCCCGTCTCCCCTCAGGTCCCTGGGAATCTGAGTGCGGCTCAGGTAGCTGCCCAGAACGCAGTGGAGGCCGCCAAGAACCAGAAGGCTGGGCTGGGCCCACGCTGTGAGTCCTGGGCAAGTTGGGGAAGGAGGGCCCAACAGTCATTCACCTCACCCATGTCCGCTCACATCTGTTCCCGCTCTTCTCCTGCAGTCTCACCCATCAACCCTCTCCAGCAGGCTGCTTCAGGAGTGGGTACCCCCTTCAGCCAGGCTTCAGCCCCCCCAATGCCCCCGGGGCCCCCTGGAGCCCCGAAGCCAACTCCCGTGTCCCAGCCCAGCCTGGTGTCCAGCGTGGCTCCCGGCTCAGGCCTGGCTCCCCCTGTGCAGACTGGGGCACCATCCATGGTAGGTGGTGGCACTCCCCCCACGTTCCCCCCAATGACCTTTCCTTCCTCGTGGCTGAGAAGGTGCCCACAGTGAGCTGTTGGCTTTCCTGAGAAGGGCCCAGGGGCTGTGGCTCGAGCCTTGCAGGCTTATGCACTTCATGCTACTGACTCAACTGAGATTCGAGGGTCTAGAAAGATGGTAGACCTTGTGCTTCCTTAAGGAGCCCAAGGCATCCTGGGATTTGTAGTTCCTGGGAGTCCTTAAATTTAGAGGGGTGGTAGTAGAACAGCATTCTGGGGGTTGGGGTGCCCAGTCTGGTCCTGTCAGGATGTTCCCTCTCATAGTCTGACCCCACTACCATTGCTCTCCTTCCTCCCCTCTGGCAGGCAGGCTCGGTGGCCCCAGGAGGTGTGAGCGGCCCCTCCCCGGCCCAGTTAGGGGCTCCAGCACTTGGGGGGCAGCAGTCAGTGTCCAACAAACTTCTGGCCTGGAGTGGGGTCCTCGAGTGGCAGGAGGTGAGTGGACTTGGGGGAGCCATGTGGACTTACAGGGGACCTGGGGGCGGGGACAGGCTGGGGTTCCCTGAGGTGTGAGACTCTGGTCTCAAGAAGCTGTAAGTTAACCCCGAGTTAAGGAGCAGACAGAGTAAGAATGCGTTTATTAGATGCAGAACCTGGAGAAATTTGGCCTTTGGGGTCCCAACAGAGATCAAAGAGAGTAGGGTTATAGGAGTATAGGGTTTAGGCGCCAGGAGAAGAGTGCAGCATTTAAGGAATTTGGAAGCTTAGAGGATTCTGGGATTGAAGGTCTTGGGCGTAGCCCTGGTTCCTGGGAAGCTCCTGAGCTTTGGGACATCCAGGACGGGAGTAGCCCCTTGTGATCACAACACTCTTCTTACTCTTCTGGCCCCTCAGAAGCCAAAGCCCGCCTCTGTGGATGCCAACACTAAGCTGACGCGCTCTCTGCCCTGCCAGGTCTACGTGAACCATGGAGAGAACCTGTAGGTGTCCATGAGGGCAGGGTGGGTGGGGGTCGGGTGGGTGTGCAGCCTGCTGACCCTGTCCTGGCCTCCTCGCAGGAAGACGGAGCAATGGCCGCAGAAACTGATCATGCAGCTCATCCCCCAGCAGCTCCTGGTGAGTCCCCCTCAGCCCTGTTCTCATCCCCATTCCCGTTCCTCTCATACTCCCCTGCTAACACGGTAATCGGCTTCTGTGTCTCCCCCAGACCACCCTGGGCCCTTTGTTCCGGAACTCGAGGATGGTCCAGTTCCACTTCACCAATAAGGACCTGGAGTCCCTTAAAGGCCTCTATCGCATCATGGGCAATGGCTTCGTGAGTCCTGGGCTCTGGGGACCCCTGAGCACAAGCTCTGTCCTGCCTCCCTCAGACCCAAGGGGGCCGTTTCTCAAGGTCTCATCAGTTTGTGCACTTGACCTCCCCATTTTCTTCAGAGGTGTTAACTTTTTGTTTTTCAGGGTTTTTTGTGTGTGAATTGGTTGAAGATTTATAGGGCAGATCAGTTTTCCATTCAGTAATCCACACACATTTGTTTCATGGCATTGATTGTTCCACAACGGAACATCGTCCTCCTACTTCCTCCCTCTGTCTCCTTGCCTCCTCTTTCCCTAACTCTGCTGAACTATTTGTTCTTGGGCAAATGCTGCTCTGTGGATCAACTGGGTCATTATTCAGAGAAGTGTGAGCCTCTCAGTGTTACTGCTCCCCCTTATAAAGCTGCCTGTTGTGTGGCTGAAAATGAGCCTCTGGGGTGAGTTCATTTCTAGACCTGAGGGGTGACTAAGGGCCACAGTTTCTATCCGACTAAGCCTGGTCTTTGTTTTTGTGAATTTTGTTCCACATTTTTCTTCTGCTCTATCCAGGACCTTCTGTTGTGGTTCCTCTCAGAGTAATTGGTGGTGTAGCCAGGCAGCATCTCAAGGTTGTGGAGACTGGGGTTCGAGTGACCCCATTAGTCCACTGGACTCTTCTTTCCTCTGGACAGGGAGAGGGCCACTTCTTTTGTACTGTTTGCTCACAAGCTTTTAAGACCCCAGTCACTATTCACCAAAGCAGGATGTAGAGCGTGGTCTCTTTGGATTATGTCATGCCAGTTGACTTTTGTGTCCCTTCAGACCAAGGCCCTGAGTCCCGTGAAGCATTCTCTCAAGGTATTTGGATATGTCTAAAAGTAGGACTCCTGGTGTGACGCTGTGGGTTAATGCGCTAGACTGCAAAAATGTCTGAGCTCACCAGCTGCTCCTTGGAGACCTATATAGGGTCACTATGGGTCGGAACCAACTTGATAGCACTTAAAAACATCAACAACAAAAAGTTGTTATAGCTTGGCTCCCAGTGTGCTCTACCACATGAATGAATGAATATATTTACAGCAAAGCAAACTACCTGTGCACAAACATTTTTCAACAAAACTCTATATGTATGTGGGGTGTACTCCCACACCTTTCTGCCTGGGTGTCTCCATGTATCTACCCGTGTTGTTAAGTGCCGTCGAATCAGTTCCGACTCATAGCGACCCTATAGAATCTCCGAGGAGTGGCTGATGAGTTTGAACAGCTGATCTTGTAGTTCCAACCAACCTTGCAGTCCAGTACTTCATCCTGCAGCGCCACACCATTATTGCAGGACTGTATGTAGCAGGATTTATCTCTGTTACCCTTAACTCTTGATTTTTTTTTTTTTTTTTGCTGGCTTCCTTATTGTATATTGCCTTTCCCTTCAGCCAAGCTGACATGTGTACTCTCTAGCCAAGGAACTCCTGGTAGCGTAGTAGATTATGAACTTGGCTGTTAACCCAAAGGTCAGCAATTCAAATATACTAGTCGCTGCATGGGAGAAAAATAAGGCTTTATGCTCCCACAAAGATTTATAGCCTCATAAACCCTACCTTACAAACCCTATACAAGGTTGCTAGGAGTTGGAACCAACTCAATAACCCACAACCACCACCCTCTGGCCAGTAATTTAACTTCCCCCCCTCACCCCTTGATAAACACAAAAATGATAATACACACCCAAGTGAGGGAGATTCCACACGACAATTGTGCCCAGGGTTGGCTCTTGCAGGACTCATGGGAAAGGGTCTAATAAGTAAGAACAGGCCTAACTGTTGAGTACTTCCTGTTTGCTGGGCTTTTTTTTTTTTTTTTTTTTAATGTTTTATGTGAATTATGTGATCGTTTACATGGGAGAACATTAGTTTTACATTCATCCTATCATATCGTTTTCATTGCCATGGTTACAATCCCTTTCATGTATCATTAAGCAACCAACACCCTGAAAGCCTGCCTCTCACACCCCCACCCCAGTTGTCACAGCCCTTCTCCCTCTCTGGGTCTAGAGTCCCCCAGCTGCTCCATTTCTCCACGTAATCTCTGCCTCCATCTCTGGCGTCACTGTTCCTCTGGGTAGGGTCCTGCTCTCCGCTCTTCTCCCTTGATGGTCCCGGGGACCTCCACTCCTGGACTGCAAAGTCAACCACTCCCCTCCTTTTTCTACAAAACGTCTACCTTTACATTTCTAACCCTCACAGTCAGTCCTGATAACAATTATTCACTATTGTACCACATGAGACCTATCCCCATCTCCTTTCATCAGCCCACTTGGACAGATTGGATACTACTCAGTGGAGATTCTACCTTCCTCTGCGCCCTCTGGATCTAGGTTCCCTCTTGAAAGCTTGTAAGCCAGTTACTTCTTGCCTTTGTATCCCCCGCATTTTGGGTAGCTAATGTCCAAGTTGCCCATCCCTGTCTACTCTGTGTATGGAGGGGGTAGGAATGATCCTTGCTGTAAAGATTTGTTCCCTTTTTTGAGCTACTGCATCCATAGGTGTAGGTCAAGTTCATCAAATTGTATCAGATGACTCTTTTTTTCCTCTTCTTTCTTCTGGTTGAGCTCTGATCATCCAGTCATTGAAGCCAGGATAAGTGGGTATTATCTGCAAGTGTGGGTGTTCTTATGCATATGCCCATTCCTCTTATCAGCTGGATGCTTCACTCTCCACTCTAGTCCTCTGTGGCTATGTCGCTGACTCGGCCCAAGAGTCCCCAGGTCTTGCCACACTGCTGGCCGACCAGGTCTCCACCCAGGTTCACCGGAGTCTGTTGAACATTGTAGGACTTAGCTCACAGCTTCATTGCTGTTTTTCCCTCACTTCTTATCGGTGACGAACGAGGTTATTGATCAGAGCGCATGTCTGCTTGTGTATTCCCGTTGAGTCTTAGTCTTGGAAGGGGGTTAGCCCTGAGAGGACCCGACCACTTGCCTTGATGTCTCCTGGGCGAGTAACTTGCTTGTTCTTGTAGTAGTCAGTCGGACTGCCGTTATTGTTTTGTATTTTTTCCTGTCAGTCTGTCTTTTAAGAAGTATCTTCTATTCTTCTAGCTGCTCCAGGCTGGTCTGCTTGTCCTTTCCAATGGAAATTTCCCACCTCAGAAGATTCTGGATGGGGTTCAGGATTCCACTTATGGTCTTATGTACTGTAGAGGCTCCACAGGAAGCCTCCTTCACTGGACACATTGTAGCCCCATTTTAGGTATTCCAATCAGTTATAGGCAAGGAGCTCTGGTAGCATAGTGGTTACGAGTCAGGCTGCTAACCTCAAGGTTGGCAGTTCGAAACTACCAGCTGTTCCATGGGAGAAAGATGAGGCTTTCTGTTTCCGTATAGATTTACAGCCTTGGAAACCCTGTACAGGGTTGCTATGAGTCGGAACCGACTCCATGGCACATAACCACCACCACCACCATCAGTTATAGGCAGAAGACAGACTTACAAGCTTTCTATGGTGATATTTCTGGCTTTTCCTTTCTCTTCCCCTCAAGTGTCTATTTTATAATGGTATACCAGGGAAACCAAGATTCAAAAGACAGCCAAACATTTGCTGGGCACTTTTGCAGAAGGGTCCCCTCACAAAACCTTCAAAGGAGGTGTGCTCACGAGAGTTTGCAGTGCTTTACTAGGCAGCTCACCTCACCCCCACCCCCCCCTGGCTGATGTGTCCTGGAGTTCCTGGTTGTGGCTGAGAGGTGTGGCTGTCCCCCTCCAGCCCTAAGAGTCTCTGGGGTGCTGAGAGTACTGAGCTCCACATCTAAGCCTCTCACTCAAGCTGTGAACCCCACAGCGGCCCTTTGATACTGGGCGACCTTGGTGTTTTACAGCCAAGGAAAGCAGGCCTGTGAAGTGGGGATAGTCACTTAAGTCTTGTGACAGCCGAGTGGGAAAGCTGGGATTCAGCCCAACAATCCCAGTGTCTGGGGTCCTTTCTCTCTGCCTTCCCTCCCTGCAGTTGGCAAGCATCACAGCCCTACCCTGTCCCTTTTGGCCCCAACTCCCCTTTAAGACTCTTTGTCTCTGTAGCAACTTCAAGCAAGCCTTTCATTATCCCAGCATTTGGGAGCAGAAACCTCACCACCTCTTACCTGTGGGGCTTCTAGAACTTTCTAAAAGGGGGAATGGTGTGAATGACAAGCACCCCTCCCTTCCAGGCGGGTTGTGTGCACTTCCCCCACACGGCCCCATGTGAGGTACGCGTGCTGATGCTCCTGTACTCATCCAAGAAGAAGATCTTCATGGGCCTCATTCCCTACGACCAGAGCGGCTTCGTCAACGGCATTCGGCAGGTCATCACCAACCACAAGCAGGTCCAGCAGCAGAAGCTGGAACAGCAGCAACGAGGGGTGAGCTCCAAGCCCACCCATCCCCTTCCTGCCTGGGGCCCAGACTTCAAACCCCCCAGCAGCCCTCAGGGCTCTCCAGCCCCAGACAGAGCCACCCTAGTCTACTCTAGCCCCACCCTGAATTTCCTTCACACCTCTCTCCTCTCCTAGACCCAGTCCCCTCTGTGGGACCTTGGGGTATCAGGGTTACTTCCTGTCCTGGTTTCTCCCTTTTAGCCTGCAGACCTCCCCTCCCCCAAAATCATTCCCCTTTAGACTCTGACCCTTCCCTGTTCAGATTCAGTGGCTGACCTACCCCCCCCTTTGTCCTCCACACAGATGGGGGGACAACAGGCACCCCCAGGACTGGGCCCAATCCTGGAGGAGCAGGCAAGGCCTGCACAGAATCTGGTGAGCCTCGGGTCAGTGGGATCCGGGGGAGTTGTGGCAACCCCAGGACAGCAGACATTGGAACCGGGCTTTGCCCAAGGGTGCCTGGAGACCTCTGCCCTTCCCCTCACTCCTGTTAACTTTCCTTCAGCTCCAGCTCCGTCCCCCGCAGCCCCAGCCTCAGGGAGCTGTGGGGACCTCTGGGGCGGCAGGGCAGCCCCAACCCCAAGGTGCTGCCCAACCTCCCCCAGGGGCCCCCCAGGGCCCTCCTGGAGCAGCCCCTGGACCACCGCCACCTGGCCCAATCCTTCGGGCCCAGAATCCTGGGGCCAACCCCCAGCTTCGGAGCCTCCTCTTGAACCCCCCACCGGTGAGCTTTGGGGGTGTATGGGCAGTGTCGGGCCCCTTATCCTGACTCCTGAGCTAGGTGGTCCCTTCAGCTGGGAAGAGGGCGCTTGGGTTCGCTCCAGGATGTGAGTGGTGGGCCCCTCTGTCCATCTCACCTGGATTTCTTTGAGGAAAGATTCATTTGAAGAGAGATGACCCCCAAATCCCATCTGAGACCCCCTAAGTCTGCATCGGAGGCAGGGTGGCAGTGGCGGAGTTCCCTCAGGGCCACTGAATGCTCTCTGTTCCTCTAGCCCCAGAGTGGGGTGCCCCCACCCCAGGCCTCCCTGCACCACCTCCAGCCTCCAGGGGCTCCAGCTCTGCTGCCCCCTCCACACCAGGGCCTGGGACAGCCCCAGCTGGGGCCTCCGCTCCTGCACCCACCACCCACCCAGTCCTGGCCCACGCAGCTGCCCCCAAGGGCTCCCCTGCCAGGTAAGAGAGCCCTGGGTGAGGAGGGCTGAACTCTTGCCAGCAGCCTTGACCTAGAACACCCAGAGTGAGGGCTCCTGGGAAGGAAAGTCCTGCCTGGGATCCGAGGATAAGGGCCCCCTGTCTCCTCTGGGGGGCTCTAAGGGCCCATGGGACCGAGGAACTGCAATGACATAAGCGCTTCCCGTGACCCCTTACATGCGCGCTTCTGGGCCAGAGAAGCATTTTGGGAAAAAGCTCCCAAAGGCTTGTGGCCAGTGGTGTTCGAGTGGCCAGTTTGGGTCTGCAGGCACCTCCAGTGGGTCCCCTGAAGTTTCCTGGCCAGCCCGGTACCCTGGGCTCCAGAGGAGGAGGGAGGGGCCTACTGGGAGATGCAGTCCCTTCCCCACTGCCCCCCAGGTCAGATGCTGCTGAGCGGGGGTCCCCGGGGCCCGGTCCCCCAGCCGGGCCTGCAGCCCAGCGTCATGGAGGACGACATCCTCATGGACCTCATCTGAACCCCCGACACCCCAATAAAGTTCCTTTTAACACACGCCCCGACTCCCGTCACTGACGTCCCCCAGGACTGGGTGGGAGGAGACCAGGGGGAGACGCACCTCAGCTGACTTGGCAGAGGCCCCGGGAGGGTGGGGCCTGCGTGTCGGGATAAGTCACAGTCTGCTTTGCCCTGGCTGCAGTGAGCCCCTCAGGGCAGGGTACAGGCAGGTGTAACTTGGAGTGCTGACAGAGGTGGCCAACAGTGGCACACAAAGCAGCTGGGGCGTCAGGACAGACTCCCTGGAGGAGGAGAGAAGTAGGAGGTGAGGCCAGGCAGGAAGCTGGTGATTCTGGGACTGAGATGAGAGGAGCAGAGTGACAAGGTGGCTGATTAAGGAGCTGGGGGAGGTGCTAGTCAGCTGGGAGGACTCAGGTCCTGAGGGGGTGGCTTGGCCTGGGGAGACCAGACTCAGCTGTGAGTGTGACAGGCAGGTGACAGGGCAGGACTGGGACAGTGGTTCTGTGAGGAAGATGAGGCCAGAACAGGACCCTGAGCACAAGAAGTGGGGCTGGGACCAGAGTGATGGGTGAAGGAGTGGGGGGTGGAGGTGATGGCAGAAGATGAGGCCTCCATTTGTTTCCAGGTGACAAGGAAGATGAGCAGGTAGCAAGTGCCAACAGCCTCAGATGGATCCTAGGTAGGCCAGGCTGGAGGCCCAAGACACGTATAAGAGAATTTTTTTTAAAGTTCAAGGCAAAATTCTGTTGTCTTTCAATTCCATTTTGCTAGGAATTTTTCAAAGCCACCTTGTACGTGGCAGACAGTGTGTGTTTGTATAGGGTGGACTAAGGGACCGCCCCCAAGGTGGACTCCCTGGGGTAGGATATGCTGAGACCAGAGTCCTAAAGGACATCGGTGGAGAGACGCCCAAGGGTCAGCCAGATACAGACGACAGGCCTGACAGTGAGCGGTGAGGGAGCTCACTGCCTGTTCACAGGCTCCACCAACATTTCTCGGTGGCGCAGTCCATGCCGGCACCAGCCGCATCAGAATGGGTTGGGTTGCTGGTGAGCATGCAGATTCCCAGGCCCCTAATGGAAGGGAAGCTGCCCTGGGGGGGGTGGGGGTTGGGCGACAGCTGAGTTTTGTTTGTGTTTCCGTGTGTTAGCAGACGTGGCATTTTTGTTCTTTTCCCCAACATGTCAGCTGTAAAACTCAGGGTTGCTCACACACACCAAAGCAGTTCTCAGTCTTAGCTTCTCTTGACCAGTCCACCCAGCTGGCCCTGGGCCCGTCCTGCTGCCTGGTGACAGTGGGCTGGGACCCGTGCTCTCTGGTTCGCCACAGTCCCCACCACCCATTCTTGGCTCCCCCCACCGTGAGGCAGAGGGTCCATCCTTCCCTTCCCCCCCCCCCCCCCATGGTGGCATTAAGAGGAAAGTGAAATCTCTCTTGTAACCATGTCTCTATCACAAGCGGCAAAACGAAAGCGAGAAGGAGAGAGCCGCGTGTTCCGAGAGAAATGGGAACGAGCTTATTTCTTTGTGGAAGTGAAGAGCATGCCTACGTGTCTAATATGCAGAAAAATCGTGTCTGTATTGAAAGAGTACAACCTGAAACGCCACTATAAGTCCAAGCACAGCAAGAGCTACGACCAGTACACGGAGCAGACGCGCGACGCCATCCTCAACGAGCTGAAGAAGAGCCTCAAGTGTCAATAGGGTTTGCTCAGGAGCACCAAGAGCGGTGTGACTCGCGTGACTGGGATGGAATCGTGGGGAGAATGACCCAGGCCCACAAACCTCCAGGTGACGGAGGCTTATATTTGCCAGCAGGGCACCGCTTCCCAAACACAAACACTCCCCCCACTCGCTTAAGTCTGATGTGCATTTCGCACAGCGAGGCAAGTTGGGGATCAATCAGGATTCACCATCCGGCAGCTTGCATTGGCCAAAGCAACTGAGGCCTCTCCTCTCACCGCTGCTCCAGCGTTAACTGTTTCCACCTCATTGGCTTTGTTGGTGGCCATGTGAAGGAAGTACATTGTGACCCCATGGAGCCGAGCCCCAGAGAATGACTTCTATTCTGTGGACTGAGAGATGAGGCAAAATGTTCAAGGACAACAGCAGACAGCCATGATCACCCAGTGACCTGTGTCACTGAGGGATGTGTCAGAACACCTTGGGTCCAAGGACACAGGTCATTGTGTGCTTTACCGGGAATGGACTCGTTCTGAGAAATGGTCACCACTGACTGCCGTGCCGTCACCACAGACAGCTCGCCAGGGAGCCGGACCTGTAAGATTTCACAGGAGTTCAATGTGTGTGGAAGAAACCAGACTTCAGTGATAAATCCACTTGGGTCCTTTCACATGAGGACCAAGTCACACCTTGGCTCTCCCACCAAGGTCTCAGTCAGAAAACACCAGGTGGAGGGGTGCTCTTCTCCCAGGCAGCTCCTTGGATGTATGATTGTATTTCCTGCACCCTGCTGGAACTGGGGACACCATGGGCAAGGAACATCCAAGCCCTCTTCCCTCCACTGACATTGGTGTCTGGAATGCTGGTGACTGCCTGGACCAAATTCACCCACATTGTGGGGTGGAAGACGGAATCTCCCCAAAGACTCTGCAGTCAGACTTGATGAAAAGGAGCCAGCTGTCTAGTGACTTAAGTTACCATGGGAATGCAGACCCCAAATCAGTATCTGGAATGACTCTGCAAATAGGGTGTGTGTGGGTTCTCGAAGATCACCATTCTGTCCCAAATATCCAGGTATGGGAGGACCCCACGCCTGTGAGTAGCTGTTTTCCATTAAGGCACCAAATTGAATCCAACATGGTGCCCAGGTCAAAGGATTCAGGGTTGAGTTCCCAACTGCTCATGGCTCTGAGACTACAGGACCTGCCTTTGTTCCACTGGGGGCTAAGGGAAAAGAGGCCAGCTTCCCAGCTTCAAAACCCAGAAACAGAAAGCATTATTGCGAGAGAGAGATTTTTTTCATAATGAAATACTTCTATTTTTCAATTTGTATTTTTTCAATTTTGACTTTCAACTCTGACCCCTCTCCCCCACTCTCAGACCTGTCTGTATTCTGTTCCATGCGTTCACCACCGTTCAGTAAAGATGCGATTTGATGATATTTCTGGCGGTTGGCTTTTCTTATACCTGACTAGTTCACTCATTGATATGACCCACCTGGCCCCTGTAGGCATTTGAGTTTTCCATCCCTGCCCTAGAATGGTGCACTCCGACCTGGGGGAGGGCGGGAGACTGGAACATGCATCTGGAACAGACTCCACCCGGGGATGGTGGCTCATGAGTCAAGGAGATGGAGTGTGAGCCATTGGTGGCAGCCAACGAGGTGGGAGTGGGTGTGATCCCTGGTAATGTGAGCAGCAGGGTTTCACAAACTCAGATGGCTTCAGGGTCCTGGCAGGTGATGGAAATGCATGGCACAGACGGGTGCAAGACAACTGAGAATGGTCGGCACTGTGGCGAATTCAGAGGGTGCTGGCCCCTCCTAATGACATTCAAACTGAAAACAAAGCCAAAGCCAGCAGCATTCTGAGGACCAAACAAAAGCTGTCCGTGGGTCGGATGAGGCCGCTGGGCCACCATTTGGCACCTTGTGAAGGGGAAGCCTGGAGAATAAGGCCAGAGTCTGAGAAAGGCCCCCCCAGGGTCAGGTTGGGCAGAGACCCAGGCAAGTGTGGCGTGTGGTGCCGGAAGCTTTGAGGGCATTGGAGGAGGCAGGGAAATCTAGGGACTTTAGCCAAAGCCACCAAAAGGAAAAGACAAGGAAGCAGCCTGTGGTATTTCCAGCAGGGTGGACACATCCATACAGGGAAATGCTGGTTGGTTCGGAAACAAGTTGGTGGAAAAGAAATGTTTCTGCTTGCTGGTCTGGTTATCTCTGGCCAGCAAAGGTTTCTTGACGATTGCACACAACAGGATGGACCACAGGGACTGGTGCTGCCTGGTCACTGGGGGTGGGTAGGCAGGAGAAATGCAAAAGAATGAGGTGAAATCGAGACACACACAGCTCATCTGCACGCCACAGTGCAGGGCAACAATGACACACGAGAGCTTCATGCATGTCTTTGAGGAGTCAGCCGCTCACTGAAAAGTTGGTGCTTTGAATCCACCTAGAGGTTCCTCAGAAGAAAGTCCTGGTGATCATCTGGAAAAATCATCTGCTGCCAATCCTACGGGCGCAGCTCTACTGGGATACCATGGGTGGCTGTGTTTAACTTTTTATTGTGAGTCCAGTGAAGGTTTACAGTGCAGATCATTATGTTTTACAGTCAAGAAATCATACCCTTTGTTTCATAACAATGATTGCACTCCCCGGTGAACAGCAGTTACCTCTGTTCACTTGAATTCTTGCACTCCTGTGTCTTCGTTTTTGTAACACAAAGCACTGTTGCCATTGTGTGCCATTAACTCATAGCAACCCCAATAGCTTACAGTAGAATTGCTTCCTAAGGTTTCCACGGATTCTTTGTGGATTTTCGCTAAGAGCAGCTGGGAGGTTCAAACTCCTGGCATTTCAAGTTAGCAGCCAAGTGCTTAATCTGCAGCACTACTAGGGCATTCATGAAGCTCCTTAAATGTAGACAAAACAGATAAATGGATATAGTAAAAACCTTAGAACACAGCCATTTCAACCCCAGCGCCAACACCTCTTGAACCACAGTTTACCCAAAACAACCCAGAGGTGGTTGGGAGGATTCAAGGCATACAGGAGAATTACCATTAGCTATCAGAGTCCTGGTGTGGCGCTGTGGGTTACTGTGCCAGACTGCAAAGCCGTTTGAACTGCAAGGTTGGTGGTTCAAGCTCACCAGCTGCTCCTCAGAAACCCTATAAGGGGTCACTATGGGTCGGAACTGACTCGAAGGCACTTAACGACAACAGAGTCCTGGAGTCCTGGTGTGGCCCTGTGGGCTAATGAGTCAAGACTACAAAGTCCTTTAAACTGCAAAGTTGGTGTTTCTAGCTCACCAGCTGCTCCTTGGAAACCCTATACAGGGTTGCTATGGATCGGAATTGACTTGATGGCACATAATAACAATCAGAGTCCTGGTATGGCACTGTGGGATAAAACACTGGACCACAGGTCTGTGGTTCAAATTCACCTGCCACCATTCCTTGGAAACCTTATACAGGGTCAGTATGAGTTGTAACTGACTCAACGGGATATTGTCATCAGTAGCTGCAACAAACGAGACAGAACAGTAGGCAAAAGAGCTGCTCAAACCCCATCACATCTTGATACCCCGGTTATAACTTCCATGAGTGATTAGAAATATCTCACTTTTTAAAAACCAATTTTCCTTTGGATCCTGCATTTGGAGCTGGAGAATGGATTTCATGAAATGGAATAGATCTAGCAAAAATGGCAGGACATAATTTAAAAAAAAAAAAGGTCAATTGCAGAAACACCAACAGGTTGATAGTTGTAAACCTGTCCTGAGTTGGAGAAAGTGCCCACTTACCCACCCCCAGAGAAGAATGACGAGGGCCATGCCAGCTTCCAAAATAGGGAGCTAATTTGTAACCGCTGTCTCCAGGTACACAAAACTCACTCATTTATAGAACTTTTCACACACTTGTCATCTCCACCACTTTAGTTTTGAAATCATAGCCACTCTCTCCAAGCCCCAAACACATAACAAAGAAAACTTGTTCTGTGTGAGTAGACCACTTTCCTTCCCAGAGGTGGATACACTGTTTCTTTCTAAGTATTATTGTTTGTTGTGAAATGCTGGGCAGTGGGTTCCAACCCATAGGGACCCCATACAGGGTTTTCGAGGAGCAGCTGGTGAGCTTGAACCACCAACCTTACAGTTCAAACGGCTTTGCAGTCTGGGTGCATTAACTCACAGTGCCACACCAGGACTCCTTTTCTCAGTATTACTTCAGAGTATTTTAGCGTTTACCACAGAAACAGCTGTAGGAGAGATTGATTTTCATTGAAGTTCTGGAACTGGTTTGTGATTGTGGAGACGGGCACATGCAAAATTTCTAGGTTAGCTGGAGATTCATGTGGCTTGATGTCCCAAAATCCATAGGTCAGGTGCTGAAGAGTGAAGAATTCTGGTCACAGGTTTGTAATCTGGAGGCTGAATACACCCTTTGCAGAAACTCTTTGCTCTCAAGGTGTTGTACTGATTCCATGAAGCCCACGTACAGTTTGAAATGTAATCTTACAGATTTGCTGCAGCTGCTATGTGCCCCCAGTAGGTTCTGACTCACAGCGACCCTGTATAGGGTTTCCGAAGTTCTAAATCTTACCGGAGCAGAAAGCCTCATCTTTCTTCTGTGGAGCAGCTGGTGGATTCGAACTACTGATTTCACTGTCAGCATTCCAACACATATCCCAGGGCGCTTTGTCTTACTGATTTAGTGTAAATACCTCATAATAGAGTCCTGGTGTGGTGCTATGGGATAAAGCATGGGACTACAAGGTTGGTTTGAACCATTAGGTTGGCGGTTCAAACTCACCAGCCGCTCCTTGGGAACCCTATACGGGGTCATTATGAGATTGAACCGACTCGATGGCACTTAACAACAAATCCTTCCTAAGGAGCCCTGGTAGTGCAACGATGAAGCACTCAGCTGTTCAAATCTACTCAGTGCCTCGCTGGAGAGAAACCCGGAGATTTACTCCCTTAAAGATTGTTGTTAAGTGCCAGCGAATCAATTCCTACTCAGAGTGACTCTGTATAGTGTTACTGAGGAGCAGCTGGTGGATTTGAACCATTGATCTTGCAATTCGAACTGACCTTGTAGTCCAGTACTTTATCCTACAGCGCCACACTAGGACTCCCTTAAAGTTTGTTGTTGTTATGGTAAAGTGCAGTCAAGTCGGGTTCCGACCCATAGCAACCCTGTATAGGGTTTCTGAGGAGCAGCTGGTGAGCTTGAACCATCGACCTTGCAGTTCAAATGGCTTTGCAGTCTGGTGCATTAACCCACAGGGCCACACCAGAACTCCTCCCTTAAAGGTTGTTAAGTGCCATTGAGTCAATTCTGACCCATAGTGACCCTGTATAGGGTTTCCAAGGAGCACCTGGTGAGCTTGAACAACCGACCTTGCAGTTCAAAAGGCTTTGCAGTGTGGCACATTAACCTACAGTGTCACACCAGGACTCCCCCCTTAAAGGTTGTTGTTGTTAACTGCTGTTGAGTTGGTTCCAACCCATAGCTACCCTGAACAGGGTTTCTGAGGCTGTAAATCTTTATGGGAGTAGAAAGCCTCATCTTTCTCCCGCAGAGCGGCTGGTAATTTCAAACTGCTGACCTTGCGGTTTGCAGCCCGATTCGTAATCACTGCGCTACCAGAGCTCCTTCCCTTAAAGGTTGTTGTTAAGTGCCGTTGAGTCAGTTCTGACCCATAGCGACCCTGTACAGGGTTTCCGAGGGTGTAAATCCTTATGGGAGTAGAAAGCCTCATCTTTCTCCCGCGGGGTGGCTGGTAGTTTCGAACCGCTGACCTTAAGGTTCGCAGCCCGATTTGTAACCACTATGCTACCAGGGCCTAGGAAACCCTATGGGGCAATTCCACTCTTGTCCTACAGGGTTAAATGTGTCCGAATCAACTAGAGGGGCACACAACAGGAACAAGGCTAGTGTGTGACCGGACCTAGTCTAACCCAGTTGACACATGAAAATACTTATGTTGAAAGCACAGTTTCTTACTTTTTTTTTACATTAATGGAGTCAATATATATTCTTCATTTTGCTTTTTTTCCCGCTTAAGTTTCAGCTGTCTGGTTTGTTATATATGGCTCTGTGTCATATTTTATTTTAAAAATATACTTTTGTTGTTGAGAAATACACACAGAAAAGCAGATGTCAATTTCAGTTTCTACATGTAACATTAAGTGACACTGATTCCATTCTTAAAAGTTGTATAGCCATTTTCACCTCCTTTTCTGAGCTCTTCCTCCTTTGTTAACATAAAGTCGGCTTCCCAGGGTTCCAATCGAGCCTTGGGAGTTCCTGTTGTACATTTGATCCCACATAGACAGTTCTCAAAAAAGCACAATGCTCAAGGCGACATTCATTACTAATTAAGATAAACTCCGTGGTATGCCCCACTCAGCCCTTCTACCGGTTTTCATCTTTTGAAAGCGTCACTCCTGTCCTACCTAGTCTTCCTCCATATCACTGAACTGCTTGCTAACCACAAGGTCGGTGGATCAAACCCACCAGCTGCTCCTTGGAAACCCTCTACAGGGTCGCTGAATCAGAACCATCTCTATGGCTTTTAACAATATGCCCTTTCTGAGGGGACTAGTCAGGCAGGTGATGGAGCATAGCCGCCTTGGCTGCCCATCACAATCAGGCCTGAGGGCACTTCTGCAGGGCCACTGCGCGCATGCGCGCTTGTGGCCATTCCGCGTAGGTGTTGGCTGTTGCCGCTCCAGCTCAGGGAATCTTGGTCCCCGGGTCCGAGGACCCTGCCCGCGCCGGGGGTCTGGTGGCCAACCTGGCACCCTACTTCAGAGGCCTCCACAAGGACTACCTGCCCCTGGCCATCGAGTGAGTGGACTTTTGCGCCCGCCCCATCCCCGCCCCCCTCGCAGTGGTGGTCCTGCTGCGGAGACAGATTTAGGGGGAGACGTGAGTCCCGGGACCCCTGGGTCTGAGGGAAGAGAAGGGTACCAGGTGCCCTGACTTCCTGGTCTGAGAGGAGGGGGACCCCACCGTGACTCACAGATCTGAGGTGGGGGGGGGGGGGAGGGCAGGCTAAAGTGTTCTTCATTCTTCTGCTCTCAGTATGGGGGGAGCCAGCTCAGCCTGGTCATATTCAACACGGTGGACTGTGCCCTGGAGTCTTCCGTTCAGTGTCACGCCCCTACCAGCAGCGCCTATGAATGAGTTTGTCACCTGGCTGGATGGCATTAAGTGAGTGTCTTCCCTGCCTGGGGCGGGTTGGGGGACCTGGTAAGGAACGGGGAGTGAATAGGTGCTTGTGGGTTGCTGAAAGGCCTCTTTGAGGGGGATTGTGTGTTTTTGTCCCCAAGTCCCTTCTGTGGCAGGTTCTGTGTGATATCTGGTGTGGAAGCAGGAAAACCTTATGTCAGGGGGGCCTGGTTGAACCCTGGCGTCTGCATCAGCCTCCACCAGTGACTGGAGTGGTGACCCCGTTTCCCATCTGCCCCACACATCCCTCTGATGGGTACACTGGGCCCGCCCTGGTGGCACAATGGTTAAATGCTAACCTACTAACCGAAATGTTAGCGGTTCGAATCCACATAAGGGACAGTTCTACTCTATCAGGTAGCATCGCTAAGAATCGGACTTGACTCAACAACAACTGAACAACATTGACACCTGAAGTGGTCCAGGCTCCCCCACGTGATTCCTTTAGTGGTTTGGGTGGGATTTTGATAGATCATAGTACAGACCCTGGAGTCTTGACAACCTGATGTCTGATCACATCTACACCGTAGCCTAACTCTCAAACCAGGAGTGCCTGCTCCCACTGTGCCCAACACAGGCCATCTGTAAAGGGGGAGGGGGGGCGTGGATGGCATTCCTGTTAGTTCTTATTGTGGTGGTGGTGGTGTGCCGTGGAGTCGATTCTGACTCACAGCGAGCCTGCATAGGGTTTCCGAGGCTATAGATATTCACGGGAGCAGAAAGCCTCATCTTTCTCCCGTGGAACCGCTGGTAGTTTCGAACTGCTGACTGTGAGGTTAGCAGCCCGACTTGTAACCACTACACTACAAGAGCTTTTATTGAGGTACTTACCTATTGCTGTACCGAATGAGATCCCTGGGTTGTGCAAACTGTTTGGGCTTGACAACTAACTGAAACATTGGTGCTTCACACCTACCCCATAGCACCACAAAAGAAAGGCTTGGTGATCTGCTCTTCTAAAGGTTACAGCCAAGAAAACCCCATGGGGATGTTCTACTCTGTAATATACAGGTTGCCATAATTGACAGCTAACAACAGGAGGTAACAGAACAATGCTTTCTAAACACCTTAATCACTTATCTATTCCTCAGTCAACTTAGAGCACTATGTTAGTCTAAGCAATTAAAAACTTCTGTAAGCACACTGTGGAATCCTTTGCATTCACAAATAACATTTTTAGTCCTTATTTAACTTTCCCAGTTGTTGTTGTTATGTGCCGTGGTGGAGTCGGTTCCGACTGATGGGTTTCCGAGGCTGTAAATCTTTACGCGAGCAGAAAGCCTCATCTTTCTTCCGCAGAACAGCTGGTAGCAGATTCGTAACCACTACGCTACCAGAGCTCCTTAACTTTCCCAGTAGTCACCATCAAGTAGCCTCCTATGCAGTTCTCTATCTCAATACTATTTGTTATACCAGAGGAGGTAGGTTTCTAACAGGGATGAGAACATTTGGTTCATACTTTGGAAAATGGTGTATGAATGGTGTCTGATGTAACTTCACGTCGGGGAGAATTAATTGGCATCAGTTAGCCCAAGGCTGATTCCTATGAGATTTTGGAAGGCCATACATACTTCCTTCCTCTGACTTCTTTACCAGTTCTGTCCCCCGCAGGGTACTCTCTGCTTCTGGGTTGATAATTTGTTACAATGGCCTTGCAGAACTTCCAGACAATATTCAGGATCTGGGTTTCATTAAGGAAGTTGTTGTTGTTAAGTGCCTTTGAGTCAGTTCTGATCCATAGTGACCCTATATAGGGTTTCCAAGGAGAGGCTGATGAGCTTGAACCATCGACCTTGCGGTCCAGCACATTAACCCGCAGTGCCACACCAGGATTCCCATTAAGGAAGTAACAGGTAAATAATTCAGGATCAGAAACTCTCAAGATTTCGTGTTTCAGTCAGAACAGTAGCTCTGTTGTGCCCTTAGGCAGGCTCAGTGTAATGTTTTTACTGGGCCTGTCACCTCCTGTCAAGACCTTGTGATGTGTCTACTGTTATCTGCAGTTTATGCTGAGGTTGAGGGGTGTGGTCGACCCCCAAGGGTCTCCAGGGTCCTCCAGGGTCAGTCCCAGCATTGGCTCTCATCATTGACCACAGGCCTGAGGGTGCCAGGATTCATATCTAAGCCCTTCACTCAAGCTATGAACCCCCACAGCGTCCCTTGGATGGGGGTGGCCTTGATTTTTAATAGCTGAGGAAACCTGACTCCTGCACTGGAGGCGTTGCTGAAAAGTCTTGAGGCTGCTGAGTGGAAGAACCAGAATTTGGTAAAAAAATCCCAATGTCTGGGGTCCTTTCTCTCTGCTCTCCCTCCTGCAATTGGTAAGAATCCCAGCTCTGCCTTGGCCCTTTGGGCACCCAACTCCCCTTTAAGTTGCTCAGTTTGTCTTGAGCAGCTTCAAGCAAACCTTCCAGGCTCTCTAGTATTTTAGAGTAGAAGCCTCACCACCGGAACTTCTAGAACTTTCTAAAAGGGGGAGTGGTATGGATGACTCTTAAGATCTCCTCCCCCAAGGCAGGCTGCATGTGCTTCCCCCATAAGACTCCCTGGGAGGTGCTGATGCTCCTGTGCTTGTCCAAGTGGAGAATCTTCCCAGATCTCATCCCCTCTGAGGAGGGTCGCTTCATCCATGGTTCACAACCACAGGACCAACTAGGAGCAGAAGCTGGAGGAGCAGTGAGGGGTGAGTGACCACAGCCCCTCAGCTTCATGATCACCCACTTCCTACCTGAGCCCCAGAAGATGCAGCTCAGAGTTCAGACTTCAAACCTCCCAGAGACCCTCTACCTTACCACAGTGTCTTTTTGCAGGGACTGATCCCTCCTGATAACATGTCCAAAGTACATGAGATGTCGGTTTCTGATAGAATCTCTCATCCACGTGCATAATAAAATGGCTGCTTGCCACGCTTTTGCTCTCCCTCCCAGAACCTCTCTTCCAACCTACTGGGAACTTCCTCTCTCCCTACCTGCATGGCATCCCTAGTCAACCTATCACTTACCTCCACTAATCTCAACCCCCCTCCTCTTTGACCAGTATAAAAGTCCTTCCCCCAGCAATACTCTCTCTCTCTCTCCTCCCGACCTCCAATAAAGCCTTACACGTGGGTGTTTGTGTTCTGGCTCATTCCATCTCAGTTTCACCATCCTTTCACCGCCAACATTCTGCCTGAATATTTTCTCCAACACCATAATTCAAACGCATCAATTTTACCTTGGTCGTCTATGTTAATTGTTCAAGTTTCACATGCTTTTGTGATGCTAGGGTCAGGTACACCTTAGTCCTCAAAATAACATCTTTGCCCTGTAACACTTTAAAGAGGTGCTTTTGCAGCAGATTTGCCCAATGCAAAAGATGACAACTTTGGAATTCTTATGGGGCAGTTCTGTTCTGTCTTAAAACATCTGTGAGTCCCAACTGACTTCGTGGCAGTGACTTGGGTTGAGATGGGTTTGGGTTACCCCTTTTAGTTTCTAGACCACCACTCTCTTCAGGCTCAGACTCTCAGATTCAGGGCTGAGCAGTGGCTGACCAACCCCATCTCCCGCTACACAGAACTGGGGACAGAAGGCATCCCCAGAGCTGAGCCTCATCCTAGAGGATCAGGACAGGTCCGTGCAGAGCGGGTTCAGTCCTGAGGACTCCAGGCACTGATGAGGCTTCGGCTGACGGACATTGTAGTTGTTTTTCCACCGGAGCCAGCCCATATGCCCGCAAGTTTCAGACCTACCCCCAGCCGCCTGGGACGCTCCGCACCTCCACCTCCCACGTGAATTCCTTGTTCCCCCGCCCAGAATCCCAGCCTCTCTCCCCTTTCCAGAGCCCGCACTGGAGGAGGAGACCTTGACTTCCACAGTGGTCCGTCCCCTAGCATCGGGTTAACATGGTATTACCCGCCACGTACCTGCCACCCCTCCCCCATTTGTATGGTCTCTCCCGCCACACCCCCAGATGTCTTATCTCGCGGGTCTTCTCCCTCCTCCTCCTCCCGGCCCTGCTCTCCTAACCTTCTTTGGCTGACATTCCCCTCGCCTCGCCTTGGTATGGCCCGGCCACGCCCCCCGACGCCGTAGGTGCGCGCCGGGTTTCCCCGCTCGCTGCAGTGGTTTGGGCTCGGCGACCCTCTCGGGCGGTGTTTCCCCCGCGCTTGGTACGGCCCGGCCCGCGCCCCTCACTCAGAGCCCGCAGACGCCCGTGCGGCCCGCGGCAGCTCCCAGCCTGTACGCCCCGAGCCCGCCATGGTCCGCCCGCGCCGTGCCCCGCACCGCTTCGGCGTCGGGGGCCCCCTCGAGGGTCGAGGCCGCCCTCCGCGGCCCATCCTGGCCCGCACCGCCCGTTCTCGCTCCTGGCCAGCCTTCCCCCGCGGCCCGCAGCCGCCCCGGATCCGGGCTCGTTCGGCGCCTCCCATGGTGAGCCCCCCGCCCTTTTTTTCCAGAGCTTTCCGCGGCCCCGCCCCCGGGCTCACTCCTTTGTCCGCGCCCCACTCTCCGAGGTTTCCTGCGTACCCCGAAGGGTGTTCCACCTGGAAGCCCCAGATGGGACATGCTGGCCTCTCCCCTTTTGTTAGGCTCTGGGGTTGGGGCTGGAGGTGCCGTAAGGGGGCGGGAAGAGTTCAGATTACTGTCCAATCCGAGGCCAATTTCTACGAGATGGGGAGGGCTGGGGGTGCGACCGAGTGGCTGGTGCGGGCTGCTTTTTGCCTTTGGAAAGTTGCTCTCTCTCCGGACAAGAAATCTGGAAATGGAGGAGTCTGGGTGAGGAGACGCGTGGGGCTTATCCAGGTGTTCCACATGCTATTCTTCTGGACCCGCGGACCTCGCGGGGTGGGCGCGGGGGAGACTTGCGCGAGGGGGTCAGATCGGAGGTGCCCTGGAGTGTTGGTATGAACCCAGACCTCATGCGTGAACGTGCAGTTCTGCAAGTTCATTACTCTCTCCGCACGCTTGTCCAGACCCCAAACTGTGAAGACTTTGGAAAAAGACTTCTCTGGGATGGAAAATGTGCGTGTCTTATGTTCGTTCCCTCTGCTCGGGCCTGCCCAACTGTGAGCTTTCTTCAGACTTGTGTTCACGCTTGTCCCAAATTACGCTTCCCCAGTGATGTGCCGGCCAGTGTGCGGCTCCTGAGTCAGAGCCCTAACCAGGTTTCCAGGGATCACAAGTACATCCTGGTCTACACGTGTCCACATCATTCACTTCTCCCTTTTGGGCATCCAAAAGCACTTGTTGGGTGGTGCGCTCTTAGCCTTTTAAACCTCCCGCCAATGCCAAATATGCAGTTAGGCGGAGGTGGTTGTCAGGTGCCATACCCACTAGGAGGGATGTTAAAAGGCAACAAAGGTAAATTACCTACCGTTGCACGCCCAATCCTGCAATTACAGTGATCTACGGGTAGATGTATGGATAGACATGCAGGTTGAACAGGTATTGGAGGAGAACATATCCATGTATATGTGTGTTGTTAAGTGCTGTCTAATCAGTACTGACTCATAGTGATTTTATTTTTTTAATGTTTTACTGTGAATTATATGATAGTTTACATGAGAGAACTTTAGTTTTACATTCATTCCATCGTATATCATTTTATTGCCATGGTTCCAGTCCCCTCCATGCATCATCAACCACCCAAAGGGTATATCCTAGAAACCCGCCCCCTACACGTCCCCTTCCCCCCGCCAGTTTTCGGCCCACAGTCCCTTTCCCTCTCTGGGTCCAAGGTCCCCAGCCGCTTCATCACTCCAGGTCATTGTCTCTGTCTTTATCTCAGGCATCTCTTGTTTCTCTGGGTAGGGTCCCGCTCTCAGCTCTTCTCCATTGATGGTCCCACGGGCCTCCGCTCCTATCCTGGAGAATTAATCACTCCCTTCCTTGTACAAAACGTCTACCTTTGCATTTCCAACCCTCATAATCGGTCCTGATAAGCATTATTCACTACAGTTTCACGAGTTACCCATCTGTATTTCCTTTCATCAGCTCCGCCCAGACAGATTGAATAGTACCCACTGGAGGTTCTGCCTTCCTCCATGCCCCCTAGTACTAGGTTCCCTCTTGAAAGCTTGTAAGCCAGTCACTTCTTGCCTTTGTAGTTCCCCCCTC